>NC_058419.1:86533153-86704104 GCF_002201575.2 Neomonachus schauinslandi
CATCGGGCTCCCTGCTCAGCGGGAGGCCTGCTTCTCCCTCTCCCACTCCCCCTGCTTGTGTTCCCTCTCTCTCTGTGTCTCTCTCTGTCAAATAAATAAATAAAATCTAAAAAAAAAAAATGTTTTTTCTGTATCTGGTGAGATGTGATTCTCCTCCTTTATTCTATCAGTGTAACATATGGTATTGATTGATTTATAAATATTGCATTTCCAGAAAAAACCCAGTTTTGTAATGACCTATTATCTTTTAATATATTTATAGATTCAGTGTGCTAGCGTTTCATTTGGAATATATTGAAAAAGATTGAACTGATTTTTCCTTTCTTGTAACTTTTTCGTCAGCTGTTGGATCAAAGTAATGCTAATCTCATAGAACAAGATGGGAAAGGTTCCTTCTTTTCTCTGGAAGAGTTTGTGGAACATTAGTGTTGGTTCTTCCTTAGCCACCTGATAAAATTCATCAGGCAAGCCCTGTGAACCTTGAGTTTTCCTTGTGGAAAAGTTTGGAATTATGGATTAAATGTTTATAATAGATACAGGGCAATTTAGATTTTCTAATCATGTGTCTTCTCCCTGACAGGATCATTGAGCCATTGTGTTAGTCACAGACTGGCTATCACCAGACTCCTTATTAGATGAACAAACTAAACATCTTGCTTTTCTAGGCTATTATGAGCCAACTTCCTGGCACTTACAGCTGGAAATACTTCTACCTGATAAAGAATGATATTCAGGAGAACTTGGTTATAATTCTAATGTGACCACAGTGGAATGTCTGTATAAAAATAAATTGTATTTCTGTATGCCAGCAAAAAGACATTGAGAAAATGAAATTAAAAGAAGAACAGTTTACTCCTAGTACCCAGATCTTGCTTTTTAGCCACCATTCCCACTAAAAGGAAACCAGAGATTTTTAGAGGAATGTCTGATTCTGGGGCTGGGGCTGGGAGAATACATGATGAGCATGGGTATCTTATGCTCTTTATGTTCAAGATGCACTCAAAGCCTAATGGGACATGTCTAAAGGACACAGGAATTATCATGAAAGACCTTCGGTGGGTCTTTCTGAGATTATTTGAACAGCAAAAAGTAACAGCTACAATTTATTGTAATACATTAAATAAACAAATAAAAATCCATCAGTTCATAGTGATACTCGAAAAAGGAACAAAAAAAGGAGAAAGCTCTTTGTCTTATTCTTAGAATGAGTTCCAAGTTAACAGCGATGGAGCTGCATACAGATTTATTGGGGAGAAGCATGTGCAAGAGGTTGAAAAAGATAGGATTGGACAGAGGGAGGATTTACCCAGAATGTAGTAGCAACCAAGCCCTCAGACAATCCTACAGGGCGCTCTGGAGCTGAGATGGCCCTTCGGAGTTGTCCCAAGTTGAGGGGATTGGGCTAGACCTTTGTATTCCTGCATCAGACACTCATTGACTACCGCCTGCTCCCTGGGCAGTGGTGGGGAGTGAAGGTGTAACTTTGAGTGAGGCAGTTCCCTGTTGCTGAGAGCAGGTTCCAGTGAGAGACAGCTGTGAGGTCAGAAGCTGATTCTCCCTGAAGCTGGGGGGATGATGGATTGGCCCTCAACAGGAGATCTGAGTGAGCGTCACCGTATTCACTACAGCAATTCTTTCTTTTTTTTTTTTTTTAAGAAGCCAGACACCAAAGAGGGCATATTGTCTGACTCTTTTTCATTTTTTTAAAAAGATTTTATTTATTTATTTGACAGAGAGAGACAATGAGAGAGGGAACATAAGCAGGGGGAGTGGGAGCGGGAGAAGCAGGCTTCCCGCTGAGCAGGGAGCCCAATGCGGGGCTCGATCCCAGGACCCTGGGATCATGACCTGAGCCAAAGGCAGACGCTTGACCAACTGAGCCACCCAGGCGCCCCTTTCACTACAGCAGTTATTTCTATAAGAATGCCACCTAATAAATATTAAAAATTGCTATAATTAGAAAATAACTATTTTACATACCTCCATGTAATAATTGATTCAAGCAAGGAAGCTTAAGGGATATTGTCTTAGCTTGAACTGTTCTAACAAAATACCATAAAATGAGTAGCTTATCAACAACAGAAATTTACTTTTCATAGTTGTGGAGGCTGGAAGTCCAAAATCATGGTGCCAGTATGGTTGGGTCCTTGGCGAGAGCCCACTTTCAAGTTGCAGATGACTGTATTCTTGTATCTTCACATGGTGGGAAAGGGGTGAGCTAGCTCTCTGGCCTTTTCTTATAAGGGCACTAACTCCGTTCATGAATCCACACTCATGACCTAATCACCTCCCAAAGGCCCCCACCTCCTAACACTATCATATTGGGGGTTAGAATTTCAAAAAATGAATTTGAAGGGGGGACACAAACATTCAGTCCACAGCAGATGTTGAAAGCATTTGGTAAAAGGTTGTTTTAGAACAGGTTCTTAAATGTAGAATCAAAACATCACCCTACGGATTATTTGCTCCTTGCATAGAAAACTTAGTATCACAAAGAGCGGGTTACACAGTAGCACCTATGACGTATTCTTGGCAAAAATGTTTAACCTGGGGGCGCCTGGGTGGCTCAGTCATTAAGCGTCTGCCTTCGGCTCAGGTCATGATCCTGGGGCGTCCTGGGATCGAGTCCCGCATCGGGCTCCCTGCTCGGCGGGAAGCCTGCTTCTCCCACTCCCCCTGCTTGTGTTCCCCCTCTCGCTGTGTCTCTATCAAATAAATAAATAAAATCTTTAAAAAAAATGTTTAACCTGAAACTGATCAAGCCTGGAGACCTACCTTCAATTCTATAGAAACTACAAGAGATAAAGGAAGAGTTTAGGTGACATCAAGAGGAAACAATTAGAGGATACAGAGCGTGAGACGTTCTACAAGCCAACTGGACTGGTTTTTCATCAAAAAGTCGGTATTAACTGGTCAGGGGAAGGTGATGATGACAGTGTAGTTTTTGATTTCCCTAAATGCTGTCTTACAAACAGAATCATTATAGTGAAAGAAAAAAAATTTCACAGGCTACATTTTGAACAAAAGAAGGTGACAAGCATCCCCAGGAGCCGCGGAATGCAAATGGGTGAAACCAAATCACTGACAATAGCAAGAACTTTGCAAGTTCTGCACAGGTTTAACAGTGATACAGAAGAGTAGCAGAAGGACCATGGGGTCATTCTGATGGTCCCATGAGCCCCCAAAGACACTAAACTCATACAAACCCTCCTCAGCTCAGTTACTTACCGCCTCAGTTTCTACCACAGGGAATACTCCTAGCCCCAGTCTCCTCACCTGAAAGACTATCGACTTGCATCAAGACCCCTCAAGATTCTTCCAGGTGGCTGCCTTCCGTGGCATCCACCTGACCCCTGGGAAAACTCACCCTCTCACTCCACCAAACTCTAGACCTGCACACTGTCTACACTGCTGCTCTCTTTCTTTTTTTTTTTAAATTTATTATGTTAATCACCATACATTATATCATTAGTTTTTGATGTAGTGTTCCATGATTCATTGTTTGAGTATAACACCCAGTACTCCATTCAATATGCGCCCTCTTTAATAGCCATCACCGGGCTAACCCATCCCCCCACCCCCCTCCCTTCTAGAACCCTCAGTTTGTTTCTCAGAGTCCATAGTCTCTCAAGGCTCGTCTCCCCCTCCGATTCCCCCCCTTCATTTTTCCCTTCCTGCTATCTTTTTTTTTTAAACATATAATGTATTATTTGTTTCAGCGGTACAGATCTGTGATTCATCAGTCTTATACAGTTCACAGCGCTTACCATAGCACATACCCTCCCCAATGTCTATCACCCAGCCACCCCATCCCTCCCACCCCCCACCACTCCAGCAACCCTCAGTTTGTTTCCTGAGATTAAGAATTCCTCATATCAGTGAGATCATATGATACATGTCTTTCTCTGATTCACGTATTTCGCTTTGCTGCTCTCTTTCTTTACCTGGCCATTTCAGGCTGCCATCTGGCCTCCTCTTTACAGGTTCATCCAGGTGGGCACAGTCATCCGTCTATCTTCACACCCCCAAATCTTGAGGACAAGCTTTACCAAAAACTCTCAAGCTGTACCACAGAGACAAGATCGGATGGGTTGGTGAGTTTCTGCAGATCAGATGTTAGTCTCCCCATCTAGAAGGCAACCTCCATGATTCTGAATCACCTTGGGGCCCCTTCTCTTAGCTTGAGGTGGCGGTGGGGAGGTCCAGAAGAAAGAGGCAAAGTGCTCCCTACTGCAAAATTTCCTTTCAAAAAATAATTTTTAAAAAGGAATCTCCAACCTGCTCTCACATCGGCTGGGGGAGGAGGATGGGCTGATAAGCCAAGAACTTGTTGGCACCTCACAGTTAAATTTTCCAGAATATGTGTAGACACCACATGAATATGAATATGCCTGGAATTAATGGATACAAATAAAATATTTGTACTCTTCCCATTTTATCCTTGCACCTGCCTCTAGCTAGGGTTACCTAGTATTTTATAAAGCCAAAATAATCTTATTTTTTTCATGGATGGATGTGTTTTTCTAGAAATAGTCCTTCAAGTTGCCAGAAAATGACTAGATGATAATTCTAATTCACTCTAAGAAATTAAAAGCTCCAGAAAAGGTGAATATGTAGGTAAATATAAAATATTGTTTATTTTAAAATCTTTTAACAGATTTAAAAGACATAATATTGCATAAAATAATTATAAAACGTATTGAATTTATAACATATAAAGATATAATATATATGACAACAATGACACAGAGAGGGGAGAGGAAGAAATGGAGCTATGTTAGTGCAAGTTTTCTATATTTTACCAAAAGTAAGTTAGTATTAACGTGAAGTAGATAGTGACAAGTTAAGATAGATTTTATAATCCCTAAAGCAACAATAAGTGATTTTTAAAAATACAGTAAAATAATTCAACAAAGGAATTTAAATGGTATAATAGGAAAAATCTAACACAAAAGAAGAAAGTAAAGAAGGAAGACTGAAACAAAAAAGACATGAAACATATAGAAAAGAAATAACAGAATGGAAAATATAAATTCATCATGTAAATAATTAGATTAAATGTGAATAGATTACACATTCTGGTAAAAAAAAAAAAACATAGACTGTTAGATAGGACAGAAAACAAGATTCAGGGGCGCCTGGGTGGCTCAGTCAGTTAAGGGTCTGCCTTCGGCTCAGGTCATGATCCCAGGGTTCTGAGATCGAGCCCCGCATCGGGCTCCCTGCTCAATGGGGAGCCTGCTTCTCCCTCTGCCTCTGCCCCTCACCCCTGCTCATGTGCTCTCTCTCATGCTGTCTGTCTGTCTCTCTCAAATAAATAAATAAAATCCTTAAAAAAAGAAAACAAGATTCAACTATATGCTGTCTACAAGAGACACACTTTATTTTGGAGGACACAGCTACGTTAAAAGTAAAAGGATGAGGAAAGATGCACCATTCAAACAGCAGCTATAAAAGTGCTTGGGTCACCATATTAATACCTGACAAAATAGACGTTAAGACAAAAAATACCAGAGTCAAAGGGGGTATTTTGTAATGATAAAAGTGTAAATTTACCGGGAACATAGAACAATTTGAACCTATATGTATGTAACAATAGAGCCCAAAATACATGAAGCAAGAGCGGACAGAATTGAAAGAAGAAATGGACAATATAACAATAACAGTTGGAGCTGTCAACACCCCATCTCTCAATAATGAATAGAAAAGCCAGACAGAATATCAGCAAGGATACAGAACCCTTGAACAACACTATCAACACACTTGAACTGACTGACATCTATAAAACAGTCCATCCAACATGAGTAGAACACACATTCTTTTCGTGTGCCAATGGAACATTCTCTAGGATAGACCATGTGCTCAGCCATAAAAAGCCTCAGTAAATTTAAACGGTTTGAAATCATACAAAACATTATTCTCTGAACACAGCAGACCTGAATTAGAAACCACAAAGAATGAAATTTGGGAAATTTCCAAATATTTGGAAATTAAATAACACTTTTTTTCTTTTTAAAGTAGGTCCTACGCCCAATGTGGGGCTTGAACTCATGACCCCAAGATCAAGAGTCTCACACTCCACTGACTGAGCCAGCCAGCTGCCCCTACATCACATGTTTCTAAATAACTCATGAATGAGAGAAAAAATTACAAAAGGAATTTAAAAATATGTTGAAGTGAAAGAAGATGAAAATACAACATATCAAAATTTATGGGCTAAGGCAGTGCTTAGAGGAATGTTTTATAGCTTAAAAGCCTATATGAGAAAAGAAAAAAAGAATCCCAAATCAATAACCTAAATTTCTACCTTAAGAAATTAGAAAAAGAAGAGCAAACTAAATCCAAAGCAAACAGAAGGAAGAATATAATAGAGATTCAAGCACAAATAAATGAAGTAGAAAAACAACAACAACAAAACTATTAAGAAAATCAATGAAACCAAAAGCTGGTTCTTGGGAAAGGTCCATACATTTTAACAACCTTTATAGTTAGACTGACCAAGACAAAAGAGAGGAGACAGAAGTTCCCAATCTGGAATGAAAAAGGAATCACCACTATTGATCTAACAGAAAGTAAAAGAACTGTTAGGGAACACCATGATCAACTTTATGCCAACAAATTAGAATATGTAGATAAAATAGACAAATTGTTAGAAATATGCAAATGACCAAAATGGACTCAAGTACAAATAGAGACTCTAAATAGGCTTATAATAAGTAAGGGCATTGAATTAGTAATTAAAATTCTTCTTGTGAAGAAAAGTCCAGGCTCAGATGGCTTCACTGGTGAGTTCTATGTAATATATAACAAGAATTAACTTTGACTCTCACAAATTTTTCCAGAAAATGGAGAAGAGAACACTTTCCAACTCATTCCATGAGAACACAATTGCCCTGATACCAAAGCCAGATAAAGACAGCACAAGAAAAAAACACAAAAAAATACTGACAGATGTCCTTCATGAACACGGGCATAATAATCTTCAACAAGATATTAGCAAACCAAATCCAGCAACATATTAAAAAGATCATACACTGTGACCAAGCAGAATTTATTTCACAAATGCAAGATTGATTTATCATCTGAAAATCAATTTATATAATAAATCGTATTAATGGCATAATGGATTAAAAAAACACACTTTCATCTCAAATAGATACAGAAAAAAACATTTGATAAAATCTTACATCCATTCATGATTTTAAAAACCAAAAAACAAAACCTCTCTGCAAACTAGTAATAGGCAGGAACTTCCTCAATTAGATAAGTGGCATCTATGAAAAACCCACAACTAAAATCATACTTAATGATGAACATTAAATGCTTTCCCTGAAATGGAAACAAAGCAAGAATGTTCACTCTTGCCACGCCACCTTTATTCAGTATTGAGCTGGATGTTCTAGCCCATGGGGGAAAGAAAAAAATTAAAGGCATCCAGATTGGAAAGGAGGAAATAAAAGTTACCTTAATTTGCAGATGATATGATTTTAAAAATTTAAAATTCCTAAGGTATCCACCTGTATTTTAAGTTTTTAAAAAATTTCATTTTATTTTAAAATTTAAAATTTTATTTTAAAATTCCTAAGGTATCCACAAAATATTACTAGAACTAATAAACAAGTTGAACAAGGTTATAGGACATAAGATTAATGCACAAAAATCAATAATGCTTTTATATACTAGTAATGAAAAATCTGCAAATGAAATTTAAGGAAAGGATTCCATACACAATAGCATCAAAGATATGAAATATTTAGGAGTCAATGTAACAAAAGAAATGTAAGACTTGTACAAAACATCATTGAAAAATTAAAGATCTAAGTAAATGGAGAGACATTCCATGTTGATGGATTAGAAAACCAAATACTGTTAGATAGATCTATAGATTGGTATAGATAGCAAAAGATCTATAGATTTAACTCAGTCCTTATAAAAATCCCAACTGGCTCCCCCCCCCCGAAATGTACAAGTTGATTCCAAAAGGACCCAGAATAGCAAAAACATTTTTGAAAAAGAAGAACAAAGTTGAAGGACTTTCACTTCCTGATTTCAAAGAAACTAAAAACAACCATAAGGACAGTAATCAAGACAGTGTGGTATTGTCATGACGACAGACAATGGTACAGAATTGAGTCCATAAACAAACCCTTACGTTTATGGTTAATTTTTGGCAAAGATGCCAAGACAACCCAATGGAGAAAGGAAAGTCTTTTCAACAGATGGTGCTGAGACAATTGGATAGCCACACGCAAAAGGATAGATTTGTACCCCTTACCTAGCAACATACACAAAAATTCACTCACGGTGAGTCACAGATCTAAATGTAAGTGCTAAAGCTATAAAACTTTTAGAGAAAAACATGGGAGCATATTGTAGCTTATGGTGGATTAGGCAAAATTTCTTAGGTGTAACACCAAACAAAATACATGAAAGAACACCTTGATGAATTGAAATTCATCACAATTATAAAACCTTTGAGCTTCAAAATACCCTGTGAGGAAAATGCAGGGGCGCCTGGGTGGCTCAGTCATTAAGCGTCTGTCTTCGGCTCAGGTCATGATCCCAGGGTCCTGGGATCGAGCCCCACATCAGGCTCCCTGTTCGGCGGGAAGCCTGCTTCTCCCTCTCCCACTCCCCCTGCTTGTGTTCCTGCTCTTGCTATCTCTCTCTCTCTGTCAAATATATAAATAAAATCTTTAAAAAGAAAAAGAAAATGGAAAGACACAGACCAGAAAAAAATACCTGCGATTCATATTTCTGGCACAAGATTTGTGTCCAGAGTGTACAAATAAGTTTTACCACTCAATAATATGACAACAAGCTTAATTTAAAGATGGGCAAAAGTTTCAAATACACATTTCACCATGGAAAATCTACAAATGACCAATAAGCGCAGGAAAAGATGCCCTACACCATTAATCTTCAGGGAAATGCAAAAAAAAAAAAACCCACAACAAGACAGCCCTTCCTACCCAGAAGAATGTTGGTGAAGATGTAGAAAAATTGGAAGCCTCATGTATTGCTGCTGGGAAAGTTAAAACAGGACAATCACTCTGGAAAAACAGTTTGGCAGTTTCTTAAATAAATGAAGTTGCCATAAAACCCAGCAATTCTTGAGGTATCTACTCAAGAGAAATGAAAACATAATACGCAAAGACTTGGACGCCCATGTTCATAGGCACGTTATTCCTAATAGCCAAAAAGTGAAAAGAATTCAAATGTCCATCAATTGACAGATGGATAAATAAAATGTGTTCTATCCATTCAATGGACAATAAAAAGGAATGAAGTACTGATATTTGTTAGAACATGGATGCATCTCAAAAACATTATGCTGAGAGAAAGAAGCCAGACGCAAAAGCCCATATACTGTGATTCCATTTCTATGAAATGTCCAGAGAAGGCAAATCTATAGGGATAGAAAGCAGTTTAATAGTTGTCTGGGGCTGGGTGTTGGGAGTGGGGATGGCGAAAGGGATATTTTTTGAGCAATGGAAATATTCTTTTTTTCTTTTTTAAGATTTTATTTATTTGACAGAGAGAAACACAGCCAGAGAGGGAACACAAGCAGGGGGAGTGGGAGAGGGAGAAGCAGGCTCCCCGCTGAGCAGGGAGCCCGATGTGGGGCTCGATCCCAGGACCCTGGGATCATGACCTGAGCCAAAGGCAGACGTTTAACCCACTGAGCCACCCAGGTGCTCCAGAGATGTTCTTAAAGTGGATTGTGTTGATGGTTTCTCAACTCTATAAATTAAAAAAAAAAAAATCATTGAATTGTACATTCAAAATGGGCCAATTTTGTGGAGTATAAATTATTCATTGATAAAGCTGTTTTTAAAAAAGTCAAAGCTGCCCTGGTTCTTACCCACAAGATGCAGGGTGCCTGACATTTAACAGAAGAGACAGACACATCTGCAAATGTAATATTTTGAGCTAATTTCATTTATAGACGTGTATTCAATGCGCTATGGTTTTTTTCTAATTATGTTTCACACCTGATCTCAAAATCCAACCTTCTCCTTGGAAAAGGTGGATTTAAATAACAGCACCCTGAAATCTCTCATTATTAAGCCTCTCTCTTTCTGTCAATCCATCCATTATCTATCTACCATTGAAATAGTGTAGAAGACAAAATGGAAAGACTAGATGCAGTGCTTGCTTTCGAGTAGTTTATATATAAGTACAGGAATAGCAGCGGTTTCCCCGTCATTCTCTTTCTGACTCTATCTCGGTCTCTGTTTTTTCCCTCCAGGTAGAAGATGCTGAAATGATAATTTGACTAAGTTTTCTGAGTGCAGTCTGGAAACATTTTGCAGAAAAGCTGAATTTAAGGGGAGAAATTTCCTGGAGTGGAAGGAATTGGTGTGGTGAAAAGCATAAAGTAAATGTTCCAGAAAAGAGAGATACATATGGGAGAATAATTTGATTCAGTTTTTGTTGGCCTATGTATGGAGAAGAACAAATGCATTTGCTTGGCTAACCTTATTCTGTAACAGATTTTTAAGGAGTGGGTGGAGGATGGAGAGGTTAGTTGAAGAAGACTTAACCAATTTGAAATTTGGTTGAAATTCCTTATAATTCGCACAGCTCATAGCTAAGACATTGATCAAAAATAGTTTCCAAAATTTACTAAATTCCTGGACGTGAACTTTTTTTTTTTTTTACCAGTTTGGACATTGCAGAAACTTAGGGAATTCAGAATGTCAGAACAAGGGTCTTCCACTCAGAAAGGATAAACCAGAAGTTATTACTGGAATTTACTGGAAAGATTTAATTTTTTTTTTCCAGTTTTTATCGTAGGATTTTCCTTGGGACATGGTAAAGGAGAACACCCCCCCCCTTACCCAACATTGTAGCCTTATTCTCCAAAATTGTTAATTTCACACATCTGAGGTTGGTATAGGAAATGTAAATTCATGTGATTGCTGAAAGCAAAGGGTGTACTGTGGCCACACTGGGGCAGCAGATACTTGGCTTTTCTAGCTTTCTCTCCTGGAACTGTAATAAATGGAGCGATCATACACATTACTCTCTTTGATTTAAATGTCTTTTTCAGACTGCTAAACCGAGAGAAAGGACTACCCTTAAAATACTAACAACAGAGACCTCACGTGTTAATTAAGAGGTTGGGGAAGAGCTTGATTTTTTTTCCTAAATGGCTAGTTTTTCAGAGGTCATTGAGAGCAAGGGACTGTTTCTTAGTCATTGGATAGCCTCAGGGCAATCGCATCTTCTGAGAGCTCAATAAATTTTGGTTGTCGTTAGTGTTTCTAGAAGGCAAGTGCTCCAACTCGCCAAAGCGTAATGTCTAAGCTTTCAGACCACCGCCATCCGGAGGGACCTGCATCTCTTCAGCTGCGGGAACTTTCCGCAGTCTAGCGGATCTGCAGCTTTTCTAAAGTTCTACGGTACTGAATTCAACATGATTCAGTTCCCAGCTTCTCAAGGAACCTTAAAAAAAATCGGTGATTCTGAGAAAGCATATCTGGCATGGTTACTTTTTGTTTACCTTGTGAAATTAATAAAAGGTGGGGCGCCTGGGTGGCTCAGTCGGTTAAGCGGCTGCCTTCGGCTCAGGTCATGATCCTGGGTTCCTGGGACCGAGCCCCGTGTCCGGCTCCCTGCTCTGCCGGAAGCCTGCTTCTCCCTCTCCCTCTGCCTGCCACTCTGCCTACTTGTGCTCTCTCTGTCAAATGAATAAATAAAATCTTAAAAAAAAAAGAAATTAATAAAAGGAAACCTCAGGGCGCCTGGGTGGCTCAGTTGGTTAAGCGACTGCTTTCGGCTCAGGTCATGATCCTGGAGTCCCTGGATCGAGTCCCACATCGGGCTCCCTGCTCGGCAGGGAGTCTGCTTCTCCCTCTGACCCTCCCCCCTCTCCTGCTCTCTGTCTCTCATTCTCTCTCTCTCAACTAAATAAATAAAATCTTTAAAAAAAAAAAACAAAAACAGTTGGTAAAAGGAAACCTCATTAAAGCTGATTCAGGATGCTAGAGAGGGGAACTGGTAGAGGAAGTCTACCAGGAATGTCAATTACAGGAAAACTGTCAATTACAGACCCCTAACAGAAGAATCTGCAAGAGGAAACAATGATCAATTACAGGCCCCAAGAGGAAAAGATGTACGCTGTATCTCCTACAAGAAATTGACTACCCCTGCAACACAGCCACTGAGAAACCCATTATCACCTGAACCCTTGCTTTTCTCCCGTGGACTTTTGTTCAAAACAACCCCTCCCAACTCCCTCCTTCTCCATAAAATAACGCTCCTCTCTTTTGTTTTTGTTAGTCAGACCTGCCTATGGCTTTGCGGAACCCTGTTTGTTCAGGACGGCAATTTTCTGCTATTCCCGAATAAACCTATTTTTGCTGGTAAAATAACTGGCTGTTTTATTTTTAAGGTTAACAGCCTACATGGTGCCAGCACCAGAACTACAGTTGGAGGTCTGGGGGTGGAAGGTGAGGGTGGGAGGGCCAAGGTTGCAATCTTGTGCCTACTACTTCATCTGTCTCCTTTGTTCCCCTACCAGCCTCTAATAAACACCATGGTCTCCTGGATGAGGTGTGGCACTCACGAGGGCACCAGCTGCCTAACTTTTGTGAAGATTAAAAAACGGAAACTTCCCTAGGGGCTCCTGGGTGGCTCAGTTGGTTAAGCGACTGCCTTCGGCTCAGGTCATGATCCTGGAGTCCCGGGATCGAGTCCCACATCGGGCTCCCTGCTCAGCAGGGAGTCTGCTTCTCCCTCTGACCGTCCTCCCTCTCATGCTCTATCTCAGTCTCTCTCTCAAATAAATAAAAATAAAATCTTTAAAAAAAAATAAAAAAAACAAAAAACCCCGGAAACTTCCCTAAAGTGAAACAGCAGAGCTAAAAGGGGGAGCATACCACTCAATGTCAATTACAGAAAAAATTGTCGATTACAGACCCTAATGGAAGAGTCCTCAACAGGAAAGAATGATCAATTATAGGCCCCAAGAGAAAAAGATGTACTTGCATCTTCTATTAGAAATTGACTACCCCTGCGACTCAACCAAAGAGAAACCATCATCTCTGCTGCACCCCTGCTTTTCTTCAGTGGACTTTCATTCCAAACAACCTCTCCCAACTTCCTCCTTCTCCAAAAAATTGCGTTCCTCTCCTCCATTTGTTGGACTCGCCTGTGGTTTTGCCATCGCTTGCATGTCCCAAATTGTAATTCTCGGCTACTCTGGAATAAACCTTTTTTTTTTTTGCTGTTAAGATAGCTGGCTATTTTTTAAGGTTAATACTTTTTACCTTTCACTAACCCAACCCCATTTGTTTAACCCATTTGTTGGATGCCTACTTTTTCTTAGGTGCTCCTTACAGATCTCATGTTCTTTTTCTCTACATTGTAGGAAAGCCGGTTCGCACCTTGTTTCGTAGGCGCTGTTCCTTCTGCCTGGAATATCCTTTTCTTCTTCTTGAGCTAATTCCTCTATGCTTTCACAGTCCAGCCCAAGGCACGCCCTACTGTAGTTGAGATGCGGCCACAATGGACTCTCAGCCCCCAGCCTTACCCTCAGCACAGGATGAGATCACAGACTCTTTTCATTTTCCTCTGTTATGAGACCATAAGCTCCCTGAAGCCAGAGCTCTGCCTTATTTGGCTTTGCATTCCCAAAGTCTAGCAGCATTTTTGACACATTGGAGCAGCTCCATCCATGTTTGTGGGAACGAGTAAATGAATCAATCCACTTACCACTGAATGAGATGTTTCATTTCCTTCCCTTCTCTTCTCCAGTTAAAATGCCTTGGTATTAAAAAAAAATCCCTCTTAGGAAATTATTTTAGAAAGAGGCAGTCAGCTCCTACCTCCCACACAAGGAACATCAGAGAATACAAATGAGCCGTAATTTACAAGTGGTACTTCCTGAAGGAGGAAATTTGTAGCATGAACCTCTCAATGTTTCAGCCACTGCGTAGTCCTATGGTGATAGAGGCCAAGCTCCAGGCCTGCGGCTCCGGGAGATGCCCCACATCGGGCTTCCAGAAGCCCCTCAGTGTTCTAAGGAAGTTATTCATCGATTTTCACAGCATCTCTGGAGGCTAAGCATGGGAAATGGAGAATTTCTTTTCTTCCTGTCCTTCTCTCTGCATGAACCTTCTTAACAGTCGGGGCGTTAGAAAACAGAAAAAGACCTAAGCAAATTGCCTAGCATCACGTAAACGAGAACAGCCAAGCCAGGACGCACTCTGGTGCTCATTCCACAAATCCGTGCTTCCTGTAACTTACACAGGTCTGTGTTTTAATGAATTCGTGGCATATGGGCCATAATATTCAAAGTGCCTGGCATTTCCTGCAATTTATGATCAGACCGGGAATAGGTTGTTTTCTCCTTTTGAGTGAATTTTCACATGCCTAGGTTTGGAGTTAATAAACTTGACATAAGTGAAAATAGTTTCTAGAATAGGTAATGCTTTTTTGTTCCTTCTGTGATCTGGATCCACATCTTCTCTTTCTCACACCAAACTTCATCCCTACCCATGAACTGCCATCACTGTTTCTTCTCTGGCCTTTTGAGAATGAGCGGCGAGATACTGTTCTCGAAGTCTGCATCATGGGGGAAGGAAGATGATTTTGTTTGCTGTCTTCGCTATGAACAGAGACGTTCACAGGCCCTCCCCAGTGACCTACAGTTGTTGGACTCTTGTCTGTAGATAAAGAGCGCTCCTTCTGACTTGACTTTTGTTTATCTGGTTTCCAAAAGGCCTTGTTGATCCAGGTAGTGGTGAAAGTCTGTGAATTCAGAAATGGCCCCACCCATGCGCTGTGTTTGGCTAAGTCTTTCGGAGTTGTGTTGAGTGAGAACGGTAGCTAGGTGGCTTTGGTCCAGCTCGCTGAGAAAGTTGCCGTTGCGAATTTATTGTGGGCATTTGATGCTCAGTACGGGTTATACCCATTGATGTCAGTGAGCCTAGGCAAATACCTGTTTTACTAATATTGATGTTTGTGTTATGTTCTGGAAGTGAATTGAAGTTCCCTGTAAGCCTGACCCCCTCTTCTCCACCAGATCTTTGGTTGGCAAATGCTAGCAGTGATTTTTTTTTTTAAGAACCTCAAATTGCGTTTCTCAGGCGTGCCTTCTAAAGGAGATTATCCCATGCTTTGTTTTCTTTCTAATATTTTATGTGTGCAGTTCTTACCAGCTTGCAAGAACTCTTTAAAATGGAATCCCCGAATATGTGAAATGCACTCTTTTTCTGAGACAGACTGTCATGGGAGCTATTTAGAGCCTACATCATCCTGTTTGAGGGCTGAATGCTGCACTTTTCTGAGCATATTCTTAACTCAAACAGCAAAAGGCTGCAAGTCAGTTGAGTATTTCCAGACCCAGGCAATTTGTCAGTGAACTGTAGATCTTCAGGATTTTCCCTTGCACTAGGAGCCCTCCAGAAGCACCACTGGAATTTCCAGAATGAGTCCTGAGCATGTTGAAGCCACTGGCATGACCCTGGGTGCCCTGGCATCCAGGAAAGTCCTTTTCTCAATGTTCAAATGACTCCTGCCCTACACCTGGGTTAAAATATTTGGAATTCCTAAGCTAATATAATAATGAGGAAACCTCTAGGTTTCAAAGATCCCAGTTCAAATATAAACATCAGGAAAGCGAGGGAGTCAGTCTCCTGGGTTTGAAATTCGTTACAGATGTGCAATTCTTGGGGCCCATGGAGGCATACAAAGTCCTTCTCTCACTGAGGGGAGACAGAGGCTGGGGGAGAAAAGAGGAGTGTTTCCCAAGGAACTCAATTCAGCCAGGTACACAGTATCTATATTGGATCTTGTTAGTGCTTGATGGGGCAAGAGGGTTCCCATGGTAATTCCCTGAGGTTAACCAGCTGTGACAGGGGAAAGTGATAGCCATATGATTCATGAATGTGTATAACCAAACTGGCCCAGGCAAGGTTCACAGGGTCACATAGAGACCAGTGTCTGAGGTCAGATTTCAGGCAGCGTGCATGTGCTATCCTGTATGCAGACTAAAAAAGAAGCAGTAAGTGTTGGCTTGAATAATAACCCCCACCCATGATTCAACACCAGTTAGGAAGGAATTTGTAGGGGCACAAGATGAAGAAGTGGTGTGGTTTTTTTTTTTTTTCTTTCCTTTCCTGTCACATGACAATGGACTAGAAGAAAAATAGAGAGCTCATAATTTTACTTGGATCTCATTGAGTGTAGGCTGGTATCATGTAATTTATTTGGATCTTATGGGGCGTCTCAGATTCACAACTGATTTACCTGGCTTGTGAAGTGATTATTTTAAAACTTGAATGATGGATGCTCACATTCCATGGTTCACGGTGGGATGAATTTAGAAGGGGAAACAATGACCCATGGTGTAAGCCAGAGGCACGTCAAAATCAGAATCTGTGCTAATTAAAATAACTTCCTCTTGAATCTCAGATTACCTTGGGAAAGTGTATGATCTTCTGTGCCAGCATTTTGAAACATTTGAGCTTCCGTGATGCCTGCTTGACTTAATTCCAAATGCATGACCTCCTACAGATAGACCATGAGAGCAGGAATTGACTTTGTAAATAGTATAGATCAAATGAGGCCCAGTGACTTACTTGCCCAGGCTAATAAGTGGTAAAACCAAGACCAGAACATCAGAAAGCAGGGCTTTGTCATCTGAGCAAGTTTCCTTAGTGTTCCCTCCCTTTGGCCACCCAAACGGTTAAATTTGGAGGTGATATATTTATCAAATGGATTCTACTATAGAGTCATTCAGTCTTATATTTTATGCCTTTTCTTACAAATAGAAGTACAGCAAAGAAAAGTTGATATTGCATTGTCTGCGCTCTTATTTACTTGAAACACATGAAATACAAATTGAAGAAGTCACTTTTTATAGTGCTTTTATAGTGTTAGGTCTAGAAATCTTAGTAGACACATTTATAAATGTTCCCGATTTTTTTTTAATAAGTCTACTTTTAATATAAGAAACTGCAATTCAAGCCAGTAGTTAAAAAACTTGTTTTCCTGTAGGCACAGGCTTAGAATAAACTGAAACCAGATTGAGGCGGGTTTATCAGTTGAAGTTTGAAAGGCGTTGCTGGTCTAATCTTACATGTTTTTACTCTGACAGTTAAGTTGGTGAATTCTTTGCTCTTAAACAGATTCTATTAAGAGTTATATATTACTTGGGATTGTTTAATCCAGCATAGGTTTTACCCTATATTTTCTTAAAGATTTTTTTTTTAAATTTTTAAGTAGTCTCTACACCCAACATGGGGCTCGAACTTACAACCCCGAGATCAAGAGTCACATGCTTTTCTGACTGAGCCAGCCTGGTGCCCCTTCCTGTATCTGTATCTTCAATTAGTCTCACAATCGGTACGGAAAGATCCTGGTTTGTAATATGAGACAATCCCTTTTTCTCTTTTTATTTATTTCTGGATTTTGTTTTCAAGTCCCATTCTATCTTTGCTCATATAGGAATTACGGAATGCTTTTTATCCTTTCTCAGAGAATGGAAATCCTACTCATGTTCCCAGACTATGTTCAAATACTACTTCCTTTGTGAGGCATCGTTGATTTCTACCCCTCCTCAGGTATCCAAAGAAATTCTTTCCTCTTCAATATTCTTAAACCTGTTTCATTATACATCTCCTCCAGTACTTAATTTAAATCTGCCTTCTGGGTTTCGTTTATTTGTTGAGCACCTACTACATGCTAGGCACTGGTCTAGGCCTAGGTAATAGAACACTGAACAAAATCTCCAGTCTCATGGAGATTATATTCTAGTGGGTGTAGACAGACAAGAAATGAATTAGTATTGAGAGAAAGACAAAGCTAGGTAAGGGAGGTAGGGACTGCTGGAGAAGGAGAGATGTGTTACTCTCTTTTTTTTTTATTGGTTTGCTGGGAAGGTGACATTTGAGCAAAAATCTGAAAGAAGGGTGGGAGTGAGCCCTGCAGTTATTCTGGGGAATAGCATTTCAAGCCGAGGGAAGAACAAGTACAAAGGCCCCAAGGCAGAATTGGGCCTGGCATGTTTGAGGAATAAACAAGCAAAAACAAGGATGTGGAGTGAGTGAGGGGGAAAGCAGGAGGAGATAAAATCAGACTAGGAGCAGGACTTGGATTTTTACTCGGGGTGGAATGTGAAGTCCCTGGAAGGTGTTGAGCTGAGGCGTGACAGAGCTACAGTGTCAGAACAGACTGTTGGCAGGCAGGGGGAGAAGAGGAGATAATGGCGGCTCCCACCGGGAAGTAGTGAGAAGTCAAATTCGGGCTAGATTTCGAATTGATGGATTGGATGTGGAGTGTCAGAAGTCGAGGATGACTCCAAAGTTTCTGCCCTGAACACCTGGAAAAATGGAATTGCCAAATACCAAGATGGAAAAACAAGGAGCAGGTGAAGGGGGCAAAATCAGGAGGGGTTTGTTGTTGTTGTTAGTTATTTTTTATTTAAAAAAATAATTTTTAGGGGCGCCTGGGTGGCTCAGTCGTGAAACGTCTGCCTTCGGCTCAGGTCATGATCCCAGGGTCCTGGGATCGAGCCCCGCGTCGGGCTCCCTGCTCCGCGGGAGGCCTGCTTCTCCCTCTCCCCCTGCCTCTGTGATCTTTTTTTTTCTCTCTCTCAAGTAAATAAAAAAAAATCTTTAAAAAAAATTTTTTTAATTGAAATACCATATTCTTTTTTTTTTTTTTTTTTAAGATTTTGTTTATTTATTTGACAGAGAGAGACACAGCGAGAGAGGAAACACGAGCAGGGGGAGTGGGAGAGGGAGAAGCAGGCTTCCCGCTGAGCAGGGAGTCCGATGCGGGGCTCGATCCCAGGACCCTGGGATCATGACCTGAGCCGAAGGCAGACGCTTAACGACTGAGCCACCCAGGCGCCCCTGAAATACCATATTCTAACAGAAAAATAGTCACTGACTTTTCACAGAGTGACTTCCCCCGAAACCTGCATCCAGATCAAGGAATAAAACACCGTCACAGACACAGAAGTAGTGATTTCAAGTAGGTATTTGGATAGCAGGTCTGTTGCTCAGGGGAGATATAAATTTGAGATTTGTCAGCAAATAGATGGTAGTTAAAGCCACGAAACAAGGTGGAATCACCTAGGAAGTGAGTGTGGATAGAGAAGAGGTTTGAGGATGCAGCTGTGGGACCTTCTAACATGTAATGATCGGGGAGATGAAGAGGACACAGTAAAGGAGACTGAGAAAGAACAGACAGTGAAGTAGGACACACCAAGAGAGAATGAGAAGAAAGGAAGAACATCTCCTCAGTACATGAATTCTGCTAGATATTGGGGATAAAGCAGTGAGCAAGATAGACCATGTCCCTGACCTCAAGGAGCTTATGTCAAGTAAGGTATACAGACAGGTAAAAAAAAAAAAATCATCTATCTATCTATCATCTATCTATCTATCTATCTATCATCTATCAATTATCTCTCTCTCATCTGTCATCTCATTATAATGTATAAAACAGGCTCTGAAGAAAAAGCACAGTGACAGGGCACCTGGGTGGCTTAGTCGGTTAAGCCTCTGCCTTTGGCTCAGGTCATGATCCCAGGGTCCTGGGATCGAGCCCCGAGTTGGGCTCCTTGCTCAGCGGGGAGCCTGCTTCTCCGTCTCCCTCTGCTGCTCCCCCTGCTGTGTTCTCTCTCTTTCTGTCAGATAAATAAATAAAATCTTTAAAAAAAGAAAAAGCACAATGAAAATATTTATGGGGGGATCTGATTTAGTTAGTAATGGCTTCTCTGAGGAAGTGATATTTAAGTTGAAGCTTGAAGGATAGAAAGGGATTATCAAAGATAAAATGTGGGGGATGTATGAATTTGCTAGGGCTGCCATAACGAAATACCATAAACTGGGGGGCATAAAACTGCAGAATTTTATTCTCTTACAGTTCTGGCAGCTAGAAGTGAGAAATCAAGCTGCAGCAAGGTCATGCTCCCTCCGAAGGCTCTAGGGAAGCATTCTTTCTGGCTTCTTTCAGCTTTTGGTAGCCCCAGGCACTCATTGGCCAGCGGCAGCATCCCTCCAATCTCTGTCCCTCTCTTCACATGGCCTTGTTCTCTGTGTCCTCTCTTCTTATCCAACACCAATGATTGGATGTAAGGCCTACATTAAATCTAGCATGATTTCCTTGCAAGATCCTGAACTAATTACATCTGTGAAGACCCTATTTCCAAATAAGGTCACATTCTGAGATTCTGAGTAGACATGAATTTGGGTGGGGGGTATCCAATCCACTACAGAAGATGACCAGAAGAATTTTTAGCAATTTTGTTATCTGGTTCACTTTGCGTCGGTAGCTTGAAACTGGCCGCCATGGGGATATTTACACCATGGAAACTGCCAGATGCTACAAATCGGGTTTAGTTATTTTTCTTCTGGAGAGGCAGTGTTGTGCAGACCAAGGCACTTGCTTTTTAACTTTTTATTTTAATTCCAGTTAGTTAACACACAGTGTTGTATTCGTTTTAAGTGTACGATATAGTGATTCAACACTTTCATACATCACCCTGTGCTCATCGCAACAAGTGCACTCGTTAATCCCCATCACCTATTTGACCCATCTTCCCACCCACCTCCCTTCTGGTAACCAGCTGTTGTTCTCTATAGTTAAGAGTCTGTTTCTTGGTTTGTCTGGAGAAGCAATTGTTAAACATTCAACCAGTATTCCATGGGCTTGAAGACCTTGAGTCCAAAAAAAATTTGTGTCTAGTAGGGCTGGACCATAATGAAGTGTGGTGCAGACCAAGGCACACAGGGCCTTGAATACCATGGCAAGGCTTTTGGATTTTAACCCAAGTACAGCTGGGGTTTATCTGAGAATTTTAATCAGAAGAATGGCAGGGTCAGATTTATGTTATTGTTCTAGTTGTTTATATGCCAGTCTTTCCTACGAGAGAGCAAATTCCTTGAGAAGGATTTTATATTCATTGTTTTTTTGTGTCCCTCATGAAATTTTGCACATAAAAGACATTTGATAAATGCCAGTTCATGAACACAGGGTTTTATAAATACCACACCGATTGGCAAAAACTATGGTTAGTGAAGCCAGCAAACTCGATCAATCACGAGTATGTCACGGAGGAATCACCGGAAACTTCTATCATTACGTATGCCACCCATTTAGCAGACATACATTCAGAATTTCCTGTCTACAGGCAAGGGGCGGGGGGTGGATACGGCAGTGACAAATACACAGTCTTACCTGTAACTTGGAATCTTGTAGAAAATGCAACAAAAGCCTGTCAGAGCCCCTTTGTGATTAAATGTGTGACAAAGTGAACATGAGCGGATATCTTGAATTTGGGGGTTCGGGGAAGTTCCCATACTAAGCACAATTTTTAGAGAAGGTATTATGACCTGAACTATGCTCTGAGTTCACTATTGCCCCCTTAAAAGGGTGGTAAGCAGGCTTAGCGGACTGAGGAAGCCGAAGGACTTTGTGTCTTTGAAATGACCTTGGAGGCTTGTTATACCCTCTACTTGCCCACATCCACTACTAGTTCTGCCACCTTTGTCCCTGTGGGCTGAAGTAGGTAGAATTCTAAGATGGCTCCCAATGAACCTCACCTTTGTATAATCTTGTCCCCTTTGAGGGTGGTTGAAACCTGTGAATATAAGATAGTAGGCCTGTGCTGATGTTATGTTTATAGCAAAAGGGAGATTATCCTGGGTGGGCCTGACCTAATCAGGTGTTTCCTTTAAAAGCAGAGTGTCCTCTGGCTGGTGGCAGAAGAGGAAGGCAAAGATTTGAAGCACAAGGATTCAATGCACCATTGCTGGCTTGAAGATGAAGTGTGAGAAAGAATGTAGGTGAATTTCTAACAGGGGAGCATAGACCCCGGTGGAGAACGAGCTAGAAAATGGGGACCTCAGTCCTAGAGCTGCAGGGAAGGGAATTCTGCCAACAATTAGAATGAGCTTAGAAGTGGATTTTCTCCCCAGAGTCTCCAGACAGGAATCCAGCCAGGCCAACACCTTGATTTCAAACATGTCACACCCTGAGCCTCCAAGAACCGGCCACACTGTGCCTGACTTCTGACCTACAGAACTGTGAGATACTAAATTTTGGTTGTTTTCAGCTGCTGTTCCATTTGTGGTAATTTCTTACCTAACCAGAGAACTCGTACCAAGGCCTCCGCTTTGGAGGGCTGGCTCAAGAATAGTAAAGACAGGGGCGCCTGGGTGGCTCAGTCTGTTAAGCGTCTGCCTTCAGCTCAGGTCGTGATCCCAGGGTCCTGGGATCGAGCCCCACGTTGGGCTCCCTGCTCAGTGGGGAGGCCTGCTTCTCCCTCTCCCTCTGCCTCTTCTCAGCTCATGCTCTCTCCCTCAAATAAATAAATAAAATCTTGGGGCACCTGGGTGGCTCAGTCGGTTGAGCGTCTGCCTTCAGCTCAGGTCGTGATCCCAGGGTCCTGGGATCGAGTCCCACATCGGGCTCCCTGCTCTGCGGGAAGCCTGCTTCTCCCTCTCCCACTCCCTCTGCTTGTGCTCGCTCTCTCTCTCTCTTAAATAAATAAATAGAATCTTAAAACAAAAAAGAATAGTGAAGACCACATTTCTTTCACTTACCCTGCAGAAGTGAGGTGAAGAAAGGTCAGTGCTAGTTTGCAGAACAGGAGCTGACCACAGAGAAATGTCTATAAGGCACCAGAGGCTCCTACGGGGGCAGGAATGACATTATCACAAGCTGCTATTCATATAATTATGACTTCGCAACTGTCCTGTAAATTCGAATCGCCTTTATGGTATTCTGTGCCAATTCTTATGGGATGTGCTATTGCAAATAACAAGCATGCCACGCTGTGGACCTGGTAGGCATTGATGCAAATCCTGGCCATGGAAAAAGAAAGCGCATGAAATGCTGCGTCACGTTCTTTCACAACCCAAGTTTTCCCTTGGAATATAGTTTTTCTCTTTTTGCAGGTTAGGCAGGTACTCTGGAGGGTGTGGGGCCTTGAATAGAATTCTAGTTGCTCTATGGAAGCAGCAGTTTGTACAACAGAAGCCTAGT
This sequence comes from Neomonachus schauinslandi, assembly GCF_002201575.2. Lineage (NCBI taxonomy): Eukaryota > Metazoa > Chordata > Mammalia > Carnivora > Phocidae > Neomonachus > Neomonachus schauinslandi. The sequence continues at coordinate 86,556,164 of NC_058419.1, forward strand.
GAGAAAAAGAGAACTGCGATATTTCTAGAGATTTCCAATCGGTGCATAGGGGCATTCTCTAAAGAGAATTTCAGATGCAGTAAGACGTGTTTGTGGCTCACTTTACTTGTAGCTATTGACATAACTGGTTTTCTTTCTTTTTTTTTTTTTAATTTAATTAATTTATTTATTTTAAAGATTTTATTTATTTATTTGACAGAGAGAGACACAGTGAGAGAGGGAACACAGCAGGGGGAGTGGGAGAGGGAGAAGCAGGCTTCCCGCGGAGCAGGGAGCTCGATGTGGGGCTCGATCCCAGGACCCCGGGATCATGACCTGAGCCGAAGGCAGACGCTTAACGACTGAGCCACCCAGGCGCCCCAGACATAACTGGTTTTCTGAAGTAGAGCTGATCAGTGATAGGTGCTGTCGGGCAGCAGACCTTCCTCTGGTCCTTCTAGCTGGACACCTATTAGTTTTTTAATGTTCATTTCCTTCCGATTCTCCCGAAAGATGCGTTCTCATTCAGATTCCATGCTTCTTAGCTTCGTTTACTTAAGGTTGGGTCTCTATAGGAGTAATCAATGTTGCTCAATTCTATGTAAAATCAATGTATGTTGGGTGGGGAGGTACAGATGATGGGGAATGGCTTATAAGGAACCGGCAAAGGAAAGAGAAGCATCTGCCCCTTCTCCCACGCAGAAAATAATATAACTGAAAATTTTCAATATGTTATTGAAAAATAATATAATAATCCCATAATAATACCTTTCCTTTATATAGTACTTCTGAATCAAAAACATTTATTATCTCCATCGGACATATACATGAACAGTGAAAATCATTACCTTCCCATTGAGAAGAAATAGATCTGGCCAAATATCTAAAACGAGATACGTGAATGAGAAGAGAATTAGCACAGCAAAGAACAGATGATGCAGAGGAGGAGGATTTTAGAAGAGGGTTGGATGGGAGAGAACTTGCTGGATGTGTACTAAGGGTCTTGATTTTAAAATTTGTGTGGTTTCGGGCACCTGGGTAGCTCAGTCAGTTAAGTGTCTGCTTTGGCTCAGGTCATGATCCCGGGGTCCTGGGATCGAGCCCTGCATCAGGCTCCCTGCTCAGCGAGGAGTCTGCTTCTCCCTCTGCCCCTCCCCTTGCTTGTGAACTCTTCCTCTCTCTTTCTCTCTCTCAAATAAATAAATAAAATCTTTAAAAATAAATAAATAAAAGTTGTGTGTTTTTTTTTTTTTTTAAATTTCAGGTAACTTCTAGAGTGGGCTGAGAAGGAAGGCTGTCTCTCGCTTGATAGATTCAAAGGGGCAAAATGAATTTTATTAATTAAATCTAAACTATTTCTTGCAGAAAATATTTCACGGTGGTGTAGGGGAGGAAGAATTGTTTCTCCTCTACTCTCCTAGGTTCACTGGCCGAGACCTGTGAATGAAGTTGGTAAAAGAACCGATTAACAGGAGAAAACACAGTTTTAATTACGTATGTGCCCACAGGAGTTCACAAAGAAAAATGTGGCTCAAGGAGGCAGCCAATCGATTGAGGCTTATATACCATTTTAGGCAAAACAAAGGAAAAGGGGTTTGGGGCTTCTTGGCTGGGGAGGTGAGTTATGGGAAGGTAAGGGAAGGAAATGTATGGTAAATAAGGGTTGTCTTGTAAACAGGTAAGGGTCTCTCAGGTGATGAGTTGTCTCCTGAGGAGTAGCTCTCTTCCTGGTAGGAGGCATTTTTACAAATGGAAATTTCCTTTATAAATGTAAATTCCTTTTACAAAAGGGAAAATTTGTACTCTATTTTTAGGCAGTGAGGGGGAGGTAAAGAGCTTCTCCTGTGTCTGTTGATTCTCAATTGCCTTTAGCTGAAAATAATTCATATGTCAAAGAGGCACATTTTGGGGTGGCATATTTTGATCTCTTCTGTAGGTACATATCAAGTCTTCTTTAGAAGTAGCTTTTTCGGTGTCACTTATTTTGCAAATTATTTTCACATATTTTTGCCTCTTTAAGTTAGAGGTAGAAGGAAAAACCCGTCCAATCAATTGATAGCAATATTCCTCCGTTCATTACTTGAGGTAAGACCTATCTGAGAGAACACTTGAGCAAGGACAGAACAGATCCAGGTCAGTTCATTCAGCAAATAACAACTGAGCCAGCAGTACAGCTAAGGTCCCTGCCTTCATGGAGCTTACAGTCTTGTGGAGAGGAGACAGAGATTTAAGAAGCGAAACTTAATAAGATAATTTAAGGTGGTAAAGAGGGTCAGAATATACCACCCCAAAATATGCCACTTTGGCATAAGGATTATTTTGAGCCGAAGGCAATTGAGAAACAGTAGACAGAGGAGGAACTCTCTGGCCTCCCCTTTCTGCCTAAAAGCAGGGCAAAAATTTCCATTTGTCATGGTGTCTCCTCACATACCAGGAAGAAGAGAGTAACCCTTAATCACCAGAGTTGACTCTCATCCCTGGAGATGGCACTGACTTGAGTCTCCATAATGAACTGTACAAAACAGCTCTTATCTACCATTAGTTTCCCCCATATCCTTACCTTCCCACAATTTATTGCTCCTAGGAACCCAAATCCCTTTTCCTTTGTCCTGTCACTTTTTCTCAATTTATCATTCCTTTGCTCAGATGGTATATAAGCCCCTGGGTCTAATCACCACTTTGGAGTTTTCACTTCTTTTCTATATACCCCCTGCCAGGCACCCATAAAATTAAAAATATCAATGACATGTGTAGGTTTTTTTTTCTCCTGTTAATCTGTCTTTTGTCATTTTAATTCACAGGCTTCAGGTATTGAACCTAAGAGGGTAGAGGAAATGCTTTCTCCTCCCCTACATTGGCGATAACAGTTATGAAGAAAGTGAAAGAAGGTAATGAGATAGGGGATTGAGGGAGGTGACTTAGGTTAAGGTAGTTAGGGAAGGCTCATCTGAGGAGATGACATCTTAGTTGAGACCTGTAAGTTTAAAAAGGCACAGGCCATACCAAGACCTCAGGAAATGCATTCCAGGCAGAGGGAATAGTAAGTGAAATATCTCTGGGTTAGATGTCATCCTGGAGTATTCAACAGGCAGAAAGAGAAGGCCAGAGTGGTTGGAGTGGGCTGCACTAGGGAAAGAGTTGAACTAGATGAAGTCAGAAATGTTGGCAAGGGCCAGACTGTGCAGGATCTTGTAGGTCAGTGGTTCCCAGACTTGAGTGAGCATCGAAATCACCTGGAAGACTTGTTAAACTTAGTACAGGTTCTTGGGCCTCATCCCTAGAGTTTTTGATTCTGGGTATCTGGGGCGGGACCCAGAATTTGCATCTTGGAAGGACCTGAGTTCTTATCCTTTTTCGCCACACCTTGAGTGAAACCACTGATGTCATGGAGCCTCAATTTCCCACTTGAATATCAAACATCAGAAAGAAAAAAACTTCATAGGGTGTTAAATGATCTCATCTATGTGCTAGAACAGGGAAAATTTAAAGTCTTAGGATTGTTAACAAAGATGACATTTATGGGTTGCAGACAAAGGAAATCCCAAATGTAGCTGTGGAATGTGTGAAATTAAAGAAGGAGGTGCAGAAGAAGGAGGAGGCATGGAGAGTTGCAGGCAGGCATGATTTTTTAAAAATTATTTAAGGTAAAAAATATTTGTTAAAAGGAGGGCCCAACTTGGTCCAGAGGTTAGATTTTTAGACCAAACTTGAATGCCTTAATCTTGAATGCACTAATTCATAGAGCGTGTAACTTTGGTCTTTGAAGAAACAAAACACTCTGTTAAAGGCTCAAAAGACTTTTGTCAGAGGAGACCAGTAAACAACTCTTACAACCTTTTTGAAGTGGAAATGATTTGAACTACCCAATATTTTACCCATCAGGGTAGAGGGTTTGGTAAGGCTCACCCTAGGCGCTGTCTTGGACCATACCCTTAACGCTGATAACAGCTGGGAATTTAACCTAAAGGTTTTTGAGCATAATGTGTGTGTACTGGAAGAATCAATATTTATTTAATTTTAGATAACACAATTGAGAAAGACTGGAGGTAAAAAAGAGGTTGTGCGTGTGTGTGTGTTCTTATCTATGCAGGATATTCCTGTTTCTAGTCTGATAGCAGTCAAAAGAAATCTACTTGATCCATGGAGAAGTTGAAGATGAAGGTAGAAGTTAAAATACTCTTGTTTTCTTAAATGCCTTGACACCAGCCCTCACACATTTCCAAGGGCAGAGAGAACAACCTTATAGTTTTATATTTAAGCCATCCATCCTTCTGTGCCTTTGTTTGGTAAGAGCCTAGTAGTAACCCCTGTTTTTATGTTTTAACTGTTTGAAATGAGAACCTGATAACAGAAAGACTTTCTCTGAAAATTTCTAAGGAAAGGGCAGACTCCTATCTTATAGGAATAGTGTCTGTGTCATGTTTTGTGGGTGTGAGTTAAATCAGAATTTCGAGATGTATCTAAAGTGGTCTGCTAATTCCTTCTTCACTCATGTTCTCAAGAGAAGGGACAGGGTTGGAGAAGGCTTTACTTTGGTATCCCTTTTTGGAATTCAAATCCTGGGAACCTGTCACACTTTCAACTCTGATCAATTAACAGGGATTAATGAGATGGACACCTAGAGCTGGTGAGGTGCAAATCCAGAAGGGAAAAAAAAGAGGTGATGTCGGTGATGTCAGAAGTGATGAGCTGGTGCCAAAAGGCAGACTTTGGTCTGGAGCCCCCTCCTTCACCTCAGATGCAGCAGGCCCAACATGATGGTGGGGGAGACTTTGGGTAGGACTCAGGTTACTTAGACTAGAAACTGGCTCCATTGTAGTGTCCTCTTGATGGAACTTTTTAATGTATAGAATAAATACCTACCTGATAATCCTGTTCTTTTGACATTTCTCTCATATGTCCAACAGCTACAGAATGGGTTTTTCCCCTTGGGGAGATTGTACTGGAGGATTCATTCTTCTCATGCCTTCTCTCATTTCCCTTCCTGCTCCAGAACGCCATTCAATCTGCCTCCATGGAGATGGTCTTTCCTGGATGAAAAAGTTGCAATTCAGGTACTGCTGGCAAACCAGGGAGGTAGTAGACAAAGAACTTGGTCTATGGAGTCAAACAGAGTTGGATCAAAAGTTGAGCTCTGTGCTTCCAAGGTCTGTAACATCAGGCACGCTTGTATCAGTCAAGGTTAGGACAACAAAACGGAAATTACTCTTGGTGTTTCAATCAAAAGGGGTGATAACACAGAGCCTTGGGTGCTTATAGGACTGTTGGAAGGGCTGGAGGAGCAAAGTCAGGAAAAGCCACTGCCAGCTAGCTCTCAGATCCACTGCTAGCTTCAGAGACTCGGGAGACTGCTTCAGGTGTCCGGGAAAGGAATCACAGGAGACCACCACCAACAGTCATGGCTGCCAGTAACATCACAGAGAGTGATTAGCTGAGAAACTCATGGAAGCTAATGAAAAAAAAATCCTATCATTTGACACAAAGAGGTCTATCTGCAGGTAACTTTTCTTCACCTTCCAAATTTTGTGCCTCACCGTTTCATTAGGGGAACCTAAAATGAATCCACAATCTTGCCGGCAAGGAAGTCTGGGAAATGTGGTTCCCAGACTTCTAACCTCTGAAAATCAAGAGAGGCATAGAAGAAGGCACAAAGAAATGGTGAGTGCCAGCGAACTCCGTGTCTGGCGCAGCAAGGCATTATATCCTTGAGCCTATATCATCACCAGTAAAATAGAGATCCTAATATCCAGCACTACAGCTGTCACCAAAAAATGTATGCAGAATGACCAATAGAGTTCCAAAACCATTTGTCCCTTTTCTGGAAAATCATCATATGATTATAGAAAGCCAAAACACTTAAAAAAAATTTTTTTAAAGATTTTATTTATTTATTTGACAGAGAGAGACACAGCAGAGAGGGAATACAAGCAGGGGGAGTGGGAGAGGGAGAAGCAGGCTTCCCACGGAGCAGGGAGCCCGATACGGGGCTCGATCCCAGGACCCTGGGATCATGACCTGAGCCAAAGGCAGACGCCCAACGACTGAGCCACCCAGGGCCCCGCCAAAACCCTTTTTGAAAGGAAAACAAACAAAAGAACTTTTGTGCTACTTATTTTTTTAAAAAATATACGAATAATGAAGGCTTTCAGAGCATGCCACCCCAAAATATGTCACTGCATGAGGATTATTTGAGTGGAAGGCTACTGGGAAGCAGCAGACACAAGAAAAACTCTCTGCCCTCTCTTTCTTTCCCAGGAAGGGCAGGAAGATTCTTAATCACTGGAGACAACTCTAGACTCTTATCAGCCCAGAGATGACACCAGAGGCATTACTAACTAGTCCCGATTTTCCATTTGTTTCCCCATATATTTGCCTTCCCGCAATTTGCTTCCTTCCAAAACTCAAAGTCCTTCTCCTTTGTCAGTTCTCTAAAATGTATTGTTCTTTTGTTAAGATGCTGTGTAAGTCTAAGTTCTAACTACCTCTTTATTACTTAATAATACTCATCACTGAGTATTCCTGTGTATACGTACAATGTACATATTAATAAATTGTTTTCTCTTGTTAATCTCCCTGTTGTCAGTCCAATTTGCAGGAGCCCCCATCCAAGAACCTAAGAGGGTAGAGGAAAAAAGTTAAGTTTTTCCTCTTCTATGACAATAAATGTTGATTATAAAAAATTTGAACATAGCAAAGAAGACAAAATGCACTGGATAGTTAAGGAGATGATTTTATTCAGGCCATTGCAAGCGGAAGAATGTTCATTAATTAGAAACATCTCAAAAAAGAAAGAGAACACTTGAGGTTTTATAGAGGCAAGTAGACAAGGGTGTCATGGGGCAGGTGGGCAAGAAATCTTACGGGAGTTATCAGGAGTCATGAGAAAAGGTGGAGGTGGGTCTTATCTCTGAATTCCAAGGATAGGGTGGTCCTTTGCATTTGTTCTTTCCTGGAAAAGGGGGAGCAATTTCTTAACCACTGCTGCTTCCTGGGAACATGGGGCTCAGATAAAATTTAATGTGGTCACAGCCCCCCCCTTTTGTTGAAGGCGAATAGCATGAATCACTTAACAACTCAGAGGTGATCATAAACCCGAGTGGAGGAAACAGGGTCTAAGAAATAGTCTTTCTAAGACTCTTATTGCCATTGTTTCTGTAAAACCAGTTAAACCATCAGTTAAGATTTGCTGGCAAAGGTAAGTTGTTTTAGGATCCTGGAGATCAGGCATTTCAAAAGAGGGCTGCCTGAAGTGAAAAAGAGGAACGCTGATATAAAAAAAAAAAAAAAAAAAAACCACAACTAGATCCCCCAAAATGGGTGGAGGAAAATCTTCAGTAGCTCAGGGGTCAGAAGAATTGTAGTTGTTTGACATATTTCTTTGTTGGCGCCTTGAACGTGATTATCAGCTATCAGGTTATCAACTGTAAAGATGTCAGAGAAGTTTTGGGGAACAACTGGATAGCAGTTGCCTCCAAATACTACGCATGCACCCTCTCTGGAGGCCAGAATTCTGTGAGCACCAGTCAGACAGCACAGCTCACTGATCTTCTGGAAGCTCTTAAGTTAGTATGTTCATACTCTCAGTCATGTTGTCCAGTCTTGGTTACCAATCATATCAGGCCATGCATGACCTGAGCATTTCGCTGGACTTCTTTAGTAGTCCAGACAGTGGTTCTGATCTGTTGCAATAGTGAGTTGGGTCTTTCAAAGTTTATATCAAGTCTTTGCGATTCAGCTTGCAAGGTTTCTTTAGGTCATGATGGCGGGGCGGGGGGTGGGAGGGGGGGAAGGTCAGCTGCAAGGGAGTCCAGAGTCTCAACAGTCAGAGCTTCTGGGCAGTCAGGTTTTAGTTCATGGTGACTCTGAGTCAGGCGGGAGGGAAAGAGATTGGATCTGTGAGTTTGGAGTGTTGTGGCCAGATGCTCAAGAAAACTGGAAGGATTGACAATTTAGCAAGAATGGATAATTTGGGCAAAGTAACAGGATCCAGCCCAATTTGCAGGTAGGGACCAACATTGTTTTTTCCAGAGGGAGAAGAAGTCACCGAAATCTCTGTCAGACAAGACAGAGTTTGTATATCTATCAGTTACCTGCAGTTTACAAAGAGATGCAAAATAGTTCATTGACGACGAACAGGGCCACAGTCTGACTGCCTGGAAGGGTGTGCTGGTAACAATGCGGAGATCTCTACTGAAACAAAATTTGTCTCTGCAATTGAGAATTATTCACTTACCAATTCTATGAACATTTGTTATATAGTTGAGACCATAATGAATTTTCAGCCCAGTATTTTGATTTATTTTTTTATGTGCTTTTCCCTCCTCCATTGAAAAGGAATTCTTTAGAAGGGGAAAATGTTAGATATGTATAGAATGACACATCACTCTGAAAACAGAATCTATTTTCAGTGTCAAAAAAATTAACAAACAAGGTTTAAACATCAACAGGATATAAATTGGGAAATTCAGAAAGGAAGGAAATGATACCACAAAATGCCAAATATTTATGTACTGGACTCTCACAAGTGACTTTTCACGTATTTATTTTTGCATCCCTCCAGCAGGAACATAGACTTCAGCACTGAGAAGCCCTTTATTGAAGTACAGGAATGAGTGTGTTTTGATCCTAATTAGAAACAGAGTTTTGCCTGCCTCAGTGAGAGGAGAAGCCGAAGAAACACAGCAGTCATTGTTTCTACTAATTTGATGTTATAATTCAATGCGAGGTTGGAAAACTGTGCCCCTTGGGCCCAACCTAACTTTGGGGCAGGAAAAAAAAACCCTACCTTTTTCTCTACCCTCTTAGGTTCAGTGCTTGGAGGTCTGCAAATTAAATGGACAAAAGGCGGATTAGCATTGATTCGTAGAGGTACTCAGTAGTTCACAGAAAAATGTGACTCAGAGGGAAGTTAGAATTTGGAGCTTTTATATCATCTCTGTAGAGTATGGGAAGGAGCAGAGGCCCTTAGGAGAAGAGATGGGAGATATGGTAGTGTTGTGGCCATGTCTGTTTGGGTGTTCTCCTAGAGAAGAGAAGGTTAGAGTTGTTCCTGAGAAGGGGATTAAGACAGTTGAGCTCTTTTGGGAGGCTTTGCTTTTAGTATATAAGAGACTCCGGGAACTCAAATGCCTTCCACTCAAAATAATTCTTATGTCAAAGTGGCATATTTTGGGGTGATATCCTGATCCCTTTCATGGCCTGCTTTTATAAATAATGCTTTATTGGAATACATCCATGCCCATTTATTTATACGCTGTCTATGGCTGCTTTTGCCGTAAAAGTAACAGAGATATCTTCTGGGCCACAAAGCCTCAAACATTTACTATCTGGCTCTTTCCAGAAGAAGTTACTGATCTTTTATTTAATCATATATAGTGTATATATATATATATATATATATACTCCACATTCTGTCCCTGAAGATAAAAAAATCTCATACAGAGATTTTTCAGTTTAATACATGATTTTTTTTTTTGAGCTTCTACCATGGGCCAGGCGTTTTTCTAGCAGGGAGAACCAGAGACAGGGGTGCTTGTAATCTGAGGCAGCCGGTGGAAGTGTTAGAACAGAGAAGAGCCAAGCACGAGACGAGCAGACAGAGTCAAGGGACAGACTCTGTGAGGATCACCAGGGAGGGATTATGGAGGAGGAATGATTTAAATGATGCATGGAAGGAACTGATAGTATATAGACAGGTAAGCATGGGAGGAAAGAACATTCCACCCGGGGAGAATTCCATTCATTCGCTCATTCATTTAACAGATCTTTATAGCGCACCAAATGGAAGTTTCTGCCTTCACAGAACTAACATGTCAGGTAAGTGGTAAGTGTTTTGAAGCACAAAATGCTCTGGTAGGAAAATAGCAGGTGTTTTAGGAAGCGATTGCATTGTCTTCCGTGACCACAGAGGAGGCTGCAGTGGGATGGGGTATAGGGAAGCCATTTTGTCTGGAAAAATAAACAGAGATCAGATTCTGGGGGGTCCATTAATGCCAAACTGAGAACTGTGTTTTGCTTTGCATTTGCTTTCCATTGTTTTTCTTGTTTCTGGCTTGGCACTAGGGAACCCCTGGAAGGTTTGAAGATGATCTGTGTGCTTTATGCTAATAGACCGATGTGCTTTATGCTAATAGACCGATGTGCTTTAATATAAGGAAGAACCGGGGGCAGAGAAGGAAACCACTTCAGAGGCCAGAGTGAAGAAGCATCTGAACGAGGATGTAGGCAGTTGCAACAGAAAGGAAGTGGGAAGAAAAAGATTGCAGCAATAGAAGGACAGTAATTAGCAGTTGACAGAACATAGAGACGTTGCTGAGGATTTAAGCTGGAGAGACAAGTTATTGCTATTCCAAAGACTGGAAGCATGGGAAGAGGAGGTTGAAGTGTGGGTTATAATAGATTACTTCCCTCTGCCAAAGGACAATCCAGAACTTCGCAGTGCCAACATGTGAGCTTCATCTGGGTAAGTCCGCTAAACTTAGTATTTTAAGAACACGATTCAAACTAGCTATTCCGCACTCTGGTTTTGAGACTTCCCAGTCTGAAAAAAAATAATTTCAAGCACTGTCATGATATCTTTAACAGTTTTGAAACCTATATTTTTCCATTCTGATTGAAAACAAAAGTATCAGCTATACAACACTCTTTAGAAAGGGGATATATTAGCAAATCAAAAATGTAGCACTCAGTCCTTAAGGCATGGTAAATTAATGTCAGATTAACTGCGAGTTTTGTTTTTCTTTCTTTTTTAAGAAGATTTTATTTATTTGTTTGAGAGAGAGCAAGAGTGAGAGAGAGAGGGAGAGAGCGCGTGTTCGCGTGTGCGCATGCGCATGAGCGGGGGGAGAGGGGCAGAGGGAGAGGGAGAAGCAGACTCCCCACTGAACAGGGAGCCGCATGCGGGACTCGATTCCAGGATCCTGAGATCATGACGTGAGCCAAAGGCAGATGCTTAACCAACTGAGCCACCCAAGCGCCCTGTTTTTCATACTAATAGTTTGGCTTTCTCTAGACTAGAGAAAACTTCTGTGATTTTTATCATGACATTTACTAGGAGTTAACTATGCCGTTGTCCTTTGAATGTCTGGAAAGAACAGGCCACGGAAGCCCTGGGAGTGAACAGTCAGTACCTAATGCAGGGAGGCAGGGTTGTGTAAAAGGAGGCATCAGAAAGACAAGGACTGCCCCCTGACTTTGTCACTTGCTAGTTGTGTTAGCCTCTGTACACCTAGTTTGACAGATTAATTAGCCTCTCAATGCCTCTGTCTCCTCATTTTAAACTGGGAATAAAAACACTGCCATGAGAGTTAAATGATCAAATGCAGGTAGGAAGCAGCTGGTATGGGGCCTGGTCTGCAGTCAACGTCAGCTATGGTTATATTTCTTTTCTTTCTTTTTTTTTTAGATTTTATTTATTTATTTGAGAGGGACAGAGTGAGAGAGAGCACAAGTGAGGTGAGGGGCAGAGGGAGAAGCAGGCTCCCCGCTGAGTAAGGAGCCCGATGCAGGACTCAATCCCGGACTCTGGGATCATGACCTGAGCCAAAGGCAGATGCCCAACATCTGCAAGAACATTGTTGTGTTATTCAGGATTCTCCAGTGAAACAGAACCAATACAATAGATAGATAGATACGGATAGATTGATGGATAGATAGATAGATAGATGCATACATACATACATAGATATAAAAGATTTATTAAGGGAATTGGCTCATGTGGTTATGGAAGCTGAGAAGTGAAGATCCCATGATGTTCATCTGCCAGCTGGAGAATCAGGAAATCTGGTGGTATAATTCTGTCTGAGTCCAAAGGTCTAAGAACGAGGTGCATCCATGTCCAAGGGCAGGAGAAGATAGATGTCTCAGCTCAAGCAGAGAGAGTGAAGTTGCCCTTCCTCGCCCTTTTTGTTCTATTTAGGCCCTCAATGGCTGGATGATGCCCTTGCATTGGTGATGGTGATTTTCTTTATTCAGTCCACTGACTCAAATGTTAATCTCTTCCAGAAACACAGACAGATACACCCAGAAATCATGCTTTGCCAACTATCTGGGCATCCCTTAGCCCAGTCAAGTTGACTCATAAAATTAACCATTACAATTGACCATCCATCTGAAGGACTTTTTGCTTTCAGTTGTGTGTTTGTGTGTGTGTGTGGGGGGTCCTTTAAGTAGCAAAGAGTCAGTATAGAGAATAAGGCCTTTGCTCATCCCCTCACCAGCGCCACCAACACAAGCAAAGTGGTGGTAAAATACATAAGAAAAGGCATCTGTTCAGTTAGGTTGTTCTTAAATGCACTGCCTTCTACTCTCTTGGGTGCTTTTGGCCTGCTTTCCATGGGATTTGAGAATTTGTGAGCAAATATGCTGGGACTATTTGCTATGGGCAGGTACTTGTACTTTTGGCCTTGTGATATGAGCAGTGTGGAAGGGCAGATAAAGGGCTGTGGTCCTGAAACTCCTCCCATTGGAGACTGGATAACTCTGGTCCAAGCCAAAAAATCAGAAGAAAAAAAAAAAAGGATGCTGAATGCTGGAATTACGTCTTCAATTAAAATATATCATATTTCCACAATTGGAGAAATAATTGACATGGACAGTCATATAGGTGTCAGTTGACTGTCAAAACAAAGTTGTTACCTGTGTGTTTTCCCCATCACATTTTCAGAGAACTGGCAAATTCTAGCATTCTGGGGAGCATTGGCCTTTTTTGAGTAAAAGATGAAAAGAGTCGCGTCTAGAGCAAGAGCTAGGAGGGTTTTCATGTGTCATGCCTACTTTGAATTTAAAGCACAGTATGTTTGAGGATAGTTAGCTGTGAGGCGGAAGTTGTAAACTTTGCTCCCTGCCCATCTCTTACTTCTGTACTCTTTTGAGCATGCTCTTCACTAGGAGTTCTCGGTACAATTAGAGACAGAAAGTGATGCTGCTCATTCTCACTTACATTAATTAAGGCATGTTCAGGTTTTATACAGTTTGCATAACTGAGTTTTTACAAAAGATTTTATTTATTTATTTATTTCGAGAGAGAGCAAGCGAGAGCAGGGGGAGGGGCAGAGGGAGAAGGAGAAAGAGAATCTCAAGCAGACTCCATGCTCAGTGCGGAGCCCAACGTGGGGCCTGATCTCAGGACTCTGAGATCATGACCTGAGCTGAAATCAAGAGTCGGACACTTAACTGACTGAGCCACCCAGGCGCCCCTTGTAACTGAGTTTTAAGACCAACATTAGCTGGTCTATTGTAGCAATTGTATGTGTCAATTTGCTCTGCCAACTTGATTTCACTTGCATTTTTTTTCTCTCTTATGAGTATTCTTTGAGGATAACATCTCTACTAAAAGCTCTTTTTTTTTTTTCTCCAGGTACCTTTGAATGAATGAACTAAACCTGTGTTTAACTCAACAAAACACTTCTGTCCATTTGTTTAACCGTATGAAAATAGCTTTTCTCTTTCTTAGTGAGGAAGAATTATTTTCTCATCTCTTTGCTTTAATATCAAACTTTCTTATTAATTTCTTTGTTGTTATGTAAGGGTCTAATTAATGACCCGCAAAAGGTTATTCATGGGAGTGAAAACACTGACCTTGTCAAAGATGCCTTAATTGGAGGAAAATATGACATCTTCCCCACATGCAGTCATGGTTTGGACATATTGATTTCTGTTCTCTGAGACCTAGTTTTCTGGGTTTGTTTTTATTTGTTTTTATGTTTTTTTTTTAAAGATTTTATTTATTTATTTGACAGAGAGAGACACAGCGAGAGAGAGAGCACAAGAAGGGGGAGTGGCAGGCAGAGGGAGAGGGAGAAGCAGGTTTCCCAGCGAGCAGGGAGCCGGATGCGGGGCTCCATCCCAGGACCCTGGGATTATGACCCGAGCCGAAGGCAGATGCTTAACGACTGAGCCACCCAGGTGCCCCCCTTGTTTTGTTTTTAAATATGAGTTCTTATTGTCTGTAAATTGCCATCTCAGTGCATGCATAAATAACACACTCACACAACACAAACCAGATTACTTGGCTAATGAAATTAAGCAACTGGACTGGTAGGTTTTTCAAAGCTGAGTCAGGGTGTCTGACACTTAGGGGGGGAAAAGGTTGGTATGTGATCAGTTTGATGCTCAGAGCCAGGCACGAGGGAGCTAGTTCCCTTAAGTTCACAGCAGCGAGCCCAACTCTTCCCGCCATGTCATAGATTTCAGTAGGAGAAAGCCTTTACTCAAGGTGCTGTGATTATGCCTCAAGCAACTGTGGAATGGTGGTTCTGGGAACCAGAAATAGATATGCTCTTCTTGGAGTCATTTATTGCTCTCGCAGAAACAATATATGGTTATTGAGTACATAAGTCCTTATTTGTAGAAGACATCATGAAGCAGGGTCTCAAAAGAAGCATTTTCAAAAATTATAAAGGTCGACACTTGTAATAAAAGGGAACTGTGCTGAAATCAACTGCACATATTTTTGTAGATATTTGACTTAAATATTGACATTTTGGATCACTAAATATAAATGGAGAACAACCACTGGCAATGTTGCCGATTGAGGTCATATTTATCTTGCTTTTTTTTTTTTTTTTTAAAGATTTTATTTATTTATTTGAGACAGAGAGAATGAGAGACAGAGAGCATGAGAGGGAGGAGGGTCAGAGGGAGAAGCAGACTCCCTGCCGAGCAGGGAGCCCCATGCGGGACTCGATCCTGGGACTCCAGGATCATGACCTGAGCCGAAGGCAGTCGCTTAACCAACTGAGCCACCCAGGCGCCCTATCTTGCTTTTTTCTTTTCATTTTTTTTTTTTTTTAGAGAGAGAGAGAGCAAGCTGGGGCGGGGGGGGAGGGCAGAAGGAGGAAAGGGAGAGAGAGAATCTTAAGCAAGCTCTACACCTAGCACAGAGCCCAATGTGGGGCTTAATCCCACCACCCTGAGATCATGACCTGAGCCGAAATCAAGAGTTGGACACTTAATTGACTGAGCCACCCAGGTACCCCGAGGTCATATTTATATTTCTATTATTGAATTTCAACTAAATTTTTATTTTATTTTATTTTTTATTTTTTTTAAAGATTTATTTATTTGACAGCGAGAGAGGGAACATAAGCAGGGGGAGTGGGAGAGGGAGAAGCAGGCTTTCCGCTGAGCAGGGAGCCCGATGTGGGGCTCGATCCCAGGACCCTGGGATCATGACTTGAGCCGAAGGCAGACGCTTAATGACTGAGCCACCCAGGCGCCCCGAATTTCAACTAAATTTTTAAAGATGAAGTCTCTTTAGTTTATCTTACTAATACTGCTAACAATAACAAGCTAATATTTCATATTTGGGGGACATTCACACTCTTATACTTCCATAACACAAAGCTATCTTATGTTTGTATATCAACTGAGTGGCAGATTATTATGTGGCAAAAGTATTATCACCTTTTGCAGTTCATTCAATCCATCAATAGTACTTTCTGAACACCTACTAGGGCAAGGCACAGGCCCAGGAGCATTAAAGAATACAGTCCAGAGTTTTTCCTGTTTCCTGCTCCTTGAACATATCTTGTTTTTTCTATTTTGATTCTTCATTCACTTCTGTCCTGTCCACTATAATGCCCTCTTCTCTATCTCTCTAAATCCTACCCATTTCCCTTAGAGCTAGGTCAAGTGTCTTCTTGGCAAATCTCTCCCAAACTACTTCAGAGGTCGGTGATTTCTCCCTTGTCTGAATTCTTATGCAGTTCGTTAATTGCTGGCAATGTCTCTTCTACCTTGGTGTATTTTTGTTCTGATTCGTTTGCCTTAATAGAAAGGAAAGCCCTTGGGCAAGGTGAGCATGAGGTGAGGGAAAAGGGACAATGTTTTACATTTGTGTTCCTCACAGGGACTTGCTGGCCGTGCATTGCCACTGAGAAGTGATTGGGGAATTCAGAGAAGACAGTGATACCTGGCATAAAGGTCAAGGAAGGGTTCAGGGTGGGATTTGATCTGTACTTAGAAGGGTAGGTAAGATTTAGGTAAGGGGAGAAGGTGGAGGTCATATTTCAAAGGATACTTGAGTGAAGGGCAAGTATGAGTGAAATTGAGGACTTAGCATCAAACGGAAATATATACTCTCCAAATTGTTAAAGGCTGCCAAGGAGATGGATGAGTTATGGAGCATACTGGTCTATTGGCCTCCTGAAGCACACAGTAGAGTAATCAAAGCCCAGAAAGTGGGAAAGAACAAGTGATGCCCAATGCAATTGTTTCTCATTGGCTGCTTTTCTTATAAGACAAGGTCTGCTATATTTAACTTTCCTGGTATATACCTTTTCTCTACCTCTCTTTTTCCACCATGATTTATTTATTTTTATTTATTTTTAAGATTTTATTTATTTGAGAGAGATAGTGAGAGAGAGAGAGAGAGAGCACAAGCTGGGGGAGAGGCAGAGGGAGAGGGAGAAGGTGACTCCCTGCTGAGCCAGATGCAGGACTCGATTCCAAGACCCTGGGATCATGACCCGAGCGGAAAGCAGACACTTAACCGACTGAGCCACCCAGGTGCCCCTTCCACCATGATTTAAAGAATTTTTTTTTAATGTGGGCTATTAGGTAAGAGATTCAGAGGTTTCCCATTTCATCATGGGGAGAACTAGGAATGACCCTTTTATAAAGATTAAAAAGTCCTTTGACTGCCATATCCTAGAAGAGGGGCCAGGCCTTAGGGGCGCACAAACATAGGAACAATCACTGGCCAGTAAATGAGCTTTCCCATCCATTCTTACTGGGAAAATAAGAGTTTTCATGATGTCAAAGGAGAGCGTGAGGTTTTACTTTCTTCTTGCCTTGAGCACCATGATGAGGAATGCCCGTAGGCTGTTTGGAATAAGGAAGTTGACAATCAGGTAACAGGATTAGGAGAAACTCTGGGATTTGATAAATTGAAGAGTTAATGGAATCAGTAATTTTCCACTCATTAAATTAAGGAAATTGCTACATATATTTGGCAACAGGGGTGGAGCTATGAATTCCTTCATCTTGGAAAAGTCTGAAAGTAAATAATTATGGTCTTCATCCATGTAGAGTAAAATTTTATTCAATCGGACACTACCAATGCAAATTCTTATGATGCTTGAGAGTGAGAGGTATAAAGGGAATAAAAAGATATCAAAGATTTTCAATTGCTTGTCGTTAGGGATGTGCAAATTACAAACATATATTATCTCATCCTTGAAGCAGAACCCCTAAAGATTTTTCCTACTCAACACTTTGTTAATACAGTTCAATTACATGGAAGTTGATATGTTCTGTCCTTCGTGTGTTTATTTATTCATTCATCCAACAAATATTTATTGAGCACTTAACTATGTGCCAGGCACTGTTCTAGCAGCTGGGGATATAGTGGTGAATAAGAAAAAGAATGTATTCTTATGAAGATTACTTCTAATAAAGATAGCCACTAAGTAGAAGAGAAAATAAATGTATAACATAAAGTTAGTGTTTTATGTTACTGTCTTATAAAAAAGAATAGAACAGGGGCAGCTGGGCGGCTCAGTCAGTTGAGCATCCAACTCTTGGTTTCAGCTCAGGTTATGATCTCAGGGTCGTGAGATCAAGCCCTACCTGGGGCTCGGTGCTGAGCGTGGAGTCTGCTTGAGATCCTCTCTCCCTCCCTTTCCTTCTGCCCCTCCCCCCAATCCCTCTCTGTCTCACTCAAATAAATAAATAAATCTTTAAAAAAAGAATAGGGGCGCCTGGGTGGCTCAGTTGGTTAAGCGACTGCCTTCGGCTCAGGTCATGATCCTGGAGTCCTTGGATCGAGTCCCGCATCAGGCTCCCTGCTCAGCGGGGGGGTCTGCTTCTCCCTCTGACCCTCCCCCCTCTCATGTGCTCTCTCTCTCTCTCATTCTCTCTGTCTCAAATAAATAAAATAAAATCTTTAAAAAAAAATAAAAAATAAATAAAAAATAAAAAAAGAGTAGAATAAATTGAGGGGGTAGAATATTATAAAATAAGAGGACAAGTATAATTTTTCATAGAATGGTGAGAGGTAGCCTCCTTGAGGAGGTTATATTTGAGATGAAAAGACAGAATTATAAAAGTTCTATTGAATATTTCATAATTATGTTGGGGAGAGCCACATAACTTACAGTATGGAGTCTCAACATCTCATAAATTAGTATATCTGTTCACTCAATCAGATTAACTTTTATGAGGTTTCATACTTTGTTTAATATAGGTCTTATCCATTTCTTGTTAAAATTATTTTTAGGTTTGGGCGCCTGGGTGGCTCAGTGGGTTAAGTGTCTGCCTTCTGCTCAGGTTGTGATCCTCGGGTCCTGGAATTGAGCCCAGCGGCAGGCTCCCTGGTCAGTGGGGAGTTTGCTTCTCCCTCTCCCTTGGCCCCTCCCCCTGCTCATGCTCTCTCTTTCTCTTGCTTGCTCTCTCTCTCTCAAATAAATAAATACATACATACATACATACATACATACATAAAATCTTTAAAAAAATTATTCTTAGGTTTAAAATAGGTTTGTTTCCATTGTAAGTCGAATATTTTGTCATCATAGTTTCTATCCGATTATACTTAGCATAGGAAAGCTATTAATTTTTTGATAATTATCTTGTCTCTTGTATATCTTATATAAGAGAATTACTCAGCTTATTAGGTCTGCCTTGGGGGGAAACAATCATATCACTTTTTTTGTGTTGACTATGTTCTCTAGAACAAAATGGAATGATAATAGTCATTATGATCTTTTTTCAAAAAAAAGATTTTAGAGGCACCTGGGTGGCTCAGTCATTAAGCGTCTGCCTTCGGCTCAGGTCATGGTCCCAGGGTCCTGGGATCGAGCCCCGCATCGGGCTCCCTGCTCGGCGGGAAGCCTGCTTCTCCCTCTCCCACTCCCCCGCTTGTGTTCCCTCTCTCACTGTGTCTCTCTCTGTCAAATAAATAAATAAAATCTTTAAAAAGAAAAGATTTTATTTATTCATTGTCAGAGAGAGAGAGAGAATGAGCACAAGCAGGGGGAGTTGCAGGCAGAGGGAGAAGCAGGCTCCCTGTTGAGCAAGAAGCCCGATGCAGGACTCAATCCCAGAACCCTGGGATCACGACCTGAGCCGAAAGCATATGCTTAACCGACTGAGACATCCAGGCGTCCCCATTATGATCATCTTTTAAAAAAATTCTAACAGTAAGAATCCTTATAACATTTATTTTACCAATAAGTGGGATGCTCGCTGTTGCTTTCTTGTATAAATCTCTTTTTTTCAAGTTCAGGAAGTTTCTTTTTATTATTTGTTTGTTAAGAGGTTTAGCAGGAATGAGTGTTGAATTTTACCATATGCTTTTTGGTGACTTTGTATGATTTTTTTTTCTCATTTAATCTATTTATGTGAAGTATTAGATTAACTTTTTTTAGTGCCGAAACACCCTTACTTTTGTGGGACAAACTCCTTTGGGTCAAAATGGATTAATTCTGTGGAATGTAATTGGTAATGTTATTTCCATTGTTATCTATATTTGTTAGTGAAATTGGTATATAAATTTTGTGTGCATGCGTGCGTGTGTGTGTGCTCACTTTGCCTGATTTAGATGTCAGTGTTATGCTAGCCATATAGAATGAAGTGTACAACTTTTAGTTCTTTCTGGATTTGGATTGGAACCTCGAAGTAACTTCCCTTGAAGTTTTGGTAGAACTTTCTCTTAAATCACCTTTGTGTGGTGTCTTGGAGAGGGTAACACTTTGAATAACTTGAAATTTTCCTATGGTCATTAGATAATTTTGGTGTTGTCAATATTTTGTGATTTGAATCGGAGAGGATATTTGTAAGCATATATAACAGAAAAAAGATTAGTAGCCAGAATATATAAAGAATGCTTCCAGTGGTTATTTGTTTAAATCTGGTTTTATTCGTTTGTTACAACCCTTTTTATCTTTATTCAAATATTGATGAAAGGCTGGAATCAATTTTACCAAATTCACAATTATGATTTTTCTCCGGGGAGGGGGGAGGAAAAAGGGAGTGGAGATGTACATCTGACCAGTCTTCACATGATGGTTTCTTTGGTCTTTATTCATAAATATTTCATAATTTCAGTTTTTATTTCTGTTTTGAGTCATTTAGTAGTTTTTTTAAAAGTTATTTATAGTTTCTTAGTACATAGCTGCTTTTTGGCTGTTCTTTTGTTGTTAATGTCTAATTTTATTTCATGTTGTGAAAGAATAAACCTATATGATATTGATCTTTTGAATTTATTGAGATATTCTTTGAGCTGTAATGCGTGTTCTGTTTTAGTAATTGCCCCATTAGTTGAAAAGAGTAAGCAGTCTATTTGCTGGATTCTGTGTTCTACAAAATTTGTTAAGCCAAGCCTATTAATTGGGTTCAGATCCTCCATATTCAAGTGTATTTTAAGGCACTCAATCTGTCAAAATACGAGTGAGAACATAAATTACCCACAAGGATTCACTCATTAGTTCAACAAATATTTATTAAGGACCTGCCACATGTCGGGCCCTGTTTTAGGTGCTGAGGATATAGCAGTGAATGAAACCAAGACAGTGTTTTCAAGGGACGTAGCTTCTGGTTGGAGGAGAGACAATAAATAAGAGACGAGGGGTGCCTGGGTCCCTCAGTTGGTTGTGTGTCTGATTCTTGATTTTGGCTCAGGTCATGATCTCAGCATCGTGGGATTGAGCCCCGCGTCAGACTTCTCACTCAGCTGGGAGTCTGCTGGAGATTCTCTCTCTTCCTCTCCCTCTTTCCCTGCCACCCCTTTTCCCGCTTTCTCACTCTCTCTCAAATAAATAAATCTTAAAATAAATAAACAAACAGACAAAAATATCTGTAATAATTCAGGTGGTAAGAAGTGGGCAGAAGAGGGACGCCTTGGGGGCTCAGTCAGTTAAGCATCTGCCTTCAGCTCAAGTCATGATTCTGGGGCCCTGGGATCCAGTCCCACATCGGGCTCCCTGCTCAGCGGGGAGCCTGCTTCTCCCTCTGCCTGCCGCTCCTCCTGCTTGTGCTCTCTCTCTCTCTCTCTGGCAAATAAATAAATAAAATCTTTGAAAAAAAAAAGAAAAAGTGGGAAGAAGAAAAATAGAGCAGATAAAGGGATAGAGAATGACAAGGATGGTTAAATTGGGGGATGGATGCTCTTTTAGAGTGTAAGAGCAGGTCTCTCTGATGAGGTAACATTTGAGCAGAATGGACAGGGGGATGGGGAATCCAGTGCCGCCAAGAGCTGGGACTCAGGGTTCCAGAGGGAGTCCAGGACCCAATTATGTCAAATACCAACAAGAAAATCCTTGTAAGTGCTTTTACCTCATCTGAACCTGCTTTCAGGGGCCCCGCACATGAGCAGAGACTGAAAGAAGGGGAGTGGTGGGCAAAGCCTGTGGCTTTCTGGATGAAGGATGTCCTAAGCCAAGGAAAGAGTCTGTGCAAAGGCTGAGGTGAGAATGTGTTTGTGAAATAGCAGGGTAAGTGAAAGGAGCTGTAGGTACCATGGTCAGGGAGAAGTAGTGCAAGGACTTGAAGGTCAAAGTAAAGTCATAGTAAAGCTTTGGGTTTGTGCTTTTGTCAATTGTTTTTCTGTATCGGTCAGTTTTTACTTTATATAGTTCAGTCCTTGAAAAAATTTTTTTGATTTGTATGCACAAACTCAAGACTGATATGGCTTCTTTTTTTGGAGAGGGAGGGAGAGAGAGAGAGAGAGAGAGAGAGAATCTTAAGCAGGTTCCATCTCACAACCCTGCGATCATGACCTGAGCCGAAATCAAGAGTCGGACACTTAACCCACTGAGCCATCCAGGTGCCCCTGATATAGCTTCTTCGTAGACCATTCTTTTATCGGTACAAAATACACTTCTTTGTCTATTTTTTAAAAAAAATTCCAGTATAATTAGCATACACTATTATATTAGTCACTGTTTTTTGACTTGAATTTAATTTTGTCTGATATTATTATTGTTTATATTTTCATAGAAATGTCATGGCATATCTTTGGCAATTTATTTATTTTCAATATTTTTTTGCCATTTTGCCTTTTAAAATATCAAAAAGCCCAGCATTTATTTTTTGTTTTAAGCTTTTCACTTGTATTACGGTTGCTGATACATTTAGACTTTTTCAGTCACATTTTTTCTATTTACTATAATAATACCCTGTTTCTTCTTATTTCTTCTTTCCCTTGTAATACCACCATAATCTGGTGTCTCATTGTCTTTCTGGCCCCATCACTAATAACTCCTGCCTTGGTTCACTCGGCTATAGATATACCAATTTTTTCCTGTGTCTCAGGGCCTTTGCACTGGCTAGTGCATTTGTCTAGGATACTCTTCCTCGAAACATCCATTTGGCTTACTCTTTCTCCTTCTTTAAGTGTTTCCTCATATATCACCTTTCACCCATGTCTTTTGTGACTGACCACTATATTTATAATTGCACTCTCAAGACTCTCTATACCATTTCTTGCTTTATTTCTGTCCATAGCACTTTTTAAATTTTTTTTTAAATTTTATTTATTTATTTGAGAGAGAGAGAGAGTGAGAGAGAGAGCACAAGAGGGGGTAGGGTCAGAGGGAGAAGCAGACTCCCCGCCAAGCAGGGAGCCCGATGTGGGACTCGATCCCGGGACTCCGGGATCATGACCTGAGCCGAAGGCAGTCGCTTAACCAACTGAGCCACCCAGGCGCCCATAGCACTTTTTACTATCTAACATATGATGAAGGCACAGATGTGGGATCTGATTTATTCACTGCTGTGTATATAAGTTTAGCATATTGCCCAGTGTGTATTTCCACACTTAGTAAATATTTGATGAATAAATGAATGATTGATTGAATGAATGAATTTTGTTCAGTAAGCCTTTTTCGAATAGCACCTAGATATTGACAGTGTTCAGAACTAGTGAGATAGAAATTACTGATGAAGGCACAGTTTCTGCCTGAAGGGCCTTATGTCTTAATAAAGGGCACCAACTTGGAAAGATACTGTCACTATATGATAAAAATAACTGGATACTATGAGGTCCAATAGAGCATCAGCACTCTAGGGTTGGGAGAGGATTCTGAAGAAGGTGACATCAACATTGAGTCTTGAAATATGAAGAAAATATTAGCTAGATGGAGAAGGGAGAAGCACCACAGGCAAATGAACATTATTGTTTTTTGCTGGGGTGGTGGTTTTGGTGGTAGTTATTAAAAATGAAAGACTTGGGGCACCTGGGTGGCTCAGTCGTTAAGCATCTGCCTTCAGCTCAGGTCATGATCTCAGGGTCCTGGGATCGAGTCCTACATCAGGCTCCTTGCTCGGTGGGGAACTTGCTTCTCCCTCTCTCTCTGCCTGTCGCTCCCCCTGCTTGTGCTCTCCTCCCCCCCTATCAAATAAATAAATAAAATCTTCAAAAAAATGAAAGACTCATGGGGCGCCCGGGTGGCTCAGTTAGTTAAGCATCTGACTTCGGCTCAGGTCATGAGCCTCCTTCTGGTATATCATCATAAGGTCACTTATGCCACTACGTCAACAGTGCCTGTGTCATCCCCCTCACTTTATTTCATCACATAGGCATTTTGTCATCTCACATCATCACGAGAAGAAGGATGCAGGTACAGTAAAATAAGATATTTTAAGAGAGACCACATTCACATAACTTTTCTTACAGTATATTGTCATCATTGTTCTATTTTATTTTATTTTATTTTATTTTTTTAAAAGATTTTATTTATTTATTTGAGACAGAGAGAATGAGAGACAGAGAGCATGAGAGGGAGGAGGGTCAGAGGGAGAAGCAGACTCCCTGCCGAGCAGGGAGCCTGATGCGGACTCGATCCCGGGACTCCAGGATCATGACCTGAGCCGAAGGCAGTCGCTTAACCAACTGAGCCACCCAGGCGCCCTGTTCTATTTTATTATTAGTTATTGTTGTTAATCTCCTACTGTACCTCATTTAGAAGTTAAACTTTATCATAGGTAATGCACATATAGGGAAAAGTATGGTATATACGGAGTTTGTTACTATCTGCTGTTTCAGGCATCCCCTGGCGGTGTTGGAATACATCCCTTTGTAGGCAAGGAGCAACTACTGTACTCATTTGTTTAACACTAATCTACATGTAAAGTATTTTTGGAATTGCTAAACCCCTAGGAGAAATTTATCAACTAGAATACAGTGCTTATGTATGGTCTTTTTTGTATTTAGCCTTAGACTATCCAGACAAAACATTGTTTTCACAAGTGAATCAGAAACGGTCAAATACATTGATAAATGGGGAGAAGAGACAAGTCTTGCTTACAAAAGAATTCTAAATAATATAGGTAGATACTCCCTCCTGCAGGAAGTGAACTTAATGGCCCATCTCCTAGGGTGGGCTAGACTTAGTGACTCATATCCAGATTAGAGTAAAGGAAAAAGAAAACTTTACAGTGGAAAGACATGGCAAACACTACATTAACCAAGTGATGAAGGTTAACGACATCAGTAATAAGTGATGTTGATAACATATGTCACCAGATACACTAGAAAGGCGCTTCATCTTTGTGGTATTCTTCCTCCAAACTCATAACACTAGTAATATCCTGAGAAAACCATCAAACAAACCCAGATTGAGGGACATTCTACAAGACACAAGGCCAGTATGCGTCATGAGTGTCAAGGTCATGGAAAACAAGAAAAGACTGAGAAAGTGTTAAGGACTAGAAGAAACTGGGGAGACATAACAACAAAATGCAACATGGTACCCCGGATTGGACCTTGGAGCAGAAAAAGAGGCTGTTAATGGGAAAACTAGTAATATCCAAATAAAGCCTGCTGTTTAGTTAATGTACTAGTACTAGTACTAATAGTAGTAGCTAATTAGCTAATATTAGCTAATGTACTAGTACATAGCAATGTACTAATGTTGGTTTCTTAGTTGACAAACGTGCCAAGGAAACAATGGGGAAAACTGTGAGAGGTATACAGGAACTCTCTGTACTATCTTTGTAACTGTTCTATAAATCTCAAATTATTTCAAAATAAGTTTATTTGTTTAAAAAAGTTCATTAGGTCAGCTCCTTTTCCCCTCGTAATCTTCAGTGAGGTTATGTCATACATTTGTAATATACTGAAATTCATTTGTCACAGGTTCCATCCTATCCTGGAATGCCCTGATATCTTGGTTTATTTTACTTTTTAAAGATTTTATTTATTTATTTGAGAGAGAGTGTGTGAGAGAGAGAGCGCACAAGAAGGGTGAGTGGCAGAGGGAGGGGGAGAAGCAGGCTCTCTGCTGAGCAGGGAGCCCAATGAGGGGCTCGATCCCAGGACCCTGGGATCATGACTTGAGCTGAAGGCAGATCCTTAACCGACTGAGCCACCCAGGCACCCCACTGATAGATTTTTTAAAATTTGCATACAATAAGGTTTACTCTTTGTGCTGCAAAATTCTATGTGGTTTGTTTGTTTGTTTTTTTTTTTTTTTTACAAATCATGTATCCACCACTCCAGCACCAGACTGAAGAGTCAGTCCCACCAGACAAAAATTCTCCTGTGTAACCCATTTGTAGTTAACTAGTCCTCTACCCCTATCTCTGGCAATTACTGATCTGTTTTCCATCCTATAGTTTTGCCTTTTGCAGAATGTCATATAGATAGGATCCTATAATATGTAGCCTTGGATCTGGCTTTTTTTCACTTATCAAAATGCATTTATGATTCATCCATGTTGTTGTATGAGTCAAGTGTGTTCCTTTTATTGCCAGATAGAATTCCATTGTATAGATGTAACATAGTTTTGTTGTTGTTGTTGTTGTTTGCTTATTTGTTTTTTGTCATCATCTGTTGACAGACATCATGGTTGTTCCCAGTATGGAGTGATTATGAATAAAGCCTCTTGAAACATTAGCATACAGGTTTTATGTGTGTGAAGACTGTCTTTCCATTCACTTGGGTAAATACCTAGGAGCAGGATTGCTGGGTCATATGATAAGTCTATTATGAGTTTCCATTTATAAGAAACTACCAAATTATCTTCCAAAATGGCTGTCCCATTTTGCATTTCCACCAGCAATAAATGAGATTCCTATTACTCTGTATCCTTGACAGTATTTGGTATTGTGGTCAGGGGGTCCCCCAAGACCACCCTTGAGTTCAAAAATTCACTATAAGGACTCACAGAGCTCAGAAATGTCATTAAACTTATGGTTATGGTTTATTAGGGAGAAAGGATACAGATTAAAATCAACCAAGGGAAGAGGCACATAGGGCAGGGTCTAGGAGAGTTCCAGGTGAGAAGCTTTCAATCGTCCTCTTGGCGGTGGAGCCATAGACAAAGCTGACTCCTCTCAGCGGTGATATATAACAATACACACAGAGTGTTGCCATCCAGGGAAACTCACCTGAGCCTTGTTGTCCAGAGATTTTACTGGCGCTCCGTCACATAGACATGGCTGGCCGCCTGTGTGGCTGACCCTAGTTTCCAGCTTCTTCAGAGGGGGGCTGATACCACATGAGCCAAAGCCGCCATCACAGATCACATTGTTAGATTAGCTGCTGTGGCCTGACGCTCCCCTGTTAAGCTAAGACACTTAGCAGATAGGACTCATGAGGACTTAAACATTACTTCTCAAGAGCCATGGGCACAAGCCAGATCTCTCTTTGGGGAAGGTTAATTCTACACAAATAAGAACTGAATATTTTCTAATCCACTGTATGAGTTTATGTTCAGAAAACTGAAGCTTTTTCTATGAACAAAAATAGTGAACTTTTCACTAAAACTCCATAGTACTGTGGTGCTGGTGGTGGTGGTGGTGGTGGTGGTGTGTGTGTGTGTGTGTATGTGTATGTGTAGAAAGAGAGAGAATCGGGGGAGGGACAGAAGAAAGGGCCAGGAGAGATTAGGATTATAGTAATAGTATATTTAGGAAAACTTCCAGGGCGCCTGGGTGGCTCAGTCGGTTAGGTGTCTGCTTTCAGCTCAGGGCATGATCTTGGGGTCCTGGGATTCAGCCCCTGGGATCGAGTCCCATGTTGTTGGGCTCCCTGCTCAGGGGAGAGTCTGCTTCTCACTCTCTCTCTGCCCCTCCCCCCTGTGCTTTCTCTCTCTCTCAAATAAATAAATAAAATCTTTTAAAAAAAAATTAAAAAATAAAAGGGAAAATTTCCCAGATTGTATTACTGTCATTTATGTATTTGGTTTCCTGCTCCATTTTGGTTGCTAGGAGATATGGGATGAGGCTACAGTCTTTTGTCTATTCTTTCCTCTTTTATAAACTTCTGATGTCAGTATCATTTAGAATTCAATTAAGTTGTACATTTGTTTTTCACTTTATTTCACTGCATCATTTATTTATTATTATTTATTATTTTAGGGTTGACAGGACACAAACATGCCGGGCAAGTTTTTCGAAGGTCATTGTCAGATTTCAAGTACAAGATGAGACACTGACACTTGTGTTTGCCTTGCCTTTCTTCCAAAATCCTAGTAAAACATCCAAATAGATATTTTTAAAAATATTGATCCTTGGGGCGCCTGGGTGGCTCAGTCGTTAAGCGTCTGCCTTCGGATCAGGTCAGGATCCCAGGGTCCTGGGATCAAGCCCCACATCAGGCTCCCTCCTCGGCGGAGAGCCTGTTTCTCTCTCTCCCACTCCCCCTGCTGGTGTTCCCTCTCTCGCTGTGCCTCTCTCTGTCAAATAAATAAATAAATAAATAAATAAATAAAGTCTTTAAAAAAAAATATTGATCCGTAAAAGCTCTATAAAAAATAAGGGTACCATCAGTGGCCCAGAAATTTTAAGCAAGTGGGAAGATTTCTAGAATGGGAAAACCAAAGGGGGACGGTTGCTTAGACGGTACCCTCCTCTTCCCCAGAGACATGAAGACATTCCAAGCTCTGAGTCCACAAGCACAGAAAGGAAGAGTGGGGCCATTATTATAGTAAGGAGGTTCTCTAGTGAAGACATAACATATATTTAGCTCTTACTAGTACATACAGAAACTTTGTGTGTACAAAATGATGCCATTTCTAGGCCAGTGAATTATACATGGCACATCTTCCTTGGAGAAAGGAAGCAGAGAATTTACCCACACCAGGGCACCGAATTTTGAAAGGGGAATGTGACTGCATTTCAGCCCTACTCACCGCCCCAGTGGGATGCCTCTGCTAGGGGCAAAACCTCCACAACCTTAGCTGGGTTTTTTTTTTTTTTCTTGTTTTATTGCATCTGCAAGATAGGTACACAGAAGCTTCTCTGCCCTTCCTAGGGAAGGTGGTTCTTCAGTGCTGTGTGGGAAGGGTTCCTGTAAGGCAGCGCAAACAACGTTCTGTGTTTTTAATATCCAGGCCCTCCTTAGAGGCTGTCGAGCCTACTATTCACTTCTGATTCTCTCCCAAGTGAAGGAGCCCCATTCCTTCTAGGTCCTTCCTCTTACAACTAAAAAAAAAAAAAACCAAACAAAAACCCTGGAAATAACACACAAACAAGCATAGGAAGACTCTGGAAGGTAGAAAGAAGAAGGGGGACTGCTTAGGGACGGCAGGATTGAGGAACAACATGGGAGTGAGTTTCCTTTGCTTTCTCATTGCCTCCCATTATATCCTGGACCAGGGGCTGCAGAAGCCTCCAGGCCGCTGCCAACAGGCACAGACCGAAAAAAAGCTCCAAGAAAAGCCTGTTTCCCTTAGCCAAAGGAACAGGAAAAGGGTCGCCTTACAGAACAGCCAATCTTTTTTGGTAATACCCACTCTGCTCCAGCCAGTCACATCACAGTCCCCCAGCGCTCTTCCAGTGGGGCCAAGCAAGAAGCTGATCTTCCACCTGATTCCGATCCCTGGCCCAATGGAAGCCAACCATCCCTGCTTGGTGGTATCGGGGGGCTGAGCGGATCACACTATGTAGGACATTTTCCGTAACCGTAAGGACTTGGATTTTGACTCTGAGAACCCAGTGGAGGGTTTTGAGCAGGGAAGGACACGATCTGACTTAGATTTAACAGGATCCGGCTGGTGTGTTGAAAATGGACAGAAGGAGGGGGGAGAGGCAGAAGCAAGCTGTATTTTCTTTGTGGAACCGCAAGACAACTGGACGAAGTTGCCAGGGCACCTTTTATCAGGTTACTTTTGTGGTTAAGACAGCTGAGACTCAGGTAAGAGGCATGTTCAAGGTCACACAACCAGCATGGCCCAGAGCGGCGTCTAACACCCGGATCTTCAAGTTTCCGTGAAAGGAGTCACTAAATGTACAGAACGTCAAGAAGATTTTAAAAGAGCTCCTGTTAAAATGCTGCTAAGTGTTTGTGAAAATTGCATCAAACAGGGATAATGGGGGAGAGCAGAGAAAGAAAAGACCTGGAAGAAGGATGCTAAAAATAGGTCTGCATTGTCTCCCTTCCACCGTTAGATGGCGAGTTTCTATTTGTTACCGAGGAAATGGTGCCCCGGTTTCCCTGGCATTTGACAGAAACGATAGAATTAAGGACTGAAACTAATGAATGAGGGGGTCAAGGCTTTGAAAAAAGCAAAAATCCAATTGATCCAGGACATGTGTGGGGCGGTGGGAGAGGAGGATCGGGGCTCTGAGAACGGGGGCGGGGGGTAGAATGAACACAAAAAAATTGACAATCACAGCTGACAGCACAAATTAGAGCATTGATTTTCAAACGGCAGGTCGTAAAAGAGAGTAGTTCCTAAAATCAATTCAGTGAGGGGGCAACTAGCAGTCTTTTAATTAAAAAGAACAGAATAAAATAGAAAAATACGTTGTACACGGTAAGATCAGAATTTGTGAAACTTGTCCCATTTTATAAAAATAAATATGTATGTGTTGAGCTGTAATGCAAAATGCGTTTACAATTTTTTTTTTTTTTTTTTTTTTACCATGGGTATGGTCAAAAAAAGTTCGAAAGACCCTAGACCCGGAGGAAATGGAAACGAACAGAAGGATTGTACCCACTTGAATCATATATGATTTTGTAGAGGGGTTTCTCTGGGTTATGAACTTTCTTTCCCCCGCCCCAGTCTCAGGGCCCATTGTGGGCTGAATTGTATGCCCCCCAAATTTATATACAGAAGCCCTAATCCCCAGTACCTCAGAACGTGACTGTCTTTGAAGGAGATGATTTAGTTAAAATGAGGCTGTTAGGATGGGCCCGATTTCAATCTGATTAGTGTCCCAGGAAAATTTGAACACAAAAGAAACACGAAGGATGTGCACGGACAGAGGAAAGACCACGTGAGGACATAGGGAAGAGAAGGTGGCCGTCTGCAAGACAAAGGATAGAGGCCTCAGGAGAAACCAGACCTATAGACACCTTGATCTTGGACTTCTAGCCTCCAAATCTGTGAGAAAATAAATCTCTGTTGTCAAGCAACCCAGTTTGTGGCATTGGGTTATGGCAGCCCTAGCAACCTAATACAGGGCTAGCGTCTGGTACGCATTTCTGGGACCTGGGACAAGGAAAGACCTGGGCCAACTGAATGTCCTGCTGCTTTCTAAATGAGAGTTCCTGGATTCAGTTCAGTTCTTCACAGAGGAGAGCTCATAAGCTCCTATGCCAAACGTACCTGCATTCTTATAACCACTCCATCATTTTAATAGACATGATTTTGGCTTAGTTAACCTCACCGAGATTAAATTTCCTCATTTATAAAGTTGGACTAATCATACCTTTCCTGCAATGTTGATGTAAAGATTAAATGAGTCAATTATCTAGAATTCCTAGCAGTCAATAAATCCTTGTCATTTTTTCCTGTTGTCACTGGAGTTGATGTTTATTAGAGTTATGTATTCATTTTGTGCTTGTTGCAATTTCGGTCTTTCCTTCGAAGGTACACTGTCTGCTGGGAACATCTGCTGAAATGGTTGAAGGGTAGAGTGGGAATAAAAGAAGCTGAAAAGACCAAAACGATCTGATCCAGTGTAGAAAGGGTTGGCAGTGGGGGTGGTGGGGTAGAGGGGTGCTTGTCTGACATCCACTTCAGTTCATTAAGAGGTTAATTAGTAAATGGATCCGAGATCTAAATAATGATAAAAAACATGAAATCATACAAATAATGGAGGAACACATGAATAAAGTTCTTTTTTAAAATTTTGAGATCATTGTGGATTCATATGCAGTTGTAAGAAATAATACAGAGAGATCCTGTGTACCCTTTACCTAGTTTCCCCTGCTGATAACATCTTGCAAAACTATAGCACAAATAGGCAAATTCATAGAGACAAAAAGTAGAACAGAGGTTACCAGGGGCTTGGGGGAGAAGGGGAATGGGGATTAATTACTCACGTTACAGAGTTTTTGTTTTGAGCGACGAAAAAGCTTTGGAAATAGTGGTGATGGCTACGCCGCACTGTGAATATGTTTAATGCCACTGAATTGTACCCTTAAAGCTATGTATATTTTATCACAATAATATGGGACACCTGGGTGGCTCAGTCGGTGAAGTGTCTGCCTTCGGCTCAGGTCATGGTCCCAGGGTCCTGGGATCGAGCCCCGTGTTGGGCTCCCTGCTCAGCTGGGAGCCTGCTTCTCCCTCTCCCTCTGCCTGCCGCTCCCCCTGCTTGTGCTCTTGCTCTCTCTCTCTCTGTGTCAAATAAATGAATAAAATCTTTAAAAAATAATAATAATAATTAAAAAAAACACCTATAATGAAGTGAATGTTTGGGCGTCCCTCTCCAGTTCATATGTTGAAGCCCCACCCTCCGGTGTGATAGTATGTGGAGGTGGGGCCTCTGCAAGTTAATTAGTTTTAGATGAGGTCATGAGAGCAGGGGCCCCATGATGGGATTAATGTCCTTAGAAGAAGAGGAAGAGACACCAGAGCTCTGTCTCTTGGCCGTGTGAGGAGACGGCAAGATGGCAGCCATCTGCAAACCAGGAAGAGGGCCCTTACAAGGAACTGAATCTGTGGCACCTTGATCTTGGACTTCCAGCCTCCAGAACTGTGAGAAATAAATGTTGGTTGCTTAAGCCACCAAGTCTATGGTGTTTTGTTATGGAGGCCTCCATATCCACCAATAGGACAATATCACAACCAGGATACTGATACAGTCAAGGTGCAGAACAGTTAATCACCAACAGGGATCCTTCCTGTTGCCTTTGCAGCCACACCCTCCTCCCTTATCACTGAGTTATGGCAACCACTAATCTGCTCGCCATTTCTATACTTTTGTCCCGTCAGGGATGCGGTATAGATAGAATCATATAGCAAGTGACCTTTTGAGATGGGATTTTTTTTTTTCTCAGCCTAATTCCTTTGAGATCCACCCAAATTGTTGCTGTATCAATAGTTCATTCCTTTTTATTCCTAAGTGATATTTTATTGGTATGGATGTACCACGGTTTGTTGAACCACTCACCCAGTGAAGGACATTTATTTCCAGCTTTAGGCTATCATTAAGAAAATGTATATGAACATTTGTGTACAGGTGTTGGTGGGAACGTAAGTGCTCATTTCTTGCAGATAGATGCAGAATAGTACAATTGCTGAGTTGTACCGTAAGCTATGTTTAGTCTTCTGGAAAAGGGCTGTGCTCTTTATCAGAGTGGCTGTGCCCTGGGGCGCCTGGGTGGCTTAGTCGTTAAGTGTCTGCTTTCAGCTCAGATCATGGTCCCAGGGTCCTGGGATCGAGCCCCGCATCGGGCTCCCTGCTCGGCGGGAAGCCTGCTTCTCCCTCTCCCACTCCCCCTGCTTGTGTTCCCTCTCTCGCTGTGTCTCTCTCTGTCAAATAAATAAATAAAATCTTAAAAAAAAAAAAAAAGAGTGGCTGCGCCATTTTCCATTCCCACCAGCGATGTCCGAGTGATCCGGTTTCTTCACATCTTTGAAAGCACTAAGCATTTTCACTTTTTTTTTTTTTTAATAGCCATTCTGACAAGTGTGTACTGATACCTCATTGTGGTTTAAATCTGTATTTTCTTGATGGCTAATGATGTCGAACATATCTCTATGTGTTTATTTGCCATTCGTATATCCTCTTTGATGAAATGTCTGTTCAGGGCTTTTGCGTGTTTTCTCATGTATTGTTTGTTTTCTTTACTGTTGGGTTTTGAGAGTTCTTCTTTTTTTTTTTAGAGTGGGCTCCACACTTGGAGCCCAACGAGGGGCTTGAATTCACAATCCTGAGATCAAGACCTGAGCTGAGATCAAGAGTCGGACGCTTTACCGACTGAGCCACCCAGGCGCCCCAAGAGTTCTTTGTAATTCTGGATACTGATCCTTTGTCAAGTATGTAGTTTGCAAAGATTTTTCTCTCATCTGTTGCTTGTCTTTTTTACTTTCTTAAGAGGGCCTTTCACAGAACAATAGTTTTAAACTTTGATGAAGTATGATTTATCAGTTTCCGTTTTAGAGATCATGCTTTTGAGCCCAGTCCTAGTCATGATGTTTGCCTCGTCCTAGATCGTGATGATTTTCTCCTATCATTTTTATAAAAAGTTTTACAATTGTACATTTATCTTTATGTCTGTGACCCATTTTTAGCTATTTTTTTGCATAAGGTATGAGGTTTAGGTAAAGGTGGTTTTTCCCTACTTCTAGCCGTTCAGTTGCCCCACCGGTGTCTGTTGTAAAGGCTATTCTTCCTCCACTGAACTGTGTTTCACCTTTGTCAAAAAGCAATTGAGCAGGGCGCCTGGGTGGCTCAGTTGGTTAAGCAACTGCCTTCAGCTCAGGTCGTGATCCTGGAGTCCCAGGATCGAGTCCCACATCGGGCTCCCCGCTCAGTGGGGAGTCTGCCTCTCCCTCTGACCCTCTCCCCTCTCATGCTCTCTCTCACTCTCTCTCTCTCAAATAAATAAATAAAATCTTAAAAAAAAAAAGCAATTGAGCATATTTATGTGGGTCTATTTTTGGCTTCTCTATTCTGTTCCATTCACTGATGTGTCCATTCCGCCACCAATATCACGTTGTCTTGACTACTGTAGCTATGTAGTAGGGCTTAATATTGGGAAAAGTGATCCCTACCAGTTTATTCTACTTTTTCGATGCTGTTTTAGCTATTCTAGGGCCTGTACCTTTCCAAATAGATTTTAGAATAAGCTTGTCTTGCCTATGAAAAACCTTGTTGGTATTTTGGTTGGGATTGCAATAAGCCTATAGATTAATTTGGGGGGGGGAATGGCATCTTTATACTATGTTGAGTATTCCAATCAATGAACACTGTATGTTTCTCCATTAATTTGGCTTTGTTTCTTCTTCAGCATGTAATTTTCAGCATACAGATCTTATACATGCTTTCTTAAGTGTATACTTAAGAATTTCATTTTCTTTGGAGAGACTGCAAATGGTATTGTAGTTGGAATATTGCTTCTACATGTTTGTTAGTATACAGAAATGCAATTAATTTTCTGTGTTGATCTTGTATCCTACAACCTTGCTGAGCTCACTTCTTATTTCTAGGAGTGTTTTTGTAGGTTCTTTAGGATTTTCTAGCCTCATGATCATGTCACCTGCAAATAGGTAGTTTCATTTCTTTTTTTTAATTAAAAAAATTTTTTTTTAAGGATTTTATTTATCCATCTGACAGAGAGAGACACAGTGAGAGAGGGAACACAAGCAGGGGGAGTGGGAGAGGGAGAAGCAGGCTTCCCGCGGAGCAAGGAGCCCGATGCGGGGCTCGATCCCAGGACCCTGGGATCATGACCTGAGCCGAAGGCAGACGCTTAACGACTGAGCCACCCAGGTGCCTCTAGGTAGTTTCATTTCTTCCTGTGCAATCCATATGCCTTTTATCTCTTCTTACTACAGTGTTTAGAACTTCCAGCACTATGTTGAGTAAGAGTGTTAAGAATGCACGTTATTGCCTGTTCCCAATCTGAGGACGAAAGCATTCAGTGTTTCACCATTAAAGTAAGATGTCAGCTGTAGGGTTGTGTTTTTTTTAAGATTTCATTTTTAGGTAATCTCTATACCCAACATGGGGCTCGAACTCACAACCCCGAGATCAAGAGTCGTGCACTGACTGAGCCAGCCAGGCGCCCCGGCTGTAGTTTTTTATAGATGTTTCTTAACAAGTTGAGATGGTTCCCCTTCATCCCTGTTTTGCTGAACGTTTTTATCATGACTGGGTATTGGATTTTGTCAAAAGCCTTTTCTGTGTCAGTTGATAAGCTCATACAATTTGCCTTCTTTAGCTTGGTAGATTACAATGGTTTATTTTCGAATATTCGACCAGCCTCTCATGCTTGCAGTAAATCCCACAAGGTTCTGCTGTATAATTCCTTTTATACATTGCTGGATTAGATTTGCTAATATTTTACAGAGGTGTTTTGTGTTACTAAAGTTCACAAGAGATATTCTGTAGTTTTTCTTTTTTTGTACTGTTTCTGTTCGGTTTTGGTATCTGGGTCATACTAGTATCATAAAATGGGTCGGAAAGTGTTCCTGTCTATGCTATGTTCTGGAACCGATTGTGTGAAATCGGTGTTAATTCTTCTTCAAACGTTTGGTAGAATTCTCAGTGAGACCATTCAGGAGCTTTTTAATTACAGGTTCATTCTTTTTTTTTCAGTGGTTATAGAACTATTCAGGTTGCTTATTATTTCTTTATGATGGTTGAATATGGTGGCTTGTGGATTTGGAGGGAGCCCGATGCGGGACTCGATTCCGGGACTCCGGGATCATGACCTGAGCCGAAGGCAGTCGCTTAACCAACTGAGCCACCCAGGCGCCCCTGGAGGAATCGGTTCACTTCTAAGTGTTCAAATTTATGAGCATACAGTTATTCGTAGTATTCCTTTATTACCCTTTTAATGCCTTCAGGATCTGTAGAGATAACCTATGTTTTATTTCTTATATCGGTGATTTGTGTCTTCTAGTTTTTTTTATCTTTGTCAGTCTTGCTAGAGTTTGTCAGTTTCATTGATTTCTTAAAAATAACTTTCTTTTGTGTCATCGATTTTTCTGTATTGTTGTCCTGTTCCTCATTTCATGGGTCTCTATTTGGTTCTCTCATATTAACTTCTATTTCTTTGCTGAGATTTTCTATATTTTTTCATTTGTTTGGAGAGAATTTATAACTGCTTATTGAAACATTTTTATGATGATTGCTTTAAAATCCTTGTCAGATAATTTCTTCATCTGATTTGTCTTCATTCTGTTGATTATCTCTTCTCATTCATGTTGTGATTTTCTTGGTTCCTGCTATGATGACTTTTGGTTATATCCTGAATGTTTTGGATATTATATTTGTAGACTCTGGATCTTATTAATTCTTTTTTTTTTAATAGGCAGTCCCTGGTTGAGGTGTAGGAGGAGGGCTGAGTGGGTATATAGTTTCAGCTTCTGGTCTCCAATGATCCTACTATGGCAAATGTAAGCACTGATTCTCATTGCCTCATTATAGATATATGGGATGGAAGTTCAGCTCTGTCCTTGGCTCCATTAGCACGTTTCCAGTGAAAATGAGGCACTGATTCATGACACCTCTCTGCCTCCTAGTGTGGATGTAAAGTCAGCTCCTCACCAGCCCCCACCGACATTGGTGAGAAGGAAGGCCAAGGGTTGACTCAATGCTTTTTTGCTACAGGGTAGGGGCAGTACTCAGCTTTGAGCTGGGCCCCTCACACACAAAGGGAGAGAAAGAGGAAAGTGGAGGGCCACCAAACGCTACCTCTCGCCACCATCTTTTGTCCTGTTGATGCCTGCTGAGGATTGAGGTTCATTTCCCAACAGGGTCCCCGAATACGTGGGTAGAGGGGAAGCCAAGTTTGGATTAACCCACCTCATTAATGGTGGGTGGTGCTGGAGGCCACCTCTCCACTGGGCTCAGCTGATGGGGGGGCGGGTGGTTAGCGGGGAAGGGGAGTGGCTACTTGCCCTGTTTCATCCCACCTTGTTCAATCTTGTAACTGGGTTGGCATGGAGGAGATTCAGCTTCCTACTGGGCCCTGCTGACTCCAGAGGCAGGGGAATAGTGGATAGTGAAACACTGACTAGACCCTACTGGCACCACCTTGTTCAGTGTGGTTGATGCCAGATAGGGGTGGATACTTAGCTCCCCACTGTTGCGGTTCTGCTAACACTTGGCATGAGGGGAGATTAGAGTACGGAGCATCAGTACCACTGCAGGGGAATCCAAGCACCACCTGCATCTGCCAGTGGGGGCTGGAAGATCCCACGGGGCAGGGGAGGGTGTGCAGTTTTTCTGTTGGTTGGTTGGGGTAGTGGTGATAATACCCAAAACTTTTCTGGTGTTATGTCATCCTTTTCCTGGTACTTTGGCTAGGGATATCAAGCTTTTCTTGGGGCTTGTTTTTTCGTCTGTGTCTGTTGGCTGTTCTGGGTTGGAGGTTTCTGCAGGGCCTTGTCTGGGATATATAAGGGAGGCAATAAAGAAACGCAGAGAGTTCCCTTGTTGCTGTCAAGTTTGCCATCCCTAGGAAGTCAGTTTTCTTCTTTCCATCTTTCAGAGTCTTCTTATGCTTGTTTGTTGTGTTATGTCCAGGGTTTCTTAGTTGTAAGAGGAAGGCCGTAGGAGGAATGGAGCAGTCCCTCTTGGCCAGAACCAAAAGTTCCTTGTATTTCCTTTTAACCTGGGAGTAGAGAAAGCTTTTCGAACTATGACTCAACTTTTAAAATCAATAAATAGAAGATTAATAAATTTTGTTTACATTGAAGACACATAAACATAATCAAATGTAAAAGGACAAATCTGGAGAATATATTTGACATCTATATGACTGACAAAAGACTAATAGTCTCTGACTCAATAAAGAGATCTTAACAATTAAGAAGGAAAAGACTAAAATTTTCATAGAAAAAATTGGCAAATGGCAGGGTTCACAGAGAAATGCAAATGACATTCGGAAAGATGTTTACTTTCACTCACAATAATAGAAATGCCAATTAAAGCTACACTGTTACCATTTTACCCAAATCACATTGGCCCAAGTCCCAAAGTTTGACAAAAACACAGTGTCGACAGGCCTGTGGAGAAATGAGCATTCTCATGCGTTGTCGGTGGGAGCGTAACAGGGTATAATTCCCAAGGAGGGAAATCTGGCAGTATCTATCAAAATTACATTTACCCCTTGACCTAGCAATCCCACATCTGGGAATTTACCCTGTAAGTATGCCTGTGTAATTATGAAATAATAAATGCACAAAGTTATTTATTGTGGCATTTTTATTGAAGTATACCTGACACACAGTGTTATATTTGTTTCAGGTGTGCAACATAGTGATTCGACAATTCTATACATTACTCAGTGCTCATCACGATAAGTGTAGTCACCGTCTGTCACCATACATTATTGCAGTGGTGTTCTTGACTATATTCCCTATACTGTGCTTTTCATCTCTGTGGCATTCTTTTTAATAGGGAGGACTGGAACTATCTGAAATGTCCACCAGTAAGGGATCTGTTGGATAAATGAAGGTTTAACCTCATAATGAAATATTATATGGGCATATAAAAAGAATGAGAGGATGTCTATGTACAGAGGCTATTTATATTTATAAAAAAATGTGCAGAGCATGTATATAGCGTTTTATCTTTTGTATATGAAAAGGAGGAAATAAGAATATGTATATGAATTTGCTTTTTTTTTTTTTAAAGATTTTATTTATTTATTTGACAGAGACAGAGACAGCGAGAGCAGGAACACAAGCAGGGGGAGTGGGAGAGGGAGAAGCAGGCCTCCCGCTGAGCCGGGAGCCCGATGTGGGACTCGATCCCAGGACCCTGGGATCATGACCTGAGCCGAAGGCAGTCGCCCAACCAACTGAGCCACCCAGGCACCCCTGAATTTGCTTTATTTTTTTTTTCAAAAAATACTGGAGGGGCTCCTGGGTGGCTCAGTCGGTTGAGCGACTGACTCTAGATCTCAGCTCAGGTCTCCATCTCAGGGTCGTGAGTTCGAGCCCCGCATTGGGCTCCATGCTGAGCGTGGAGCCTACTTCATTAAAAAAAAAATACTGAAAGAAAAACCAGAAACTGATAGAAATGGTGACCTATTGAGGGCTTACAGGGCGGCTGAGGAGGAGAGAAGGGGAATTGGAGAGAGATTTCTCTGAGTATGCCTTTTTACATAGAATTCACTTTTGAAATATATAAATGTTTAGCAGCCAAAGCGTACAGTGAAATGAAAAAGAAGACAAAGCAAAGCCTAAAATTGGAAACAAACAAAGAACTTAATGGCATATTAGAGGTGGCAGAATCACGAGAGACAAGAATTATTTCAAATGACTTATTAACATAGTACTTAGACTGTACTGAAGTAAAAAAGAACTGAAAAGAAATCTTAAACATTACTTGGTAGTTTTATTGTTAGTAGCAACCTTGGTATTGAAAATTTGAAACTTATGTAGGTGTATGTATGTATTATAGGTAGAGCAAATAACTAATTATGTTAATTATGTTTGGAACCAAAATTTCCAGTGTAATAGAAAATATGTGCGTGTATAAAATAAATGTTTGGGAAATCCTATGATGTTAAATTTGAATGAAAAATATCAACACAATCTCCTGATTAATATATATGTATATCTAGATCATATATATCAATAGGATCTCATGATTAATATATAAAAGTATATAATATATTGTAAATATAAATATATATTACGCATATATATGGTTTTTCCCAAAACCAGCGACATAATTTTTGGCCCAGTGCAAAATGAAAATACAGGACCTCTTGTTCAAAAAAGCAGGGATAGGGGCTCCTGGGTGGCTCAGTCGGTTAAGCATCTGCCTTCAGCTCAGGACATGATCCCGGGGTCCTGGGATTGAGCCCTGCATTGGGCTCCCTGCTCAGCGGGGACCTGCTCCCTCTGCCTCTCCTCCCACTGGTGGTCTCTCTCTCTCTCTCTCTCTCAAATAAATAAACAAAATCCTTTAAAAAGCAGGACTAAAGTGCCATTAAAGTACTAAAATATAAAGTTTTTTCCTTTCTTCTATGGTCTCTTACTCAACTTGTCATGGTGTTTTTTATTTGCTATTTTATGTTGTTCTAAGTAAAGAAACATTAAAATCTTAAATTATTAGCATGGATTTTACCCTTCATCTTTATATTGTGCAATGTCAGTTTTAAAAGCAAATGTAAGAGCATTTAGTTCCCATGTGGAATAACTGAAATTTCACAATTTTTATTTTGTGACTTGTCCTGGAGACTGCCTTGAGCTGGCCAGAAGAGACTAACACAAACCAGATTCTGGAAGTGAGAAGGAAGAAGAAAGGGTCTCCCTAGGCCCAGGATGCTCCCTTTGCACTGGATACTCATGGCAAGTGGAGTTGCTCACAGGCCCTCCACATGGGGCATGTAGGTCCTCTAACCTGATGGTTGCTGGGTTTCTCCTCCTGCCAGCCTCTAGACTAAGGCTGGGGGTTAGGGAAGCCAAGCCAGGCTTCTCCTCTTCCTCTGGGGCCTGCTGCCCCCAACCCAACAGCTAATGGGAGACCTCCAAGTATATTGCAACCTTGGTGCTCGGAAACATTAGTGACGGGGATTGGTAGTGGGTGAGAGGTTACCCTTGCCCTTGAATGTGATGTGGCGTTGCCAGCCTGGGGTGAAAATGCCACCACTGGGCCTTGTCTCGAGATATTGTGGGGTAAACATACTCAACCCTGATCTTTCTTGAGCTCACATCTGGGCTTTCACTGGGGACAAAGGACAACAATGGGAAGGGTTGGAGATGGAGAGGCTAGGCAGGGCCCGGAGCACCAGCACATGGGGGAACAGCCCCCAAGAACATGTCTCGGGGACCTATGCATGAGCCTAGGCATCAAGTCCTTGGTGCGTGCTCCATTATCACTGGGCTCCACTTACCAACACAAATGTTTGTGGTAAAATTGCAAAGAATTTCAAGACGGTAATTACAGAGTGTTAAACCCCAAACACAAGGCTCTTCTGAGCATGAGTGTCTTTGTGACTGTACCCTTCTATTCTGTAGTGCTGTTCACTGCCCTGGCCTAGAAGCAATAAGCTTATATTGAAACCAGATCTTGATTTCTAAATACCATTCTCTAATGAAAGGAAACAGTGCTTCTTGGAGAAATGGTCTATTCTTGGCTTGGTCCAGGCAAAGTATAAGGTGAGGCTGGGGCTTCTTATGTCAGAAATCAAGAAAGCACTGAAAGACCAATGGGCTTGTGTCAAAGGAACCCAGGAGCCAGCTTTTTTTTTTTAATTTTAAAGATTTTATTTATTTGTTAGAGAGAGAGAGAGCACACAAGCAGGGGGAGCGGCAGGCAGAGGGAGAAGCAGGCTCCCCGCTGAGCAAGGAGCCTGATGCAGGGCTGGATGCAGGGCTGGATGCAGGGCTCAGTGTGGGGCTGGGTCCCTGGGATCATGACCCGAGCTGAAGGCAGCCACTTAACCAACTGAGCCACCCAGGTGCCCCCACAGGAGCCAGCTTAAAGGGGTTCTCACTGGTCAAATGTGAGACAATGGAGCATAAAGAAGAAGAATGACTGTACTTGCTTATAATGATTGACTGAATTAAAACCATGAGTCCATCACGATACTCAAATGAGAGAGAAAACTCATTAGCGATTTGTGATGGTTATTCTACCAACACTTTGTTCTGAAAATTGGTAACTAAAGGAAAGAGGTAAGCATTTACCCTGACTTTGTAGGAAAGACTTTAGTTCATCTCTATTTGATTCTTTATAGGTGAATGCCAGCTACCAATTGCAAATGAATTTTTACAGTAGCATCATTTTGCTGCCTTGCAAGAATATAATCCACTCAGGTAAGATCATCAAGGAATGCTACAACAATTAGGTGACAGATTGATGGAAGCAGCATACTTGTGTGGTGGTGCCGGGCACCTCCCCCTCAATTTACTTTCTAATTGCAAAGGGAAAAAATGCAGCTTGGGAGTCATGACCTTAACCCAGTGATCACGCTTAACATCAGTTTCCAGTGAGACAGCCTGACGCTACGTGATGCTATATGAAGCGCACGACATCACTTTGCGTCATATTCTTGCTAAAAATGTTCAACCTGAAATCTAATCTCTAGGTCTAGCATCCGGTTTAGTGGGTATATGTGTTTGCCGGGGCTGCCATAACAAAGCGCCACGCACCGAGTGGCTAAAACAACAGAAATGTATTGTCTCACAGTTCTGGCATGTGAGATGAAAGTGTCAGCAGGCTTGGCTCCTTCTCAGGGTTGTGAGGGAGAATCTGTTCCAGACCTCTCTCCTAGCTTCTGGTGGTCTACTGGCAAACTTTCATGCTCTTCGATGTGCAGAAACATCACCCTTCACTGCCTTCATGTTCATATGGCATTCTCCCTGTGTGCATGACTGTCTTTGCATTTCCCCTTTTATGAGGAAATTTCCAGTCATTTGGATTAGGGACCCACCCTACTCCAGTATGACCTCATCCTAACTCATTACACTTGACCCTTGAACAACACAGGTTTGAACTGTGTGGGTCCACTTATACATGGATTTTTTTTTTTAAAGATTTTATTTATTTATTTGACAGAGGGAGACACAGCGAGAGAGGGAACACAAGCAAGGGGAGTGGAAGAGGGAGAAGCAGGCTTCCAGCTGAGCAGGGAAGCCTGATGCGGGGCTCCATCCCAGGACCCTGAGACCATGACCTGAGCCGAAGGCAGACGCTTAACGACTGAGCCACCCAGGCGCCCCTACGTGGATTGTTTTTGACAAATACAATACAGTACTGTAAATGTATTTTCTCTTATTTAAGATTTTCTTGTAACATTTTCTTTTCTCTAGCTTATTTTATTATAAGACTGCAGTATATAATACACAGAACATATGAAATAGGTGTTCATTGACTTTATGTTATCAGTGAGGCTCTGGTCAACAGTGGCCTCCTAGCAGTTAAGTTTGGGAGGAGTGAAAAGTTATACATGGCTTTTCAACTGTGTGGGAAGTCAGTGCCCCTAGCCCTTGTGCTGCTCAAGGGTCCACTGTACATGGGCTACAACCTTATTTCCAAGGACGATCATATCTGAAGTAGTGGGGTTTAGGGCTTTAACAGATGATTTTGGGAGACAGACATAACATCATCACAGGAAATCTAGAGATAGACGAACAAGTGCAATACCACCACAAGGAAATAACCAAAGACAAATCCAGGATGTGAGACTTTCTACGTGTCTTCACAAAGAAAATGCCATTTATAAAAAAGAAGTAGGGGGACTATTTTAAAAAAGGCTAAAGAAACCAAATGCATGAGCTGTGATTGGATCCTGGTTGAAAAAAGAAACTGCTATAAGACATCATGGTGGAAACTGGGAAGATTTGAATACGGACTGGGTATTCTGAGAGTTAAATGATATTAGGGAATTCCTGTTAATTTTCTTAGGGGTGCTAATTAATATTAGGAGAGTTATAAGAGAATGAACTTATAGGGGCGCCTGGGTGGTGCAGTCGGGTAAGCATCTGACTCTTGGTTTCGGCTTAGGTCCTGATCTCAGGGTCCTGATCTTAGGGTCGTGAGATCAAATCCCGCGGTACTTAGCACCGCGGAGTCCACTTGGGATTCTCTCTTCCTCTGCCCCTCCTGCTCATGTGCACACGCTCGCTCTATCTCTAAAATAAGTAAATAAATCTTTTTTTAAAAAATAGGAAAAAAAGAGAATGAACTTAGAATATGCAGCCTGAAGTTATTTGAAGAGTCATGAAGTCTCCAATTTACTTTTAAATAGCTCAGCAAAAAATTATTTTAATTAATTAAAAAATTAAATATATATATTATATGAAGCAAACGTGTATATATTGTGTATAGAGATAAAGCACATATACCAAAAAGTTAACATTTGTTGTATTTAAATGGCGGGGCTGTGGGATGTTCATTGTGTTAATCAACTTTCTGTAGGTTTGAAGTTTTTCCATAATAAAAAAGTTAACAGCAAATGAAAAAAAGGGTGGTTT
Organism: Neomonachus schauinslandi; assembly: GCF_002201575.2. Lineage (NCBI taxonomy): Eukaryota > Metazoa > Chordata > Mammalia > Carnivora > Phocidae > Neomonachus > Neomonachus schauinslandi. The sequence continues at coordinate 86,599,930 of NC_058419.1, forward strand.
ATTTCTGTCCGTTTGTTTTTTAAAGAGAAGCTTCTACCCACCTTTCAACTGGAAATGGAGCATGCGGGGGGCGGGGGGGAATCCAACAGGCTTAAGGTATAGAAGATGAAAATTCAGTCAGTGAGAAAGAGAAATTCGCTGTCAGGGTTGTTTAGAGTTGGGCTGGTTTCCAAGGGATTCCCCCTCAAAGTCTTTATTACTGAGAGATGGAGGCTGGAGAACAGGCTGTCAATCAAGAATGATTTGAAGGCCCCCAAAAGACCTGCTGACCTCTAAATATCTCCCCCACCAGCTTCCCATGTGGCCTGAAATCCCGGTAACCTGGGTCAGTTCTTAGGAATCATGTCTTTTTCTCACTCTTCTGGGGCTCCCTTTTAAAATGCAAAGCTGGGAGGGTGCCAGGGCCTATTAAGTGGGGACAATTGTTTGAGGAACCAGCACCCGCCCATAGGCCCTCAATTCTAATGGCTCCTTCCCAACCCCTTACCACCGCTGAGATAGGACAATGCCTGCTTCAGGAAACTGAAATTGGACAATGTGGGCTCTAAGAAACGTCTTAGGTGAAGATACCATTTCAAGAAAGCTTATTTTCCGTGAATAAAACGGGGTGCATGAGGTCATTGCTGTTTTTACTTTGTAAACTGGGTGGCATCTGAAAGCTCCTTAAAACACTTCAAAGAAGCCTCCTCAACTCTTCGGGGCCTCCCACCCCTTCCCTTTGTAACCGAATTCTTACTGACCCCAAAGCTTTTCATTGAATGAAGAGTTTCCAAGGGGTCTAAAAAATACCTGAGACAATTAGGGAAATGAAAACCAGGGGGTCAAGATGAATTGACCCTTGGCGGAGGATTTACATAAATAGGTCCTAACCTCTGGCTGCGAATAAAAGATAAATGCCCCATTAGGGTCAGAACCACAGTTCAAGGGCATCTGCGGGGCCAAGCCTGGCTTCTCGGCTATGTCAGGAATGTCAGGAATGCCACTGATCATTGTGTGTTGGCAGAGCGCAGGGGGTTGGTTGCCGCCAGGCTAACAGAAACTCAGCCCTGCCCACTGGGTGAAACTGTAGCTCTCCCACACAACGATCTGCCTGTCCAGAGCGTGGGAAACCTACATCCAGAAGGAATGCCTTTCAAAACGGGAAGGATGCCCGGCTCCCGAAAGGTGACCAGACTCGTGTATGAGATGGCCGTGTTAACCTGGGAGGTTAGAGGCACACAGGGACCATCCCCCTGCGAAGAGCCAATTTGCTCCCTCCGTGGGGGCGTAGCTCCGGGAGACGTCTGCCCTTTCCCTGGAGATCGGCCGACCAACGACTGGCCTCCCCCCCCCCCCCCCCCCCCCCTCCGGAAGGCCTCCGCCGTGCCTCCCTCGGCTGAGACTTAAGAAAGAAGGCGCACGAGGACCGAGGACGTTACGAGAGAATGTGTAGAAGAAAGGGTGGCACGGTGACCCTCATCCAGATAGAAAAAATTACCATGTGTTGAAGATTATACTGTACTCCCCGCAGCGGAGGGAAGGAAGCACATTTTATAACCGACTTTAAAAAGAAGCAGCCCGGATTTATAGGGAGTAAAGAATGTTGAAATGAACTGCAAATGGAGGCAAGCTGAGTTTTGGTGCCTCCCCCCCACCCCAATCCACCCACCCACCCACACGCCCACACACCCAGGGGAGAAAGAAGCCAAATGAACCAGACAGGACAGAATTTGCATCTCTATCCCTTACCTACAATTTACAGAGTTCTAAAACAGCTCCTGGAGGGAGCAAGTGCTGTAGGCAATAAGGAGTCTTCCACTGAAGTATGAATTTTCTCCACAGGGGCGAGAAATTTTGCTTTTAAAATATTGCCTCAGAGATGCGTCTCCTCCATCTGCTTACCTTTCACTCCTGCTCCCCCCCAACCCAAACACGTACATACTTTTTTTTTTTTTTAAGATTTTATTTATTTGACAGAGAGAGAGAGAGAACAAGCAGGGGGAGGGGCAGAGGGAGAAGGAGAAGCAGGCTCTCCACCCAGCAGGGAGCCCGATGTGGGGCTCCATCCCAGGCTCCTGGGATCATGGCCCCAGCCAAAGGCAGACGCTTAACCTGCTGAGCCCCCCCACCTCCCACGTACTTTTTAAACCGGAGAGTGAGGTGGGCTCAAGAATCTTTGGCCAAACTTCATTTGCAACCTCCGCCCTTTTCTACCTTGCTTTATTTCCCTGTCACAGAAAAAATGCACACAGTGCTGGCTGGGTTGTTCCCACTAGGAGTCTGAGGACTCGGGATAGAGAATCTGCTTGCTCTGCAGGTGTTTGGACAGGCAAACGCCCTCCTCTTGATGGCCATCCTGGGCTCATTTTGCTGAGAGTCTCCAAAGTGACGCATTGCATCGTGGAAACAAAGAACAAGGACCTCCTGAATTTTACTGCACGGAGAGTATATTTTTCTTTCCTGTTGCATCAAAGGGGTTTGTGACGCTTTCTCAAAGTACTAACTCTGACTTGATGTCTAAAGTAACAGATGGAAATTTGGGCCCTTAAGATGGAGCTCTTTCCCCTATACCTGCCTCGAAGGGAAGAGAGGCAGAGATTCAAGGCAAAATCCTGATGGAGAATTACTGCTTGTTCCTGGGTTTAATTTCTTATTTTTATATTGTTGCATAAGAAATCCACTGCAAAAAGCATCTGCTTTCAAACCCGGGAAATCTTGTTCTAGGCTCATTTATTTAAAGACAAACAAAGACAAACCCACTAGGCCAGGCTTTGGCTGACCACCCCTCCCACCCCACCCCCACCCCACCCCCATTTTCCTCTGGAGCAGTGATTCTGGAGCTACTGCATGAATTTCATTCTATTATTGAATGAACAAAGCCAGGGCTGGTGATGTTGAGAAAGCATGAGAGGGAAAAAAAAAAAGATATCACGGTGACAAGCACACTTCTGCAGAGTTCCATCCAAAAGCAAATCAATGACCTACTTATGGTTCTATAAAGAACAGGGCAGATTCTCACATGGAAAAACTGCCCTCAGAAGGGCGCGTGAGACCCTGGTATGTGGAAAGGAATTTATGCAGGGCTCTCTTCACATTGGCATGCAGGTATGCGAGTGTGGGTTAGTAGACGTTCCTTTCTGACTCATTACCCATTTTGCCCCTGCACACCCCCTCTTTAGTGCTTGAGGTACTTTTTTTCTGGCTTTCCCTGGGCTGGGACAGAGTTTGATGGTATCTTGGTGCTCTCCGAGGAGAAGCTGACTAGGCCCCTTTGCACTTTCCTTTTGCAGCGAGTTGTTAAGGCTTGCTGCCAAGCTCCATCAGATCAGCATGGCACAGCTGTCTCTGAGCTGAGAGCTCTTACCTGTCACCAGGCTCTGGTATATGTAGACTTTTCTGGCAGTCTGGCAGTCAATACATATTTATCAACCAGACAGACAGTGAGACATACAGTAATGTAGGGGAAGAAACACTTTCACTCTACCCTCTTATGTTCTGTACCTGGGACCTGTGAATTAAACTGACCAAACGCTAGATTAACGGGAGAAATTGATAGTAACGTTTTTTTATATTCACAGGGACTTCACAGAAAAGAAGTGAAAACCCAAGAAGTAATTAGGCCTGGGTGCTGATATATCATTTTGACAAAGGGTGATAAATTGTGGAGAACTGACTAGATAAAGGCTTGGGCTTTCAGGTGCAAGAAAGGTGGGAAGGTGACTAAGAAATATATGGGAGAAATTAATGGCAGGTAAGGGTGATTTAATAAGGTTTGTTTAGGCAAACTCATCTTGGTGTCTTCTCTGTCTCTGATGATAAGTGTTGTTTCCCTCTTCCTAGTGTGGGAGAGGGGGACTCCTCCACAAGGGAAATTTTTGCTTTGCTTTTGGGCAAAGAACTTTTGGTGTTTGATTTTTCTCGATTGCCTTTGGTTCAAAATAAGCCTTATGCCAAAGTGGCGAAACTTGGGGTGTCATGTTCTGATCCCTTTCAGTGAGAAGGCATCAAAATGGCCTGCCAAGCTTTCAAATACTTGTGCCACTAAGAATAAGAAAGCAAACGTTTAGCATGGCCTAGAGATCCAGAGGCCAGGGTAGATGAAGCCAACTTCCCCCATCTGAGTAGAGGGCTCAGAGGCCTGGGGGGAACCAAAAGCAGGGGTGGGAGCCAAGGATGAGAAGGAGTTCCAGGAAGGGCCTGAGAAAGAGGGTCTTTGATCAAGAGTCACCCTTGGGTCCCAGCTACTCCTCTTGGAGGTGGGATGAAGAAAGAGTTGATGTTTAGCATCTCATGTCCTGAAAAGAGGCTGAAGGAGAAAAAAAGATGGAGAAAGGAGTCACGTGCTATGAATCTGCTCCTGCCCCTCAAGTTCCTGGAAGTCTCCTGTTGGTTCCTGTGGCCTGTTGTTCTGTTCCCTCTGCAAAGGAAAGATGAAATCTGTTGCCTTGTAGGTATAGACATAATCACCAATGAAGGGAATCAGAGAATAGCACTCCGAAATATGCCACTTTGGCATAAAGGTTATTTGGAACAGAAGGCAACTGGAAAGCAGCCATCACAAGAACTCTCCCTTTCTGCCTAAAAGCAGGGAGTAAATTTCCCTTTGTAAAAGTGATATACATTCCCATTTATAAAGACATCCCCTTCTCCCATACCAAGAAGAGGACAAGACCCTTTTCAGAGAACATCTTGCGCCTCCATAGCAAACCCACTAAACAATCCTTACCTACCATACGTTTCCTAGTCACCTTCCCACAGTTTACTGCCCCTAGGAGCCCAAACCTGTTTTCCTTTGCATGGTCACTTCTTCACAGTTTATTGCCCTTGGTTAAAAGATCTTACTGCCTTTGGGTTTCATGTCTGTTCTGTGAAGCCCCTGTGCACCTAAAAAATATTAACATCAACAAAGAAACATAGGTCTTTCTCTTGCCCGTCTGTCTTCTGTCAGTTTAATTCACAGGTCTCAGGACCAGAACATAACAGGATAGAGGATGTTTCTCCTGCACTCGCTTCGCTTGACTGCGTTTGATTGCTCAGGAAAAGAGTTCTTGGGTTTTTTTTCCCCACCGTTTCTATTAAACACATGGTTTAACACCAATTAGAGATCTTTGCAGAAGCTCCTCTAAAATGTTGCTTATTCTGGGAGGACAGTAAGACCCTCATGACCACGTGTTCAAGCTGCCCTGAGGGCCACTGCTTTGTCCCTTCGCAGAGCTGCTCTACTGAGTCACAGCAATCCAGGAAAATTTCCTGGATTCAGACAATCCTATTATTCTGGAAAATTCATTTTTCCTGTCCCTCACACGGGCCTGCTTAGACAGAGGGACCATAGATCACAGACTATAAAGTCATGGTCAATTAAAGAAAATGACTCCTCCATTCCTTGTCTTCGGGGCTAATCGCGGAGGCCCAGGGACTTCCGAGCTGTCAGACTGAGGCCCTAGGCTGGTTTCCCAGTGAAATCAAGCAGAGAAAAGCAAAGAGGGGAATCATCAGGGGAGCCCTAATTATTGTTTGAATTTTATGTTCGCAGTTTAACTCTATGAATCAAAAAAAGGGACGTTCACCCTGGTTTGTTAGGACACATGGTAATACCACAGCATTGCTACCAACAGCTTTTGGCTCTCTTCGTGATCAGTGGCCTCTTCGTAACAGTGTGTATTCTGAGCTTTGCAATACCTGACACATAAATTGTAAAGAAGAGGAGTTTTCCACAGGCTAAAGAGATATGAGAAAAGCAGTAAAACCTTCTAACATTTCTGAACATTTCAGAACATTTCTGAGGGGTGTATGTTTGGTTAGAGTGTCCAGTTATTCTGTGACTAACTTCATTCCTACGGTTTTCTCAAGAAAAGTTTTGTGAAGATATCCACTTATAAACACCAACTGCCTCCCTTGAACTATCCATGATGCCTACATTGATTTCCCCTAAATATTTATACAGCCAGGATGTTGGAGAGCTTGGGCGCCATCTTCTCTGTCATAAACAATTTTATGTGAAACCTTTCCATGTTAACTTGCGGTACCTGATTCTCAAACCTGATATAAATTAAATGCATTCCCTTTTCCCACAAAATGTCTTTGATGCTCACTGTTTGCTATTATTCTCAAAATATACACTGTATTCTCCTAACCCTGGGCCCCAAATCCCACAGAATGAGGGTAAACCACAGAGTCACAGAGAGAAAACACCTCTCTGTTCTGTGGATACTATTTTGCGTTGGGGAAAGGGTAGCGTTCACAGTTTAGTCTTCTGGATTTAATTTATAACTACTTCAGCTGGTGCCTTTTTTTAAAACCTCAAAAAAGCAAAATGGCAAGCCCTAAATGCCTGTTTTTCTAACTCCTTTGGCCCAAGGGGTTATCCAAGGCTCAGAGCACGTACATTACTACCAAAATACTGCCTTGTGTATATTCTTGAGAGACGGGGATGAGTTTGTAATGTTTTACAGGCCTGGTTCAGAGCTCTATATTGCTTTTCTTTTGGGCAGTCAATCTGTCCTACATGTGACAAGCTCTGTCCTACATGTGACAAAAACATGTTGTTGCGTGTATGTAAGTAAGCTCAGAAGCAGAAACCGACAAAAAAGTGAAGATTCCCAGAACCCGGGAGAACCCACTAGATTCTGACCATCTGACAATCTCATGTCTCCACCTCCCAGTTTCCAGTGATCATAAAGGTGACTGGAAGTGTTGAGCTGCTGATTTTATCCCAGAGTCATTTTTCTCTGTGGGTGCCTTGGACCTGGAGATAGAGAACCATGCCTTCAGCTAAAGCCTTAGCGTGGAAGGCTGGAATGGTTCTGCTGGAGCACTTCCTGTGTGCCCTTTGAAACCTCGAAACTCAGCCCTTCAAAGTGAGAGCTAACTCATTCTGTCTTTCCCCTGAACAAATATATTTGCTGCTTATCATCTTTTTTTTTTTTTTTTGCCACCCCCACCCTAATTGACTTAGCTAACATTGATTTATCAAAGCAAAAGCATGGCTCCGACTGAGTCATAAGTTACACTTTTACCTGACATTATCTGGGCCTTTAGAAAGGAAGGCATAAAAATAATGGAAGTTTTGTGTACAGATGTACATACACGCACACACGTCTGTGTCTTTCTGTTTGCTTCATTCATCGTGCTGTCCCTATTCTCGCTGTACACCCCCTCCATGCCTCACTTGCAGGAGTTGATGAGAGCGTTACGTTTTCTCATGAGCCAGGGGGTCATTTTTCAAGTTGAACCCTATTAACATCCGTTGCCAATGCTGGTTTTTCAGCAGTTCTTCTTTGCAAAACCTTGTTTTGGGGTCAGAAAGTTTATTTCTCTCTCAAGAGCCGGTGTGGCAAGAGGAAACTGAAGCTGGTCTCTGGGTGTGTGTTTGTGCTAATTTGCTGTACAATCAAATACGGATATAGGTCAATAAAAGCTGTTCTTTGATCTATTGCTACAAAGGATTCATTGTAAATACATTAGTGGATAAGAGGGTTACAACTGCGTAACTGCCCCTTGTGAACGGTGCCCTGTGTCACCCTTGAGCTCGTGCAAGGAGTGAGACATCTGGCTTCAGCCTGCCTGGGTTTTTTTTTTTTTTTTTTTTTTCCGTTGTGGTAAAAAACACATAACCTAAAATTTACCATCTTAACCATTTTGAAGTGTACAGTTCAGTAGTGTTAAGTATGGCCTCCCTGAGTTTTACTTTGCTGAATTATTTTTATTATTTTTTTTTTTAGGGAGGGGGAGAGGAGGGCGGGGAGGGGCAGAGAGAGAGAGAGAGAGAGAGAATCTTAAGCAGGCTCCATGCCCAGGGCGCAGTCTGACACGGGGCTCGATTTCACAATCCTGAGATCACGACCTGAGCCGAAACCAAGAGTCGGATGCTTAACCGACTGAGTCACCCAGGCGCCCCCGAATTAATTTTTAGTAGGTAGTCACAGTATCATTTCTTTTGGGGGTATCCCCATAACAGAATAGTATTCAGGCAGAGAAATAGCTTTTTTTGTTTATTTATTTTTTTAATTTTATCTATTTATTTATTTTTAAAGATTTTATTTATTTCTTTGAGAGAGAGAGAGAATGAGAGAGAGAGAGAGCACATGAGAGGCGGGAGGGTCAGAGGGAGAAGTAGAAGGGAGAAGTCTGGATGCGGGACTCGATCCCGGGACTCCAGGATCACGGCCTGAGCCGAAGGCAGTCGCTTAACCAACTGAGCCACCCAGGCGCCCCGAGAAATAGCTTTGAAAGAACAACAGGAATAACAGCAACAAAAAGATTTGGCAAGAAAAGCTAATATTTCTATAGGCAACTATTTTGAGTTAATACTTGTTATTATTATGTGTCTAAGCACCGGCCAAGGCCTTGTAAAGAATGCAACGAGACATGATCAGTGACCTCAAGGTGTTTACACTCCTGTTATGGGATGAAGGGATCAGAGTTACTCACATTCACTAAAATGAGAATCAAGACGTCCACCTCATCTACCGCACTCGGTGTTTGTATGTAGAGGCACGTTTCCTTTTACCCATAAACTTGTAGTGTGTGTAATTAAGTCCCAGAGCAGAGCAGTCAGTTGAAAAGGTCCTTGTTTGAAGTCACAGGACCTATTTAGGTGTGACAAACAACCCTTGGTGGCAGGGGATTTGGAACCAACCTCTACTGAGTGCTGGGACTGGTGTGGGGCCAGTGGGGCCCGTAAGAGTCTCAGTGGGAGACTCTTCTATGGATAAAGACTCCACGTCTCCGATCCCATGTCGATCCCAACCCTGCAGAGTTTACACGGCTTGCTGTCAGTTAGCCTTCAGCTACAGGCCATTAACTTAAGTCAAGTTGATCGTCTAACAAGTGATAAGACATATAAAAACGTTTATAATCTCTAAAGTGCCAAGCAAATAGGAATGATAATGATTTCAGTGTTTATATGATTAAAATCAACCTTTCCAAAGTAACTTCTCTGCCATTTCCTCTAAAGGCAGTGTCTTCCGCTCTGGGTGCTGGGGACAAACATGGAGGAAAGGAACTGACTTTTTCTGGTTCACGCTGGAAATCGAACCGGGTGCACCTCCCCTCCGGTCTCAGTCAGGCATTCATTTGTTTTTATTTTTTTTATCGTTTGCCTTGACCTATGGGGCAATCAGCACTCACACGTGTGCAACGCTCCCACAGGCAAATGCACTGGACAAAGCCTATTAGACTTCATCATTGCTATGGTGATAACCTTGGATCTGTTCTAATCTGTGAAAGAGCCCATCATTCAGAACCTTCTATACTTTATCATTATTAACAAATTACTTATGACTTACCTCATAAATGACCCCAACTACACCCGTGCTCATGACTAAACGTTTCCAGCCTCAGTCTGGCCCTCCGGCAACTGAATTGTTCTGCCCTCCCTCGCATTGACTCCGGTTCCGGGAGGCTTGCAGATCCTTTCGGTTCAATGGTTTCTATTCAATTCCACAGACATTGAGCACCTGCTATGCTCAGGCACTCAGATGGACTCGCGGGACGCAGACGGAAAGCAAACCTGGTTTCCACCTTCCTGATGCTCACAGTCTAGGGACAAGATGCTTCCACAATACTCTCCCTAGCTGTCTCTCATTTTTCCGTTGGTGCCTTCCGATCCCAGGTCTCTCTCTCCTCCCTGCAACTGAGGTCCCCTTGCAGGAGACCTTTCGGGGGTGTCTGAGATTCCTCTTTGCCCTTATAGACCTCTGGATTTGCAGTTACCGAGGTGCATTTTATTGCATATTTGCCTATATGTCAGTGCTGTGTGCTTAACCTTCTTTGATCCTCGACACCCTATGAAGTAGGTGCAGATAAGGAAATTAAAGCTAAATAAGCCAAGGGTCTTGTCCAAGGTCACATAAGCAGTAACAGGAGAGTCCTGTCCTGAATGAGGGGCAGTGTAATTCCACAATCGTTGTGCTATTCTCAGAGTTAAGTGAAACTTGGTGCCCGTGATCTCTAACCATCAAGTGTGAGGCATTTAAGCAAATATTCTGACCACGATTATTTGAAGACCCATTTCCATGTATTCCTGATTCACGCCGCTGGGTCTGAAGATGATTTTATGACAGCTATGTCCACTGAAATCTTAATACACTGATGACAAGGAGTGAAAAAAGTACAAATAACTTTTAAAAGACCCAGTATTTACCAGCTTCCCCAGCAAGGTGTACCAGGATTCTAGCCTAATCGGCAAGCATATTTTCCATGAGGCTCAGCAACCTGTTGATGACATAAGGCCCCGTGCCAGAGCCCGCAGTGGATTCAAGCATGGGGTAGAGCCCAGGAATCTGAGGAAAAGCTTTTGTGGAAACACAGCCTCCACTGTCTATGTGAAGAGGCTGGGCCTTTTGTTTTGTTTCTGTTATGAGAAATGGCCGGAGACCTGCCTGGTAGACCAAGTAAGACAGAATCGACAAGCAGGCCATTTCGTGAATGGAGACACCAATATGTATCACCTACCACCTTGTGACCCTTCATGAAGCTTTGATCCTGTAAATTCAAATGGGTTTCTCAACCCACTTTGCATTTAAAATCTGCCTGGCTCTGGAAGAAATTGGTCGTTACCATGGTAGCCAGCCTACATAACAGAAAGTTTTCTACTGTATTATTTTCTCTGCATGGGCTTCAGTTAATAACTCGTGGGGAGCTTCTATAGACCCGGCGTATGCTGAGATCCACAGTCTAAGAACTGAGCGTGCATCTCTCCCACCTATGAAAGGTTAAGGCCAAGGATTAGACTGGCCGTGCGGGGAACCTGGAAGGTTCCTGGACCTCCACACATTTCTTAGGTGAGTGGTGCTGAGAGGCAACAAAAGCTGGCAAACCCCCCCAAAGGAATACAAACTTGCTATGTGCTCGAGAATACTCACACACACTCAGAAAGAGAGGCCCAGTGTTGGAAGGCCCGGTGCTTGCCTTCTTGTTAAAAAGCCCACTGATGAAGCAGGATGCCTTGCCCCAGGGCAGGGAAGATTGTATTGCTTTACCCTACTCTGCACAGAGCCAAACAGATGAAGAAAAGGAGCTAGGCACTCCCCCACATGTTCCCCCAGCATCCTCTCTATTGTAATTGCCTATTGACCTGTTTGCCAAATTCCACTGCTAATTTCACGTGGGCCGGGGCTATGCCTGTCTCCTTCATCCCATGGCTCAATAAATAGGCTCAATAAATATAAATATTTGCTGCTGACAAAATGAATGCAGCTTTAACAATGCTAATTTGATGAAGAAATGCTAACAGACGATGATCTCTATGTGATTCAGTGATGTGATCAGAACCAGAACAGGGAGAAAGGGAAGCTGTGGAGAGAAATTGAGGCTCAGGGGCCACATCCGTTTACTCAAAGATAGAAGAGCTGTGGTGAGCGTGGGAGAGGCACGTCCCGGCTGACCAGGGGCAAATCGGCGAGAAAGGCAGGATGGGGTTTAGACGCCCCCCGCCAACAGATGAGCACTCGATGAGGGGGATTTTGTAATTTGGGAAGCAGAGAAGCACTCTGGGAAGGAGTGTGGGGCTACACCCCAGACTGAAATGAAGCCCTAGCTTATCAGAAAACAATCTCCCTTGGGGAGCAAGGGGGACCTGGCCTGCCACCGGAGCAGGGCCAGCGACAGAGGAAAAGGGCTGGGGACAAGAACCATAGATGCGCTGAACAGCGTCCAGCTCGTTCCAGGAGCAGCCAGGCATTGCTTATGCCTGAGCCAACCCCGAGATAACTTCACAGCCAAGCGACTTGGCACCAAGGACCTGGCTCTTCAGCAGTGAGGGTCCTGGAGAGGCTGCTTACCTTTGGTAGGCAAACCTTGGGCCAAATCCAGTTGGCCACCTGTTTCTGTAAATAAAGTTTTATTGGAACACAGCCACTCCCATTTGTTGACATACTGTTCGTGGCTGCTTTGTGGCCCAGTTGTTGCAATGGAGACCAGATGGCCCATAAGACCTCAACTCTTTACTGTTTGGCTCTTGACAGAAAAAGTTTGCTGACCTTGGTGTAGCCAGCCAGCCTGGGGGCGGGGGGGCGGGGGGTGGGCTCTCTGTTTCCTCTGCTGTGATGAGCAGGGAGTGGACCGAACATGGCGTGTGGCGTGGAAGTGGCCTTCTTGTCCCCGGCTCCGGTCTTAGATCATTGCAGACAAGTCACCTAACTTTCCTGAAGCATGCTTTGCCAATCGTGATATGGCCGGTGATTACCACCCTTTCTACTTCGTAGGGGCCGGTGAGAAGTAAAGGAGAGAAGCTGTGGGAAAATATCCCACAAAGCCCTCCCGTAAGTTGTCCCCCAAGATGGTCAGCCTAGGCATTAAGGAGTTGGTTGGCCACATGGGCCCAGCGTGGAATTTTTGTGTTACCTTCTCTTAAGAAATCTCTATCCCATGATTTTTTTCCCCCATTTTTTTTTTTTATCGTGGTATACACAACGTAAAATGTACCATCCTAACCATTTTTAAATGCTTCTGAATTCATTGTTGTCTCTGACAGTTTTCCCAAGTCTTATCATTGTTTTTCTGAGGAGAGGATTTGCTGAACTCTTTCAACAGCCACTCTGGAAGTCCCACCTCCCATCCCATGATGTGTCGACAGCAACAGCTGGGTCTTTCCTGTCCTGTGAAAGCATCGGATTCATGGATTTTGGGGGGAGAACATCCTCCAAGTTCATATGGACGCTCGCAGGTGAGTTCCCTCTGGTTGTATGCCCTGGTGAGCCACCTTGTTCGTACCCTGTATTGAGGTGGATGGCTGTTGCCGTAACCGGTGGGGCCCCGGCAGATCCTTGGCCTCTCCGTTACAAGTGTTTGGCAGAGCGGAGGGAATTTGTGCATCTCCGGCTCAGGGAAGATTGACAACTTGATAACAAAAGACTGTTCAAATCCTTGTATGGGGCCCTGGTTAGGCTTTCCTGACCTCTGCATACATTGCTCCCCAGGTTCAGTGAGCATCCACCCAGGTCATCTGTGGCCCAATCCCGTATGTCTTGCTCTCCCACTCGCCTAGATGAATTACCCCAGACACCTTTGGTCCAGTGGACATCACACAATAGATATTGCTGTTGATTGTTTATGCCTCTGCGTCTCTCTGGCCAAACGTGCAGCCCCTTTGAGGCAGAGAATCGCATCTCATCCAGAAGTAGTATATATCATATATTATTGAGGGAGTAGTATTTATAATAGTAATGACTCAATATGATAATAGTAATGATATCTAAAACGAAGAGCTAACTGTCGCCCTGCAGCTGTTCTAAACGCACTTATTAACTCACCGAAGCCTCACCACCACCCTTGGGGAGAGGTATTCTTCTTCTTCTTCTCCTTCTTCTCCTTCTTCTTCTTCTTCTTCTTCTTCTTCTTCTTCTTCTTCTTCTCCTCCTCCTTCTTCTCCTTCTTCATTTTGCAAATGAGGAAACTGAGGCTCAGAGCATGTAAGTAATCTTTCGGTCAACTTCGGCTACCCTATACCTGCTAAGAGAATAGTAATTTGAAGGAAAAAAGAAAAAGTCGACTGCAGCAAAGACAGCCAAGCCTCCTCAAGTCTCTGAGAGAATAAAGCCCAGGGATGTGAGGAAGACAATGGAGTTTGCTGATCACGGTCTGATGCTGGGGAAACAATGTTTCTGAGGCCCTCAGGCTTTGAAGCAATACCACCTCTCACTGGCTCCTTTATCCAGAGGCTCTGGGTGCTAATGGGGGTGGGGGTTTGGGGCTCTCCCGCGCTGCCCCCTTCCAGAATTTCCAGGGCAACCTCCTGAGGGTGGGCTGCTCCCAGGTCCCAAACTGGCTCCTCACAAAGGGGGCACGTGTGCTCTCAAGCCTGAAATCTTTTGTCATTTAAACGTCCTTCTTGGTGGTGGAGTGGTCCTCTTACTTTTGAGACTGCAGCCAGAAACAGCTAGAAACCTGTGACTGCCCGGAGGCCCTTTCCTTTATAATTTCTGGCTTTTTGAAAAAAAGGAGAGGAAGAGTGGAACCTCCCCATCAGACAGACCAGCACCAGATGCCTAGAGAGATGCAGGGGTGGACCCCCCCCCCCCCACCGCTGTAATCATTGTGTATCCTGGGTCAGGGCCCTGATGTTACAATGACTTTTTATAGTTCATTTTAGCCATTATTGTGCATTACCTTTGCCATGGTAACCCTACAGCTTTCCCAGAGATAATGTGCAAGAGCCTGCGGGAAAACGCTGTTCTTTCCTTGCAGCTGTGACCATTTTATTGACTCATTTCCAGGCTCTGAGGACATGCAGCACCCAGGCCTTCCCTCCGCCTTTCTTCCGAGAGGCCAGAGTCCAAAACGCCGGCGAATGTTCCTAGCGGTGAGTTGGTACTGCTCATTCCACCCGGAGGAAGAAAAACAGGAAGGGATTTTACCCTTTGGGGTCACAGCTATCTTTCAGACGGGGTGGGGGGTGGCGATTGCAAAGGTGAAATGTCTGAGTCAGGGAACTTCCTCTGTCTTTAAGATGAAAATGCTGTGGGCCAGTGTAATTGGTGCCCTGGAGCCTCCCCTTTTGCCCCCAAACCCCCCAAAGCCCTCCTTTTAAAAAAATTATTTAAATTTAATTAATTAACATATAGTGTATTATTAGTTTCAGAGGTAGAGTTTAGTGATTCATCAGTTGCATATAACACTCAGTGCTCATCCCATCATGTGCCCTCCTTAATGCCCATCACCCAGTTACCCCAGCCCCCCATGCCCTCCCCTCCCGCAACCCTCAGTTTGTTTCCCAGAGTTAAGAGTCTCTCCTGGTTTGTCTTCCTCTCTGATTTCATCTTGTTTTAATTTTCCTATGAAAATATCTGCCCCATATTTTCAACTCCCTCCTCTCAAAAGCCCCTTTCCTTACAGAACGGACGTCAGATTGTTCCATTTCATTAGGTTGAACCACACGAAATGGCTGATATTTGATCAAGTTTTACCCCTCTGATGGTTCAGCCTAATGTAGTTAGAGGTTTCCGTTTGAGCAGGAGAGAGAGAAGCAGTACAGTGAATGAGAACCGGGACAGCATGACTTCCTGAGGGAGAAGCAGTGGGGCCCGAGGGAGGGGTCCGACGGGGCTTCCCAGCCCTGTCTTCAGGTGTGTCTGCCTGGATCCCACACTCAGGGTGAGGAGCTGATGCTGGTCGGAATGGGAAGACAAATATTAGGCTCCAAGAACATCAGCTTCACTCATGAGTCATGCAACCCTACAAAGTCGAAGCAGGTTGTGGTTGAAAAATGCAAAACAACCCTGTCCTCATCAGAGTTACAAAACATTGGCCATATGCACACGCAAAGAAGCACTTTCAGCCCGCTGCATTTCTCGTGCTGGGCAAAGGCTGAGCTTTGATTTTCTCCCCCCCTCTGATGTTCTTTATGGTAGCTGCTTCCCTAGATTAGAAAGGTTTGCAGTTCCTCACATCTGTGTCTCAGGCTGAGCGTGGCTATTACATTACTTGAATCAAAGAAATAATGAAACCAAACCCCAATAGCTCAGATAGGACATGTAGAAACTAGCTAGTTGGGGAATGAATGTAACCTTTAAATCTACTAAGGAATGGCCTCTCGGGTGATTCATGCCAATGAATAACCAGGAAAATGAAGATCACAGTTTGAAATGGCGGACCTCTGCTTTTCAAACTCAGTATCACGTTAAAAAGTATGATTTGTGTTCGTGTGGCTTGTGGCACAGGATACACAGGCTCTTATTGGAATTTATTTCGCTAGAGGCAACTGATTGACAGAATTCTTCGGATTTTGTATCTTCTTCAGCCACCAACGTGTTAAAAAGGATAGACTCTCTTCTCTTTGTGTCCTCATGAAATTTGCACAAAATAGCAAGAAAAACCAGAGAAGGCATTCAATTCTTGGGCAGGGGTCCCCTCAGCCACTGTGCCCAAGACCTGTCTGTAGTGCCTCAGAAGACTGACCTTTCTCTGGTTCTGGCTCTTTTTTGAAATGCAGACCACAAATCATCCAGTGCCACGTTCGTGATCCCGATCCTGATCCTGGTTCTGCTTTAGAAAACGTTATGTTCCTTGAACCCAGTCTCCCAGAGCACTCCTGGACAGAGTTTACTAGACTGGGTCACCCAGTGGTCTCTACTCACCTCTTGTAAGGATTCTTGTCGCCCGAATAGTAGTGGTAGTGTTTGTTGTCGTTCAGCTAATCTCTCAATTATGGTAGAGCCCTCCCCCCCCACCCCGCCCCGCATCGGCGGTTTCGCTTTCTGTGGCTTCAGTTCCTCGCGGTCAGTGGTGGTCCAGAAGCAGATGATCCCTCCTTCTGTATACAGAGGGTTCAGGACTATCTGAGGTTGCAGGCATCCCCTGGGGGTCTTGAAACATATCCCCCACAGAAAAGGGGAGACCGCCAAAACGAATGAACCAGTTTCCTCTTGTGCCAGACTGCTGTAATGATACTACCTTACAAAGTTGTTGCGATGAGAATTAAGATTCGCTAGATAAAGAGCCTGAAACAGGGGCTAACCCATAACAGATGCTCAAGAAATATTTATTCTAGTCCACTTAAAAAAAAAAAAAAGCAACCGTCAATTTAAAGCATTTACTTCATGATAACACATGGAAACTGGAATCCAGAGAGATTCCATTTCACTTCACTTTGCTGCTGGTTCACTCACCATCCCAGGCCCCCCCCCCCGACACCCCGTGTCAGCCCCTCGGTGGCGGGGCGGGGGGCAGGCTTAGGTTCACAACCTCGCATTCCCCTAGCTGGGGCCAGCCCTCCCGTAGAGCAGTTGTTCTAGAAAGCGTGGCCGGGACCTGCAGCCGGGGCACCTAGGAGCTTGTTAGAAATGCAAATTCTTGGGTCCCCTCCAGACCTACTGAGTCCACGCTGGGGTTGGGACCCAGCGGGTTTTGACAAGCTCTGCAGATGGCTTGAGAAGCCCCGCTGCTTTAAAGTATGGGCCATGGAGGGAGGTGAGGGCAGGGGGCACGGTCTTGGCTTCGTGCCTCGGAGCGTCCTTTCGCTCTCCTTATCTCAAGGGGAAATAAAGAGAAAAACCTTTTTCCTCTCCTCTGGGGACCTTGAGTGGCAGCTCCAGTGGGTCCCTTTGCTGTGTGTTCTGGGCAGCTGCGGTGGACCTCTGGATGTTGGGCTTGAGGCAAGAGTAAGTTTTTCTCTTATCTTCCTTCACTTGCTATTATCAGAGGTAGGCGTAGTTCCCTTCAGAGGCTTAACTTCCCTGCCCTCTCAGTCTGCCTAGCCCTGTCCTTCTCCTCCGTGCTTGGAGTCCTAGCCCCAAGGAGGAAGGGAAAATGGGGTGAACTGGAAAGGGGGGGTTGCCTAGCCAAATGGGCCCACCCTGGTCTTCCGCGATAAGTTGTGGATTGCGATTTTCCGTCCAATGTCTTTAATTATTATTATTATCATTATTATTATTATTTAATTTGAGCAGAGCTGACACACAATGTTACAGCAGGTTCGGGTGTACAACATAGTGGTTTGGCAACTCTGTACATCATGCTGTGCTCCCCACAAGGGTAGCTACCCTCTGTCACCATGCAACACTATTTTTTAAAGATTTTATTCATTTATTTATTTATTTGCGAGAGAGCGAGAGAGAGCACGAGCAGGGGGAGCGGCAGGCAGGGGGAGAGGGAGAAGCAGGCTTCCCGCCGAGCAGGGAGCCCTATGCGGGGCTCGATCCCAGGACCCTGGGATCATGACCTGAGCCGAAGGCAGACGCTTCACCGACTGAGCCCCCCAGGCGCCCCACATGCAACACTATTACAATACCATTGAGACTCTACTCCCTGTGCTGTACTTTTTCATCCCCTCAGTCCAATTTCTTGTCTTGGATTTTCTTTCAGGTTGTTTGATCTGAAGCACCTTCGAAGCCCCCCTACTCCTCCCTCCCCACCCAAACCCCAAAAGACCCTCCTTCGAAGTCTCTCTAGTAATCTGTGGCTGAGAAGATTACATAAGGAAAAGACAAAGCACACCTGAAAACATTAGGCGTCCTCCAGGAGGGAAGTGCAAAAGGCCCCGCATGCTTTTCCCCAGAGTGGAGTTTTCGGTCTGATGAAAACAAACAAAAAACAAAACAAAACCAAAAAACCCACAAAACAAATACTAAACCAAAAATGAAAAAGACTTGCTGTCTTCTGTGTCACCTCGTGCTCCAAAGTCATAGCAACTGTGTACATTCCTGAGAAGTGATTGCATTTAAATATTAGCCCCGTGAATGAGGGTGAGGAATGACAACTGGATGTGTAAAAAATCATATAGAATATGCACTTTTTTTAGTATTTATTTTTAAGAACTCTTCATTATGGAGAATTTCAAACATTTGAAAAAGCAGACACGATAATCTAACAAAACCTGCTGTGTCATCACCTAGCTTCAACAACTATCAATTCATGGCCAATCTTGTTTCCTTTATGCCCCCATCGCCTTCCTCCTTCCTATATTTTTGGGAACAAATCTCACATGTCATATTATTTTATCCATCACTATTTCAGAAGGTAAGGCCTTTAAAAAAAATACAGCCATGATACCATTATCATATTTTTTTTTAGGTAGAAATTTTTTTTATTATTCTGTTATGTTAATCGCCATACATTACATCATTAGTTTTTGACGCGGTGTTCCACGATCCAGTGTTTGCGTATAATAGCCAGTGCTCCATGCAGAACGTGCCCTCCTCAATACCCATCACCGGGCTAACCCATCCTCCCACCCGATACCATTATCATATTTTAAAAAGGTAACAATAATTCCTAATGCCATCAAGTATCCATCAAGTGTTCAAATGTATAATTTTTCAGATGTAGCATAAATTATTTGTTTTAATAGGGATCCAAATAAGGCCCACACACTGTGATTGGTTATTCAGCTTTTAGGTCTCTTTAAAGCTATAAATCTCTCTCTTCTTCCAATTGATTTGTCATTTGACCTGTTCTCCTTCCCTTTACAATTCCTGTAAAATGTCATTTGAACTAGACTTGATCATATTCATGTTTGGTTCCTTTTTTTGCAAGAACGCTTCATATGTGGTATGGTGTATAGCATATTTCACAAACAAATGTTAAGGATTATAGACTTATCAGCTATTTTGCATTCCATGAATCACTGTTTTATCTCCATCAGAGCAGATGCTTGAGAATCTGTAGTATCTCCCAATATATTTTAAATAAATTTTAATTCTTCAGAAATTTGAGAATTTTTTTTTTCCCTCTGGAAGAATTCTGTGTGTCTGGCTGTGGGGGGTGGGAGCACATTAAGTTCTAAACCAGACCAAAGGCCCTCTTAGTAAACAACTAAGGCCTTCGTTCTTTGATTTTTTTTTTTTATTGGAAAATGTCTCTGGAAAGGTTTTCCAGAGGTAAAATCTAGCGTAAGTCAAACAAACAAAGTTATGTGCGTTTTATTGGGGTTCTCATTCAGAAGGTACCTAAAGGTATTTGCAACAGCAATAAGATACTCATCTATGACTTTAGTGAATTCATTTATCAGTTTTAGTAGTTTTTCGTGGAGTCGTTTGGGTTTTCCATATACAATATCATGTCATCTGTGAATAGTGAAATTTTGACTTCTTCCTTGCCGATTTGGATGCCTTTTATTTCTTTTTGTTTGATTGCTGTGTCTAGGACTTTCAGTATTGTTGAATAGAATGAGAGTGGACATCCTTGTCTTGTTCCTGACCTTAGGGGAAAAGCTCTCAGTTTTCACCATTGAGTAAAATGTTAACTATGGGTTTTTCATATATGGTCTTTATTATGTTGAGGAATGTTCCCTCTAAATCTACTTTGTTGAGGATTTTTATCATGAATGGATGTTGTGTTTTGTCAAATGCTTTTTCTGCCTCTATTGAAAGGATCATATGGTTCTTGACCTTTCTTTTATTAATGTGGTGTATCACATTAATTGGTCCACTCTTGCAGCCCAAGAATAAATCCCACTTGATCTTGGTGAATGATTCTTTAAATGTATTGTTGGATTTGGTATGCTAGTATTTTATTGAGAATTTTAAAGAAGATTTATTTATTTATTTGAGAGAGACAGAGAGAGGGAGAGGGAGAGAATCTCAGGCAGACTCCATGCCAGGCAGGGAGCCTGACATGAGCCTGATCCCCTGACCCCAAGACCACAACCTGAGCCAAAACCAAGAGTTGGATGCCCAACTGACTGAGCCACCTCGGCACCCCTTTAGTGAGAATTTCTGCATCTGTGTTCATCAGGAATACTGGCCTGTAGTTCTCTTTATTAGTGGAGTCTTTATCTGGTTTTTCTATCAGGGTAATGCTGGCCTCATAGAATGAATTTGGGTTTTCCTTCCTTTTCTATTTTTTGGAATAGTTTGAGAAGAAGAGGTATTAACTCTTTTTTAAATGTTTGGCAGAATTTGCCTATGAAGCCATCTGGACCTGGACTTTTGTTTGTTGGGAGTTTTTTGATTACTGATTCAGTGAAATCACAGAATACAAAATCAATGTGCTGAAATCTGTTGCATTTCTATACACCAATAATAAAGCCACAGAAAGAGAAATTAAGGAATCAATCCCATTTATAATTGCACCAAAAATGATAAGATACCTAGGAATAAACTTAACCAAAGAGGAGAAAGACCTGTACTCTGAAAACTATAAAACACTGATGAAAGAAATTGAAGATGACACAAAGAAATGGAAAGACATTCCATGCTCATGGATTGGAAGGACAAATACTGTTAAAATGTCTATGCTACTGGGGCGTCTGGGTGGCTCAGTCAGTTGAATGTAGGACTCTTGATTTCGGCTCAGGTCATGGTCTCTGGGTCATGAGGTCGAGCCCCACGTCAGAGTCCGTGCTCAGCGTGGAGTCTGCTTGTCTCTCTCCCTCCCCCTCTGCCCTTGTCCCCACTTGCATGCATGCTCTCTCTCTCTCTCTCTCAAATAAGTAAATAAATAAAATCTTCAACAACAGCAATAGAATGTCTACTACCCAAAGCAGTCTGCACGTTTAATGGGATCCCTATCAAAATACCAATGGCATTTTTCACAGAGCTAGAACAAACAATCCTAAAGTTTGTATGGAAACCTTGAAATTAAGTAGATCTCTCTGAATTTCCAATTTAAAACACATTGTTTAGCAGATGTTTTCGAATTGTCTTCAGTTTTCAGAAATTTGACTTTAGTGTGTCTGGATATGGATATGTGTTTATTCTATTTATGGTATTTGGTCTTTTGTGTCTGGCTTTTTTCATTTAACATAATGTTTTCAAGGTTTGTCCATATTGTAGCACCATAAATTTTTATATATTCTGTTTTGCTTTTCATTTTAGTTTAAAATATTTTAAAATTCCCCTTAAGGGGGCACCTGGGTGGCTCAGTCAGTTAAACATCTGACTCTTGATTTAGGCTCAGGTCATGATCTCAGGGTCGGGAGATCAAGCCCCGCATCAGGCTCCACGCTGGGCATGGAAACTGCTTAAGATTCTTTCTCTCCCTCTGCCCCCCTCCCTGCTCTTTCTCTCTCTCAAAAAAAAATTATATATTAAAAAAAATTCCCCTTGAGATGACTTCTTTTTATCCATGGGTTACTTAGAAGTGTATTGTTTAACTTACAAATATATGGTGATTTTCCAGATATCTTTCTATTATTGATTTCTCTTGTAATTTTGTTATGATTTGAGAATATACTTTGTATGAGTTCTATTCTTTTTAATTTGTTAATGTTTGTTATATGTCCCAGAATGTGGTCTGTCTTGGTGAATGTTCCATGTGCACTTGGGAAGAATGTGTATTTTGCTCTTGTTGCGTGGAGTGTTCTATAAGTTGTCAATTTGGTCAAATTGTTTGCTAGGGCTGTCCATGTCATCTACGTCCTTACTGATTTTCTGTCTACTTGTTCTATCAATTATTGAAAGAGGGTCGAAGCCTCCAACTGTAATTGTGGATTTGTTTGTTGCTTCTTTCAGAGGTATCAGTTTTTGACACTCTGTTGTTAAGATGTTTAGGAAGTCTTTTTCGCTTATTTGGAAAATTTGATTCTGATTTGAATGAGGTAGGGCATGACGAACTAAAACCAGGGAAAAAACAACCTCTTGAACTAAAATTAGAAACACAGTGTCTTGAACTTGTAGTTCTTTAGTCGTTTTGGTGAACCATCTTATTGTTTTGCTGAGTCCCTCTAGTATTAAAAGGAATCCAGCAATTGCCTGCCTCGTGAAGGTGTCCTGTGCACAGCTGGCTTTCAAGGTCATCATGTAGCCAAAGCTAAATTTAGGACTAGTCGAGTCAGTTCGGTGGTACAAATTTGCCACACTGAGACTCTTAAATATTTTAAGGTTCTAGCAACTGGTTAATGTCTCAGAAAGGGGACACAGAGAAGGTGGCTTCCCTGGGGTCAAGAACATTGGAGGGGTGACAGCTTTTCTGTGGCTGTGTGGGATGTAGGATGTATGTATGCATCTTCTGCTGACTGCAATCGACACAGTACTCACCATCTCTCCTCCAGCTTGTCACATAGACACTGTATGCCTCTTACAAATAAGGCATTGCTATGTGGTTTGCCTTTGGCCTCAACAGGACCCAGAGTATAAGCTACCCTTCCCTCCAGCTGTGTTGTTCCAAGGGTTCCCAGTGGGTCTTCAGGGCGGTGTCACTGGAGTTCGGTCCCTTTGAAGGAAACATATCTGCTGTTCCATGCATTTAAATATTGCTCTAAATTCTTTTCTACTTCCCCCACCAAGAAGTGGAGTTGTTTTACCCTCCTCTTGAATCCGGCCAAGTCTGTGACTTGCTTTGACCAGTAAAATACAGGGTAAGTGACACTGTGCAACTTCCAAGGCTGGGCCTTAAGAGATCTACAGCTTCAGTTTTTGTATACTTGGAAAGCTCCCTCTTATAACCCATCTGCCATATTATGAGAAGGCCAAGTTACATGGAGAGGCCACGTATAAGATGTTCTAGTTAACAGCCTCAGCTGGGCTCTCAGCCGGTAGCCAGCACCAACTGCCACCATGCGAGGGAGCCATTTTGGATATTTCCGTATAATCAAGTCTCCACAGGTCTGCAGCCCCAGCAGACATTATGTGGATATGCAACAAAGGTGTAACCTTTCCCAAAGAAAGGTTTGATCCTTGCCCTTTTTTTAAGAGGTAGCCTCTAAGGCCTTAAAATGTCCTTTCTGATAAGAGTGTCTTTGTTTACCTGGGGGCCATGGGCCATACCAGATAGTTTTTGCTGATATGATTTATGGTGGGGGGGAGGGTCTTAGGCCACATGGTATTAGCTTGATCTCTGAAGAGTCTGGAGGCTAAGGTCAGCCATGGGGGAGGTCAGCCATGCATCCATGACTGGGCCCCAATAAAATCTCTGGACACCAAGGCTCAGGTTAGCGTCCCTAGTTGGCAATATTCTCTCACATTTCTAGAAGTAAGTTCTGTCTGCACAATTCCACTGGAGGGGACAGCTCTCCTGGACCCTGCCTTACGTGTCTCTTCCCTTTGTTGATTTTAAGCTGTATCTTTTCACTGTTATAAACTGTTAACCGTGAGTATAATGGCTTTTCTGAGTTCTGTGAGTCCTTCTCATCGAACCTGAGGGTGGTCTTGGGGAGCCCCAAATGGCAGTGGAGGAGAAGCACTGCCCAGCTGAGCCTTGCCAACTTACAGAATCATGAGCAATAGTAAAGTGTTGTTGTTTTCTTAAGCCATTATCTTTTGGGGTGGTTTGTTATGCAGCCGTAGATAACTGAAACACCTGTCTTCTCTACTAGATGGGTGAGATTTTTGAGAGCCAAGGTAGTTCTGTAATTTCCACCTCTGTTAGTGTAGCACCTTATGCACTGTAGGTGTATGCTAAACATTTGTTAAATTGTTACATTGGAGGAGAGGCATCTTCATGAACTAACTGAGATGGGGGACTTGCAGAATGACATTATTTCATCTGGATATAAAAGAAAGGAATCCCTACCCCTTTTGTATGAAATCATAAATGCAGTTTTTCAAGATTGCTGTGCTAGCAATGATTTCTTCTTCTTCTTCTTCTTCTTTTTTTTTTTAAAAGATTTTATTTATTTATTTGACAGAGAGAGACACAGCGAGAGAGGGAACAGAAGCAGGAGGAGTGGGAGAGGGAGAAGCAGGCTTCCCTCGGAGCAGGGAGCCTGATGCGGGGCTCGATCCCAGGACCCTGGGATCATAACCTGAGCTGAAGGCAGACGCTGAACGACTGAGCACCCAGGGGCCCTGATTTCTTCTTCTTCTTTTAGGATAATTGTACCGTGGTGTAAAGAATACATATCCTAAGAATATGACAGTTCAAGTCCAAGTTCTGCCTTTGGTCACTACTTTTATGGACTCGGGCAAGTCTCCGCTTACCAAATCTCATCTTGAACCAGAGATAATAAAGGCAGACCTACAAGGCTGTTGTGAGTTTTTTTTTTTTTTTTTAATTGAAGTATAGTCGAGACACAATGTTGTATTAGTTTCGGGTGTACAACATAGTGATTGGCTAAGTCTCTACATGATGCTCCCCACAAGTGTAGCTCCCATCTGTCACCATACAGTGCTATTACGTTATCATTGACTCTATTCCCTATGCTGGACCTTTTATTCTCGTGACTTATTCATTCCATACCTGTAAGCCTGTATCTCCCACTCCTTCTTCTGAGGTTTTAATGCAAGCAAAAGTGCTGTGAGAGATGTAAAGTGCTATGTAGGTATAAAGTATCATTGTGTGCAGACTTTCGATCAATGATGCCTATTAAATTTTTATCATTTTTAGCCCTTTTAGTCCATTATCCCAAAAGTCCCCATTATCCCATAGCCCAAAAGTCCACTTTTAAATACGACTGGCATCTCAATAGCATCAGGCATCTCAAGCAGGCTCCACACTCGGTGCGGAGCCTGACACGGGGCTTGATCTCACGACCCTGAGATCATGACCTGAGCTGAAATCAAGAGTTGGACGCTTAACTGACTGAGCCACCCAGGCGCCCCAAAAAGCAACTTTAAAATAGTAGTTTTCCCTCTAGTTTTCTTACATCATCTCTTCACCCCCACAAACCACTCCACTTCAGTTTTCCCAGAAAAGGAATGGAGAAAAACAGTCAGAAGAGGCAGCATGGAAGCAGGATTTCTTTTCTCCAATGTCACGTGTGTGTGAGCGTGTCAGATGTCCCTACCTCACATTTCACCTCTCTTGCCACCGTACCTTTTAGTCCAATAAACAGCACCTGCTAAGTATTGACAAGATACTATGTGCTATGCCCTGACAGGCTGTGTGAATTCGGGCCCTTCTTACTGAACTAGGTTTGATAGCATCAAGTGGTGGTGCTCCCAGCACTTTGGAATGGGTCCGCAGGCCTATGGGAGCCACTTCTGGGTTCTTCGGGTTCATACCTGCAGCTCAGAGGAGAGGATCCAAAGGGATGCCAAAGTCTTGCCAGGAACCTTCTCAAGGATGCTGTAATTCCTCGGGGTCTTTCCCAGTATGTTGCCTTGATGCCATTTAGAAAACATCAGTTGTCTTCTTGGGTCTCATAAAGTGCTAGCTGCCTCCTGCACTTACGTGCGTCTTATCAACCCCACGATTTTGAATATTTGCCAGTTTCTAACAGAGTAGCGTGACGATCGGAGTTGGAAGGAGCCTCAGAGATTGGAGCCCTGGCTTGGAAATTGGTTGTCATTGACTCGACAAGAGTTAAGAGCAAAGAGTAGTGGCCTATAATAAGAATATGTGAGCAGGTTCTAAGAGTCCAGCAAGGAAGGGTTTAAACCAGAGCCTGGAGACAGAGTGGTAAGTTCCAGGGATGGGGAGCATGGGAATGAGAGTCAGCCAAAGCAAGTTGATATGCCCGATAAGAAATCAGGATTGAAAGATATTTTGACAGCCTGGAAAAATTAGCTGAAACGAAAAGAGAGGCTGTTTCCAGAAGTCAATAAAAAATATTTCCAAAGGATCCAAAACCAGCCATATAGGCATGTAGGGGAAACCAGGGTTAACAGAAATTCAGTAAAACACTTAGGGCCCAGCTGTCAAATGGGCCAGAATGAGTCAATCATAGGACACCATTCTCTATAATGTGAATCTTAGGATGCACGAATTAAGGCCAGAACAAAAGAGGTGATGGTCCCACTGTCCTCTGCCTGAGTTTTGTGTAAATTGCATTCTGTTCTCAGTGCCGTACATTAAATTGTATGGATAAATGAAACTGTATTGAGAGAAAGAATGTAATATGGTGGGAGGTGTAGAAGTCACTTCACCTGAGGAATGGGGAGCTAAACTGGACTAGTCGCATTCACCAGGTAAGAGAAGATAGTTGGGGGTATACATCAGGTGTTTTTAACAATTCGAGGTGTTGTTATGTGAAAGCACCATCGGGCCTATTTATGTGGGTCTTGAAGATAGGATTTGGATAACTGGATGAAAGCCAGAATGGGCAAATTAGAGCCAAGTGAAGGTGAGAACTGTAGTGAAAGTTGCACATACAAGAGGAGGGATATGGTATGAAAGGGCACGCTACTCAATGGAGAAGTGCTCACGAAGAGGCTGAATGACCACCGACCAGGAAGACTGCAAAGTGGATTCCTACACTGGGGGGAGGCTGAACCGAATGGTCTTCATTCAGGATCCCTAGAATCTGTCAAGTTTCATGACCCTATGATCCCCTGTACGAAGACACATAGACATTCAGAGATTTCTATTGGCAGCCTGGCACTCTAGTTGGCCACATAATTATGCAGCAGGCTGGCCAGCAAAATGGCCAGTAGGTCCAGTGTCGGTGTAGAATGCCCACACAACCCAGGCTTAAGGTCCTGAACTTAACTGGACTATAAACTTCATGAAGACAGAGACAGCATCTTATCTGTTTGTGTGGCAGTGCCTGGCCCATAGTAAGAGATGCTTGTCAAGTGTTTGCAAAATGAATGAATGGACAAATGAATATTGGGCCTTATATTGGTCCCCTGGGTCGGCTACAACAAATTGCTACATATTCAGTGGCTTAAACCAACAGAAGTTTGTTCCCTCACAATTCTGGAGGCCAGAAGTCCGAAATCAAGGTGTTAGCAGGTCTGTACTCTCTCAGAAGGCTCTAGGCAAGAATCTGTTCTTGGCTCTTCCAGCTTCTGGTGGCTCCCAGCCTTCCCTGGCTTGCGGCTACATCGCTATGATCTCTGCCTCCATGGTCACATTGCCCTCGCCTCTTCTGTGTGTCCCTTATAAAGATACTTGTCATTGGATTTATTTTTTTTTTAAAGATTTATTTATTTATTTATTTATTTGACAGAGAGAGAGAGAGCGAGAGAGGGAACACAAGCAGGGGGAGTGGGAGAGGGAGAAGCAGGCCTCCCGCTGAGCAGGGAGCCCGATGCGGGGCTCGATCTCAGGACCCTGGGATCATGACCCCTGAGCCGAAGACAGATGCTCAATGACTGAGCCACCCAGGCGTCCCTTGTCATTGGATTTAGAGTCCACTTGGATAATCTAGAATGATCTCCTCATCTCAAGATCCTTAATTACATCTGCAAAGATTCGTCTTCTAATAAGGTTCCATTTACATCATTTTGGGGACCACCATTCAACCCACTACGCTCATTTTTAATGGCCATTAAACTATCACCATTATCCAACCAATAGTTCTTGGCCCGTGACACTACTTTTCCCCTGCAAAACAGCAGTATTGAGAAATTCACAGTGTAGTGCTTAACAGGCTAACTCTTGGAGTGAGACAGGTCTGAATTTGATACCAGTTTTGCTACTTAGTAGCAACGTGTCTTTGGCCAAGGTGTTGAACTCCTGTTTATTTCACGTTCCGCATCTCTAAAAGGAGAACAGCGGTATTATCTCAGAGATAAATACAAATGTCCAATGGAATAACGCTTGAAAATTACTTAATATAGGACCATGTAGCTGACACGCTACAAGGCAGTTTCCAGAAGTCAATAAAAAAATATGAGCTTATCCCTTTTCCCTGGTTTCAGGCTGCCTAGAGTGTCAGGTTTTTATCTTTCCCTGGAAATTTAGTTGAAATCAACATATGTTTACTGAGACTCTACTCTGTGCCATTCACTATCATATAAAATAGGTATAAATGAAAAGACAGACACAGTCCTTGCCCTCACAGGCCTTACAGTGTGAGGGCATCAATGGTTAATAAAACCTGGAAGTATAAGGGGCGCCTGGGTGGCTCAGTCGTGAAGCGTCTGCCTTCGGCTCAGGTCATGATCCCACGGTTCTGGGATTGAGCCCCGCATCGGGCTCCCTGCTCAGCTGGAAGCCTGCTTCTGACTCTCCCAATCCCCCTGCTTGTGTTCCCTCTCTCGCTGTCTCTCTCTCTCTCTGTCAAATAAATAAATAAAATCTTAAAAAAAAAAACACCTGGAAGTATAATAAGCATTGCCATTATAACAATTGGGGAAAATACAGGGAGTGGAGAGGAGTATATAGAACGGGGACCTAACGCAGGCACAATTCTGGATAGAGGAAGAAGATTGTATATGGGAGGATACTTACATTTACAGCAGGGCCTGATTTGGACTCAGGTTATACCTGAGAAACCGGTAGACTAGTAGTTCCCCAGGAATGTGGTAGATGTGTGCCCTGTGTCTGGAGAGCAAGACTGGGAGATGGGGAGGCCTCTTAGTTTAGGTTCCCCTAGAAGTAGACTCTAAGACCACGATTTGAGTGCAAGTAGGCTTTTCTTGGAGATAGTTTTCAAAAACACTATTTTAAAAGAAGATTTTATTTATTTATTTGACAGAGAGGGACACAGCAAGAGAAGGAACACAAGCAGGGGGAGTGGGAGAGGGAGAAGCAGGCCTCTCACTGAGCAGAGAGCCCGATGAGGGGCTCCACCCCAGGACCCTGGGATCATGAGCTGAGCCGAAGGCAGACGCTTAACCAACTAAACCACCCAGGCGCTCCCCAAAAACACTATTAAGGGAGTGGGAAAGTGACACTCATCAGAAAAGAGCCACCACACGAGGCCTTATCAAGCCAGTTACCACTGTCGTTCACTGGAGCTTCATTGTAGTGGGGATCTCTAAAAGCCAATGTCGAAAACAAGCCTCAGAGTCATCTCCACCTGCTCCTATCAGAAGTTGGTTGAGCACCGTGCCCAAGAAGCTGGGCCATGGGCAAGGCGGGCAGGCTACTAACAAAGCCCCTAGGCAAAGCAATGCACCTGTTGGGCCGTTGGTAAGGCCCAAGGCGGTATAGGCAGGACATAGACAGCACATGATACAGTGGGGGAACATGGTCTGCACCCCAGCTTGTTGCCAGGGAGGAGATCTGAGGCCCATGAGCAGAGGGCTTCTAGCAAGAGCCAAAGAAGTTTTTCTCATGAGGTTCCACTTGATACTCGTGATACTTGGGGAACGACTCATACTTCTTAAGGGCCAGGTGACAAAATGCAGCACAGAGCTGGGAGGAGGGGCTTTTTCCATATGAATGCCTAGAACACAGCATGGCCCATCAGCATGAGGACTTAAAATGAACCAGTTCTGTTCAAACCTCTCATGATTCACAGCTTTGAGGTAAAGCAAAAGCTGCTTCCCTGGCATGGAAAATCAAGGCAGGCCTGTTTTTGGCTTCACGGGACTGGGAACCCCAAAAACCAACACCAAGGGAGGAAGAAGATTGGAGAACACATTCTTCCAGGAATTCTCAGAAATAAATGGGGAGACTTTGGAAGAAAGGTGTTTTGGTACAGATGAGGCAGATGGACCAATGGGGTTTGAGTTTCTACTGTTGACACACAAAGACATGAGCAGCCTGTGGAAATTTAGTTTACACATGACTCCCTGCCTATACCTCCCCCTAAGAAGCTGCTGATATGTATGGACCACCTATTACTGTCAAGCATTCTATATATCTTTAAAAAAATTCTTTTAAACATCTTTTTTTTTAAAGATTTTTTATTTATTTGAGAGTGAGAGCACGTGAGAGAGAGAGAGAGAGAGAGAGAGAGCATGAGCACAGAAGGAGAAGGAGAAGCAGACTCCCCACTGAGCAGAGAGCCCGATGCGGGGCTCGATCCTAGGAGCCCGGGATCATGACCTGAGCCGAAGGCAGACGCTTAACCGACTGAGCCACCTAGGCGCCCCGCATTCTATATATCTTATCTCATTTATTCGTTGTGATAAATCCAATGTATAGGTGAGGGAACTTAGTTTTCCAACAAAGATAAATAGTTTGCTTACTGTACACAGCCAGTCAGCAGCAGACCTGGTATCTGAACCCTAGCTTGTCTGACTTATGCTAGCTGGTGATGTAAATAAATACACATGCACGTGTGGGTGTGCACGTATAAACAGTTTGAACCTGGAAATGGATTTCAAGTTAATAATAATCTCGAGAAGCCGAAACCACAACCATTCACTGAGTTATACGAGATGCTTAAGTTATGCAAGAGTGTTTTTTTTTTTTTTTAAGATTTTATTTATTTTTTTGACAGAGAGAAACATAGCGAGAGCAGGAACACAAGCAGGGGGAGTGGGAGAGGGAGAAGCAGGCTTCCCGCGGAGCAGGGAGCCTGATGCGGGGCTGGATCCCAGGACCCTGGGATCATGACCTGAGCCGAAGGCAGACGCTTAACGACTGAGCCACCCAGGCGCCCTGTTTTTTTTTTTTTTGTTTAGGAACAACCCCAGCAGAATTTAAAAAAGAGGATGGAGGACTGAAGATGAAGGTAGTAAATGCCATTATTATTCACTGACATACCAAAAAAAACACAAGAAAGGAAAAAAATGGCACACCTTTGTCTTTTCTCTTAAAGTGAATAATAGCTCTTTGCTTGACAATGGCTTATTTTTGTCCCAGAGTGGTGGATGAAATCTGGGTCCATGTTCTCAAGGCTAAAAATTCCCTGTCTAAAATGGCTACCCCAACCACTCAGAGAACTAACGGAGACCAAGCACTAATATTGGAAGCTTGTTCTTGTGCTAGGAGTTCTAGCGGTGTCTCTCTGACTGCTTTTAGACAAATGAGAAAAGTTGACTTTATTTTGGGGGCTGAGCCCATATGTTAGTCCATGATGCCCTTCAGAAGAAGGGGAAAGGAAAGAGAAATAGGGTTTAAGGTGTGAGAGTGAAGAAACTTACACTCCCCAAGGATCTGGAGTGAGCACAATCCAAGTGTAGCCAAGTAAGACATTTAAAGAAAGTGTTGGAATCCTTATATTCTCCTTGGTGTTGGCAAGAAAGACATCGAAGATGTAAAGAAATGGCTGAATAAATACACGGAGAAAATATCAACCCAAGCCTCCTTTCATAGTGCTAGTGTATCCTCAAGGAATGGAAACCAATTTTAATAGGAGACATGGTTCATAAAATTACAGATAACATTTACTAAGCACTCATCTGTCAGGCAGTATGCTTTGTCATGTATAATCTCAATTATATCAAGGGCACCCCAAAGCAGGCTTTATTTTTAGATGAGGAAACGCGGGCTAGAGAGAGAATTTACACTGCCCACGCGCTTGCAACTTCTACATGATAGAGCTGGAATTTGGAGCTCGAAGAGTCAGACTTTAGAACTTGTTTTCCAAGATGAGTATATTATACCGCTTCCCTGTATGCTAAAAGAGAAGCATGGTCCTGGTCATAAAAATTTTCCTTGAAGTGTAGGGGTGCATAAATTAGTTTTGGACTATCTATTCCTTCTTAGCATACATCCCTTGTGAGTAAATTTCTGAAATATTCACTCGCATCATGCCTTCTTGCTGGGTTTTAAGCACGATGAAGGCAGGATTCTGTCTGTTTTGTCCGGCTCCATGTGCCCAGTACCAGCACTGGTAGTTACCGGACAGATCAGGCACTGAGGAATTTTTGTTGATTGAATAAACCATCCATTCCTCTATTTCTCTCTGTTAATGGCAGGGGTTGGGGGGGCAGCGAAAACTCCCAAGAGTTGCTGAGGAATGCAATACATTTTTAATTCATTGGTTTCTTAACATAATGGTGCCCTGTCCCGATAGCTCCTTACACTTGTAATGTCTAATTATTCAGGAGGCAACATTTGTTAACTGCCTTGTTTTAGGCAGAATATCAACTCTTAGATGCGAATTATATTTTCATATTCATAGGGTCCAGAAATGTACCTTTTGAAGCATTCATGGGGGTGGTGTTTTAAATGTACTTTTAAAAAGCTGCACTCAAAGGAACTGATTTGGGTGTTTTTTTGTTTTTTTGGGGTTTTTTGGCTGACAAGCTTTTCCTAGGTGTGGCTCAGATTCTAAAAACTCTACTCTTCCAGTAATGTGTCCATATCATAAGGTGCTGTACAAAGAGATGCATGAAGGTATGGTTTGAATCAAGTTGGTATGATGTGAAGAGACAGAAATGCTCCCCCTCTGCCTGCAAATGACTGAAACTCTCCCATGCATCCATATTTGGTCTAAAATTTTGAAACGCACTTAGAAGGCAAATATACTAAATGAGTCCCTAACCCACTACCTTGAATTACTATTCCAGACTTAGAGTTTTCCAAGCTCTAGATAGAAAGGAAAATTCAAGAAGATGGGACGCAGGACAGGTCCGTTTCAATGAGGAGTGGGGAATGTGGTGAGGGGTAGAGAAGCTATGTGCGGGATAGGAAATCCATAGGAGGGAAGAAGCCAAGATAAGATTGCAGATAAATGCTATGGTGTGGGGAGGCACCAAAAGTCATATTCCAATTTCCCATTTGCCCTGCATGGGTCCCCTCAGATCGCCACGTGGGGCGAGCAGAGCAGGAGGGCAGCCTAGGGACAGGCTGCTATCCATGACTTTGGAGCAAGTATTTCTGACTTGGTGAGTCATGTGTATGACTGCTGTAAATGTGGAACTGAATGCTGGACGGCTCCTGCTTTCGCGACTGTCCCAGAAGGCGTGGGACATTTGCCATATTAGCCAGCTTCCAAGATGGACCACGATGATCCTTGCCTCTCAGTATTCACTTCCTTGTGTAGACTCCTCCCACACACAAGAGGACATTGCAAAATGATGGCGTGTGACCTCCGAGGTTAAATATAAAAGACAACACAGCTGCCACTTTGGTCTTTGGACAGTTTTTCGGAGGAAGTGAGCAACCATGTCATGAGGATACACACGCAGTCTTATAGAGAGGGACTAAGGCCTTCCACCCACAGCCGGCAGCAGCCTACCAGGCATGTGAGTGAGCCCCCTTGGAGGTAGATGCTCTAGCCTTAGCTAAGCCTTGAGATGACAGTAGCCCCACTGGCATCTTGAGTACAACCTCATGAGAAACCCCACACTAGGACCACCTAGCCAAGCCATCCCCAGATTCTTGACCTCCCGAAACTGCAAGATAATACACGTTTATTATTGTTTTACATCACCACACCTGGGGTAATTTTTTGCACTGCATTAGAGACTACTACATTTTCTTGAAGTCTGTGATCACGATTGCATTATACTTACTACTTTGTCAAATAGGTATCGAAGTCTTCCAGATCTCTTTAAAGGTGGTGATTTGTTCTTTTTTTTTTTTTTTTTAATTTTGAGAGAGAAAGAGCGAGAGAGTGCGAGAGCTTGAGAGCGTGCTCGAACCTGGAGAAGAGCAGAGGGGGAAAGAGAATCTCAAGCAGACTCCACGCTAAGCTGGACATGGGGCTTAATCTCACGACCCTGAGATCCACGACCTGAGCCGAAATCAAGAGTTGGATGCTTAACTGACTGAGCCACCCAGGTGCCCCGATTTGTCCTTTTTTTAAAGCTTCATGTAAAGACCTAAGAATATGGAAGGACTCTCAATCCAGGCAGGCATGAATTGGAGTACTGGTTTGGCCACCTGTGTGACCTGGATCAAGTTACATAATCTAACTTGTAAATGTATTATGAGCATGAAAGAAGCAAATGTATTTGAAGCACTTAGGATAGTTCATGGCTTATGGCAAGAACTCAATAAATGCTATAGCTATTGTAGTTTGTCACTTTGTAAAAAGAGAGGTCTCTAAGGGTCTTAACTTATGGGTTTGTTAACACTAGCCAGTACTCCAAAGGAGCTGCAGTATGTCTTGTACCCCAAGTGGGGAATTTGGTTTCCATTAGAATTGTTAAAATAAATTTATTAGGGCATAATTTGTACACCATAAATTCACCCATTTTGAATGTACAATTTCTGAGCTTTAGTAAATTTACCAAGTTGTGCAATTATGACCATCATCCAGTTTTAGAATATTTTTCATCACCCCAAAAAGAAATCTTGTGCCCATTTGCAATCACTTCCCATTCTCACCTCCAGCTCCAGGCAACCATGAATCTATTTTCTGTCTCTATAAATTTGCCTTTTCTGGACATTTCATAAAAATAGGACCATATAATATGTGGTCTCATGTCTGGCTTCTTCCTCATAGCCTGTTTCTGAGGTTCTTCCATGTTGTAGCATGTATCACTACTGCATTTCTTTTTCTTGTTGAGTAAAATTCCATTGTTTGGCTGTATCACCTTTTGTTCATCCATTCATCCATTGATGGACACTTGGGTTGCTTCCACGTTTTGGCTTTTACAGGTAATGTTGCTACGGACATCTGTGGACAAGTTTTTGTATAGGCGTATGTTTTCATGTAGCTTGGGTAGATACCAAAGAGTGGGATTTCTGGGTGATATAGTAAAAGTGTGTTTAACTTTTTAAGAAATTCCCAGTTTTCCAAAGTGGCTGCATCATTTGCATTTCCCCCAGCAATGTATGAGAGTTCTCCTTTATCCATATCCTTGTCAACATTTCTTGTTGTCTGACTTTTTGATTATAGCCATTCTAGTGGATGTGAAGTAGTATTGCCTTGTGGTTTTAACTTGCATTTTCCTAATGACTTATGATGGTGAGCATCTTTTCATGTGCTTATTGGTTATTCATATCTTTTCTTTGGGGAAATATCTGTTCAAATCACTTGCCAATTTTGAATTGTTTGTCTTATTATTGAGTTGTAAGAGTTCTTGCTATAATCTTTTTTTTTAAGATTTTATTTTTAAGTAATCTCTACACCCAACATGGGGCTCAAACTCACAACCCTGAGATCAAGAGTCACATGCCCTATTGACTGAGCCAGCCAAGTGCCTCGAGTTCTTTCTATACTCTGGACACAAGTCTTTTGTTGCATATGTGACTTGCAAATATTTTCCCCCAGGCTGTTGCTTGTCCTTTTATTTTCTTAATGGTATCCTTTGAAGCACAACAGTTTAAAATTTTGATGAAGTCCAATCTATCACATTTTTTTCTTTTATGGATCATTCTTTTTAGGGTTGTATCTAAGATATCTTTGTAGAACCCAAGATCTTGACATTTTTCTTTTAAATATCTTTATAGTTTTAACTCTAACATTTAGGTCTACAGTTCATCTTTTGGCTTGTGGATGTCCACACATACCAGCACCATTTGTTGAAAAGACTACCCTTTCCCAGTGAATTGCTTTGGAAACTTTGTTGAAAAATCAATTGACCACAAATACAAAAGTGTAGTTCTGGACTCCCAGTTCTGTTCCATTGATCTGTATGTCTATCCTTAATGTATTCCCTTACTGTCTTGATTGCTGTATCTTTATAGTAAGCTCTAAAATTTTTGAAATGAAAGTCTGCCACATCTGTTTTTTAAAAACTGGTTTAGCTATTCTAGGACTTTTGATTTTTCATATAAATTTTATGATAATCTTATTGATTGACTGAGAGAGAGATAGAAAGCCCGATGAAAATTTGATGGGGATTGCACTGAATCTATTGATCAATTTTGGAAGAATTATCATTTTAACAATATGGAATCTTCCAAAATCCAATAACATGGAATGTCTATTTATTTAGATTTTCTTTAATTTCCCTTAGCAAAGTTTGTAATTTTTAGTGTACTTGCTTTGCAATTCTTTTGTTAAATCTATTGCTAAACTTTTATTCTTTTTGATGATATTATGAATAGAATTGTTTTCTTAATTTCACTTTTGGATTATTCATTCCTCATATATATAGAAAGACAATTGATTTTCATATATTGGTATTGTGCCCTTCAACTTTGCTGAACTTGTTTATCCATTCTAATAGTGTTTTGAGAATTCCATAGGATTTTCTATACACAGGATTATATCATCTGTGAAGTTTTACTTTTTCCTTTCCAACCTGAATATTTTCTCCTTCTTTTCCTTACATTATTGCACTGGTCAAACCTCAAGTGCAAGGCTGAATAGAAGTTGTGAAATGGACAGCCTTTCCTTACTCCTGATCTTAAGGGGAAAGCATTCAGTCTTTCACCATGAAATATGGTAGCTGTATGGTTTTCATAGATGCCCCTTTTCAGTTTGAGGAAATTCCCTTCTATGTCAAGTTTGTTGAGAGTTTTTATTATGAATGGGTATTGGATTTTGTGAAATACCTGTTCTGTATCTGTTGAGATGATCATGCAGTATTTGCCCTCTATTTTTTTTAATATGGCTTGTTATGTTAGTTGGTTTTCAGCTTTATTTTAAAATTTTTATTTATTTATTTATTTGAAGATTTTTATTTATTTATTTATTTGAGAGAGAGACAGAGAAAGAGCACGTACACAAGCAGGGAGAGGGGCAGAGGAGGAGGGAGAGGGACAAGTAGACTCTGTGCTGAGCATGGAGCCCAATGTGAGGCTCAATCCCAGGACCCCGAGATCATGACCCAAGCCAAAACCAAGGGTTGGATGTTTAACTGACTGGAGCCATCCATGTGCCCCTGGTTTTCAGCTTTAAACCAACCTTGCATTCCTAGGATAAATCCTAATTGGTTGTGATACATAATCCTTTTTATATCTAACTAGATTTAGTTTGTTAATTTTTTTTGAGAATTATAGTGTTCATATTCATGAGGGATGTTGGTCTGCAATTTTCTTTTTGTGATGTCTTTGTCTGACTTTGATATCATGGTTATACTGCCTCATAGAATGAATTGAGAGTTGTTCCCTCCTCTATTTTCAAGAAGAGTTTGTGTAGGACTGGCATTATTTAATCTTTACATCTTTGATAGAATTTACCTTTGAATCCATCTGGTCCTGGGTTTTGCTTCATGGGGAGATTTTAGATTACTAAATCTATTTCTTTACTTGTTATAGGCCTATTTCGATTTTCTATTTGTTTTTTAGTCAATTTTGCTAACTTATGTCTTTCTAGGCATTTGTACATTTCATCTAAACTGTCTGATTTGTTGTCATAAAGTAGTTCATGGTATTCCCTTATAATTCTTCTGTGTTTTGTAAGATCAGTAGTAATGTCCCCTCTTTTTTTATCCTGATTTTGGTGGTCTGTGTCTTCTCTCTTTTTTCTTGGTCAGTCTAGCTAAAGTTTTATCAGTTTTGTCAATCTTTTCAAAGAATTAGGTTTATTGATCTTTCTTTAATGATTTCCTATTTTGTCTTTCATTGATTTGCATTCTAATCTATTATCTTCTTTCTGCTTGCCTTGTGTTTAATTAATTCTTTTTTGGGATTCATAAGGTGAAAGCTTACTATATTGATTTGAGACGTTTCTTCTTTTCTAACATAACTATTTGTGGATATAAATCCCCCTCTTAATATTGCTTTGGCTGCATCCCATACATTTTTATATGGTGTGATTTCATTTTCATTCAGCTAAAAAATACTTCCCTTGTTAATGTCTTCTTTGACCCACAGATAGAAAAGTGATATTCAGTTACCAAATATTTTTGAATTTGACAATTTTTTAAAAAGATTTTATTTATTTATTTGACAGAGAGAGAGTGTGCGCAAGCACAAGCAGGGGGAGAGGGAGAAGCAGGCTCCCTGTGGAGCAGGGAGCCTGATGCAGGGCTTGATCCTAGGACCCTGGAATCATGACCCGAGCCGAAGGCAGATGCTCGACCTACTGAGCCATCCAAGAGCCCCAATTATTTTGTTTTTTTTATTTCTAAGTTAATTCCATTGTGTTTCAGAGAATATATTTTAAATTATTTCGATCCTTTTAAATTTATTGGTGCTAGTTTTATTGCTTAGAATATGGTGTATCCGGCAGAAAGTTCTGTGTGTACTTGAAAGAATGTGTAGGATATTGTTGTTTGGTGGAGTGTTCTATAGATGTCAATTAAGTCAAGGTGTTTGATAGCATGGTGCCAATAAGGCACAACAAGTCTTATATATCCTTGCTGATTTTCTGTCTAGTTATTTTATCAATTTGGGGGAGTTGAATATTGAAGTCTCCCAATTTATTGTTAAATTGTATATTTACTCATTTTTGCATCATGTATGTGTAGGCATAATTATGGCCCCCCGATATATCCAAGTCATAATCCCTAGAACCCATGAATACACATTACACAGCAGAAGAGAATTAAGGTTGCAGATGGAATTAAGATTGCTAATCAGCTGACCTTTACAATATCTGAAGGAGCTCTTAGTCTAAAGTGAATCATCATCCCCTCCTGCCCACAAAACCACACAGCCAACACCAAATTAGAAAACCATGTGCTGTCTTTAGAGAGTAAGGAAACAAAATCCAGTATCCCATTCATTATGTCAAGCGGTAACAGATTGGGATTCTTCTTTAGCTCTTTGTGTGACTTTGAGTGAACTACTTGATTTCACCGAGCTTTAGTTTTGTATCTTTAAAATATTTTACGCCTATTATAGGATAATATATACTTCAAATAGATGTCAAGATGTAGAGCGTAAATAATCCAAAACTCATTTTATGTGGTGAGAGAGGTGGTGTGTTTGAAAACATTCACTGCCTGGGCACTGGGAGGCAGCAACTCTTTTTCACAAAAATGCCAAGGGTAAAACGTGGAGAAAAGCTCGAGATTGCTTTGCATCTCACAACAAATGACATTCGTGACCAATTTTGATTTTCCTTCACATTCTGTACGGTTAGCTTTGAGGGAGGGCTGTCTCACTCAGGCTTCTGAAAAATTTTTGCTGCCATGGTGAAGCTGAAACTCTTCCCCGCCCCCCTCCACCCCTATCTCTTCATCATTTGACTTGGAAAATTTAAGATGATATCTCAGCATTTTTTCTGTGACTTTGATACTGAGTGTGAGCCCCTCAGAGAGTCCAACTGAAACCCCTCTGCGTGTTCTTAATTTGGACGTGCACTGTCAGCTTGCTTTCCAGCACCTTCCCCACCTCACCCCACCCCTGCTAACACACACCCACTCACACAATTTACACCCACACAGTGACTCCAACATAAAGTGTAGGCTTGTGAAGCAGCAGACTTTTTGAAAATCACAAATTTAGTTATCAAGGCAATCTCCAGTTACATAAATTGCAGGGCCCAGTGCAAAAGGAAAATGTGGGGCCCTTTGTTCAAAAAGCAGGAACAAAGTGCCGTTAAAGGTACTAAAATGGAAAGCTTTGTCCTATCTCCCTTGGTTTCTCTCTCTCGCTTGACTTGTCATGATGTTTTCTATTTGCTATTTAATGGGTTCTAAACAAAGGAAAATTAAAAAATTTGAATTATTAGCATGAATTTTACCATTCATTTTTGTATTACCCAATGCTACTTTTAACCTGTACACAGAATCGCCAAAACCACACAATCAGTATTTTGTAGCTCATACGTGCATACGTATATCATTCTTACCAGAACAGTGGAAATCCCACACAAAACGAAGCCAAATATTTTCATTTCACTTCTTGATGTGCTCACAGTCTACCAATAGTCCACTTTGGCTTACTGATGAGTAAGGAAAAGCTGGAAGGAAAGGAACTATGGGTTGCCCTATTTTTCCCATTCCTTCTTTGTCATCACTTTCAGAGTAGGTGATTAGCTAATGCAATGCAGTAATGGGAGTAAGGAAGGGTATGATAGGGTCCCTGGGTTGTTTGTGGTTCTTAGAACACCACTGCCATCTTAGCAAGTTCTAGTTTACGTGGGAAATGTGCCTTCTGGGGGCTGTCAGTGGCCCTGAATATTCGGTCATAGACATAACACATAGACATAGCTTGTACTGATTTTTAGCGTCACTGAACTCTTGATGCATCGTAGATCCACTGGAATTTGGTGCTCATGAGATAACATGAATGTTCTATGTGACTGGGGTGACAGCAAACAGTGGACATGCATGTTGCCCACATCTCTTCTGCTCACACTCATGCTCCATTGTTCCACCAGATTTCCCATACAAAACACAAGTTTGGAGATAAAATTATTAAGAATTTCAAGGCAGCGGGGTGCCTGGGTGGTGCAGTCGGTTAAGCATCTGCCCTTGGCTCGGGACATGATCCTGGGGCCCTGGGGTCCTGGGATCCAGCCCGTGTCGGGCTCCCTGCTCAGCAGGGAGCTTGCTTCTCCCTCTCCCTCTGCCCCTCCCCACTGCTCGTGCGCTCTCTCTCTCTGAAATAAATAAAATCTTTTTTTTTTTTTTTTTTGAGAGAGAGAATGAGAGACAGAGAGCACGAGAGGGAAGAGGGCAGAGGAAGAAGCAGACCCCCTGCTGAGCAGGGAGCCCGATGCGGGACTCGATCCCGGGACTCCAGGATCATGACCTGAGCCAAAGGCAGTCGCTTAACCAACTGAGCCACCCAGGCGCCCAATAAATAAAATCTTTTAAAAATTATTTTTAAAAAAGAATTTCAAGGCATCAACAGCACAGCATTAAACCTTCTGAATGTGGGGCCAGGTACGGCTGCACAGGTCACACACCCATGAAGTTGGCCCTGAAGCAATCTTTTCTTTCAACTTCCTCCCCTTTAGCAGGCATGTCAGCTTTGCTGCTTACTCCCTCTCTAGATCATCTTTGAAGCGGTTTATATACACCTTTGTACCCATCACTGTCGATTGGCATGCCAAGACACGGGTGCTCAAGCAGGATTGTTCTTTCTCTTCATTTGCCCCCACAAACAGCACCCAAACTGGATGTTTCAGGACGCTTTCTGAAGAGAATACTGCAGTCTTTTGCAGTCCCCTGTTGTACCGTGAAGTTACACTGATGGATTCAAGAGATGCTGAAAGTAGCTCGAGGCCTTTGCCTTGCTGTTACCCAGGAGGCCATGCGGGTAACATTTTAACATT
This sequence comes from Neomonachus schauinslandi, assembly GCF_002201575.2. Classification (NCBI taxonomy): domain Eukaryota; kingdom Metazoa; phylum Chordata; class Mammalia; order Carnivora; family Phocidae; genus Neomonachus; species Neomonachus schauinslandi. The sequence goes on from NC_058419.1 coordinate 86,640,803, forward strand.
TTTTTCTTATTTATTATATTTTAATAACAACTTTATTGTGATATAAGTCAGATACCATAAAATTCATCCTTGTAGAGTGTACCATTCAAGTTTTCAGTATATTCACAAAGTTGTACAACTTTTGCTACTATGTAATTGCAGAACATTGTATTCAACACTCCTCAACCAAGCTCCGTATCTGTCAGTAGCCATTTCCCATTTCCTCCTGCGCCAGCCCCTGGAAAACCACTAATCCCTTATCTGTTTCTATGGATTTGACTATTCTGGTCATTTAATATAAATGGAATCATATAATATGGGACCTTTTATGCCTGGCTCCTTTAACTTAGCATAATGTTTTCAAGATTTATTCGCATTATATTATAGCATGTATCAGAGCTTTACTACTTTTTATGGCTGAATAATAATCTATCATATAAGGGCGCCTGGGTGGCTCAGTTGGTTAAGCGACTGCCTTCGGCTCAGGTCATGATCCTGGAGTCCCTGGATCGAGTCCCGCATCGGGCTCCCTGCTCGGCAGGGAGTCTGCTTTGCCCTCTGACCCTATCCCCTCTCATGTGTTCTCTCTCATTCTCTCTCTCTCAAATAAATAAATAAAATCTTTAAAAAAAAATCTATCATATAAATATACCACATTTGGTCTATCCATTCATCATTTGAGTTGTTTCCACTTTTTGGGTTATCATGAAAAATGCTGCCATAAACACTCATGTACAGGTTTTTTAATTTTGTGTGTGTGCGGATATAATTCTCTTGGGTATCTAACTAGAAGGGGAATTACTGGGTCATACGGTAACTCTGTGAAGAACTGACAGACTGTTTTTCCCTGTGGCTGTGCCATTTTACATTCCCACCAGCGGTGGATGGAACACTTTCCACTTTCTCCTCATTCTTGTCAGCCCTTGCTATTGTCTGTCCTCTTGATGACAGCCATCCTGGTGAGTGGTATCTCATTGTGGTTTTGACTTTTATTTTTCCAATGACTAATGATGTTGAGCATATTTTCATGTGTTCATTGGCTATTTGTAGATCTTCTTTGGCTAAATGCTTACTCAAACCTTTGCCTAACTTTTAATTGAGTCATTTGTTTATTTTTATGTTGTAACCTCTTTTGGTAAATGTATCCTTTTTATTCCTATTTCTTTTTTGATGCTGCTATAAATAGAACTGTTCTCTTAATTTCATTTTCAGATTGTTCATTGTTGGTGCATAGAAATACAAATGGTTTTGTATATTGATCTTGTATCTTGCAACCTTGCTGACTTTGCTTATTAGTTCTAATAATTTTGGTGTCGATTCCTTTTGATTTTCCACATATAGGACCATGTCATCTGTGACTAGCTTTACCTCTTCCCTTATAATCTGTATGTCGTTCATTTCTTTTTCTTGCCCAATTGCCCTAGGTATAACCTCCATTACAATATTGAGTAGAAGGTGTGAGAATCCTTGTAGAAAGACATCCTTACCTTGTTCCTGATCTTAGGAGAAAGCAGTCTTTCACCATTAAGTATGATGTTAGCTGTGGGTTTTTTGTAAATGTCCTTTCTTAGATTGAGTAAGATCTCTTCTATTCCTAGTTTCTTGAGTGTTTTCATCATGAAGGGGTGCTAGATTTTGTTAAAGGCTTTTCTGCATCCATTGATATGATCATGTGGTTTCTATTCTCTATTCTATCAATATGGTGTACTATATTGATTGATTTTTGTGTGTTAACCTAACTTTGCATTCTTGTGATAAATGCCACTTAGCCATGGTGTATAATCTTTCTTAGATGCTGCCGAATTCAGTTTGCTAATTTTTTTTTAAAGGTTTTATTTATTTATTTGAGACAGAGAGAATGAGAGATACAGAGAGCACATGAGAGGGGGGAGGGTCAGAGGGAGAAGCAGGCTCCCTGCCGAGCAGGGAGCCCGATGCGGGACTCGATCCAGGGACTCCGGGATCATGACTTGAGCCGAAGGCAGTCGCTTAACCAACTGAGCCACCCAGGCGCCCGAGTTTGCTAATTTTTAAAAAGGATTTTGCATCTACATTCATAAGAGATATTGATCTGTAGCATGTTTAGTGACTTTCCTGGACTCATTCTATAAAATCTATATTAATTTGTTGTGTGTGGCCACTGAAGTCTCTGCATGGTTAGCATAATAGTCAGCTAACCACGGAGCAGGGATTTTCTTAAATGCTTGGAGCCAATTAGTCTCCCAGCATTTGCTGAGAGGTTCAGTACATGTTTTGGGGCATGCTTCAAATGCCCCAGCTCGCAGTTTTGTGCCTTTGTGCTAACCTTCACTTCCTGCTTGTGAAGAGCCTCAATATTGGCCAAAGGTAAGAGTTTAGGGTCTTCTGAGGTCTTTTTTGGGCTTGGGCACAGCCCACCACATTCATGTGGCTTTTTTTTTTTTTTAAAGATTTTATTTATTTATTTGTCAGAATGAGAGAGCGCACAAGCAAGGGGGAACGGCAGGCAGAGGGAGAAGCAGACTCCCCACTGAGCAGGGAGCCCAATGTGGGGCTCCATCCCTGGACCCCAGGATCATGACCTGAGCCAAAGGCAGACACTGAACTGACTGAGCCACCCAGGTGTCCCTCATGTGGCCCCCTTGATTCCTGATAATATGTCAGAGCTTTTCAAAGCACCCTACAGAAATCTTATTCCCCGGTTTTTTCTTTTAAAGTTTTTGGTCAGCCTCTTGTTAACCCCAGCTTGAAATACCATCTCAGGCAGCTGTGATTTTAAATAATTCTCAATGATTACTTTTTCAATGCCCTGCAGGTAGAGTTGTTTGCACAGAGAAAGTTCTGAGTCAGGTCAAATAAAGATTAGCTCTATGAAAGGAGCTTTTTAGTGAATTGCCAGACAGGTCAAATAGTGACAATTCTCTAGGGTTGGGTTTTTTAGGGACTTTTCAAGGCTGTTCTATTCTCCTTCCAGTGAATGCTAAGCTGTCAGGTTTCCCAGCTCCCATAATTGTGATTTCATGGGTTTTCAAGGCTACTGTGGAAAAGGAGAGAAGGGGTGGGATTATGGCAAGTTAAAATGCTACAGTATTTGTTGTTCTTACCAAGATTCAGCCACTTTTCTTGAATAAACATTCCTAATATTGTTGTAAGCCTTTAATTAATTTCCAGAGCCCTGAAAATATTGATTATGATCATTTTATCCAGTGTTCTTCTTGCTTTTATGAGGAGTGGGTTTTTGGAGATCTTTATTACATCATTCTACAAGTTGAGGTTGAGCTGCCTCACCTATCTTAAAAAAAAAAGAAAGAAAGAAAGAAAGAAAGAAAGAAAGAAAGAAAGAAAGAAAGAAAGGGTCGCCTGGGTGGCTCAGTTGGTTAAGCATCTGCCTTCAGCTCAGGTCATGATCCCAGGGTCCTGGGATCGAACCCTGCATCGGGCTCCCAGCTCAGCGGGAAGCCTGCTTCTCCCTCTCCCACTCCCTCTGCTTGTGTTCCCTCTCTCTCTGTCAAATAAATAAATAAAATCTTTTAAAAAAATAAAGGGTATTCTCAAGCATTTTTGTACCAACTAATGCCCTTGAAGCCGGGACTGGACTGGGAGTAGAGAGAGATCATAAAGTGTGGCACTGTTCTCCAGGGTCCCATCCTCTATGGAGATGAAATGTCTTCTTGTGTCATGGTCAATCAATCAGTTACAAGTTTATGATAATCCTTTGCTCTACTGTAATACATATACCGTATTTCCATGGATGTACTCAGGGCAATGGATGTCTACTTTACAGTCCACTGGCTCTCCCATCCAGCAAAGTATGTCAGAAAAAAAAAAGTAAGTAGGTGCCTTAGTTGGGTTTACCCCAGAACTAGACCCTAAGACAAGGATTACGGTGGTAATTGTTAATTTGGGAGGGAATCCCAGAAAGTGCTGCTTGGGGATTGGGGATAGAAGACAGGGAAAGGAAAGAAGGCAACCAAAGGTCTTTTTGCAAGTTACCACTGTAGGAAACTGGAAAGCCATCCTACTGAGGAACTGTAAGAGCCAGTGTAGAAGATACACCTCAGAGTTATCTCAACCAAGGGGATAGAAAGCTGGGGTATTTAACTACTAACGCCTATCCCTCCTTGGTTGAGGGCTGCCCGGGGGACATTAATTTTTCAGCACTTTCATTTTGCGATGCACAGGGTCCTGAATGCTCTGGTAGCCAGCAAACCACTCTCAGGCAGAAAGTCACAGATACTCACAGCAGACAGCCTTTAGTGTGTAGAGATGAAGGCCAAGGGGCTTTGGGTAGGGCAATAACAGTGTCTGCTGCAGTACTAATAACATTATTATTGGGATAACTTTGAATATTTGAATATAAGTAAATAAAATATTTTAGTATTTAACTCTCATTAGTAACAGGTAATTTATGATTATCTCACAGTAGATGATGAGGCTTACTGCTTTTTAAAAAAATTTTATTTATTTATTTGAGAGAGAGTGCACAAGCAGGGGGAGGGGCAAAGGGAGAGGAAGAGGGACAGGAGGAAGGACAAGCAGACTCCCCACTGAGCAGGAAGCCCCAGCACGGCTCAATCCCAGAACCCTGAGATCATGACCTGAGCCAAAGGCAGACACTTAACTGACTGAGTCACCTAAGCAACCAGAGGCTTACTGCATTATAACAAACATTTTCAAAAAATGGGCCAGTGCATCTGGCCCAGCCACTGCTGGGGGTGTGAGAGACGGACTCTACGTGCTCCACGGCAACGTAGTCAGGTCCCCTCCCCCTAGAAGGTTCATCCAAGAAGAAGCCACCACTGCCTGGTCTGGGGGGCACCATGGTGACCAGAGCTCATGACAGGGTGCTGTTGGACTTCCCAAGTATGAAGTGGAAGAGGAGCCACTGGAACCAAGATACAATGAAACAGAAGATGGTGAATCCAGGAATGCCTACAATTTTCCCCCCTGGACTTACTCGGGAACAAGAAAGAGCTTATATAGTGCAACTGCAGATAGAAGACCTGACTCATAAGCTGTACACAGGAGACCTGGGCATCCCCCCAACCCTGAGGACATCACCTGAGCCCATCTATAATAGCAAGGGGACGAGGCTTAACGCCCATGAGTTCCACACTGGCAAAATGCCTGAAGAGGAGCGGCACAACCTCATCATAGAGATGGTTGCCCTCAACCCCGATTTTAAGCCTCCTGCAGATTATAAACCTTTAAAAACTTGTGTGAGTGATAAAATAATAATGATTCCACAAGATACGTACCCAGAAATCAACTTCATGGGACTGCTGATTGGGCCCAGAGAGGACACCTCCAAGAACACATAAAAGGAGTGTAATACCAAGATTATGGTCTGGGGAAAAGGGTCTGTCAAAGAAGGGAAAGCTGGGCGCAAAGATGGCCAGATGTTGCCTGCAGAAGGTGAGCCATTTCATGCCCTAGTTACCACCAACACCATGGAGAATGTGAAGAAAGCCATGGAACAGATAAGAAACATCCTGAAACAGGGTAGTGGGACCCCTGAGGACCAGAATGATCTATGGAAGATGCAGCTTCGGTAGTTGGCTTGCTTGAATGGGACCCTTCAGGAAGAGGAGAGCAGGATCGTAAGACCCTGGCAGAGCTCAGAGACCTGCAGCATTACCAATACCACAGTGAGTACCAAGTGTGGCCACACTGCTTCTGATTGCAAATTCCAAAGTCCTGCTGACCCCCGGTCAGCTCAGGATAAAGGATGGATGGATGAAGAATATTTGTCCCTCATGGCTGAACCAGGTGAAGTGCCTTTGGGCTCCACTTCTGGGCCCACCATCACGCCCCTAACCAGTGCACCTGGGCCTGCTGCTCCAGCCAACAACCCACCTCCACCGTCTCTCATGTCCACTACCCAGAGCTGCCCACCCTGGATGATAAATTCTGGCACTTCAGAGAATTGGCCCTACCATGGCATGCACAGAGGTGGTCCTGGTGGTCCTGGAGGTGGCCCCCACAGTCTCCCACACCCATTACCCAACCTGACAGGTGGGCATGCTGGACATCCCATGCAGCATAACCCTAATGGACCCCCACTCCCTTGGATGCAACCACCACCACCACAGATGAAACAGGGCACCTGGGCCACCCTCCTGGGCACCATGGCTCTCCTCCAAAGGATCAATACCTGGGAAGTACGCCTGTGGGCTCTGGGGTCTATTGCCCACATCAAGGAAAAGTTATGATGCCACCACCACCTGTGGGCATGATGTCGCCACTGCCTCCCAGTGGGCAGCACCCCCCCCCCCCGGTCCTTTTCTCCCATGGCAGCAGCAGCATTAGCAGCCTCCGCCACACCCTCTCTGCTCAACAGCAGTATGTCTTTCAGTACCCCCTTGCCAGGGCGGCAAAGATCCCTCCCCGCAGCAACAATGGCCTGAACCATCAGAGTGAGCCTATTGGTGACCTTTCCAGGCAGAGCCTCAGCAGCGCCCCTGGTGGACAGACTGGCTCGGCAAAGCAGCCTGAGTTTGTGGACAGAATTGGAACACGGGGGCTCCATATCACGAAATTTGTATTATTTTTTTTCTTTTGTTATTTCCTTATCTCTTCCTTCCTTCAGAGTGTCCAAGGGGACGCTCTTCCCAGATCTTCTGCTGCAGTTAGATTCCTTTCCTTTTCGTCCATTCCTTATTCTTTTCTTCCCAAGGAGAGGAGGGAGCAAATGGTTTTAGGCAAAGCTTTGGCCATTAATGTCAGACCAGTTATGGGAGGGGGGGGGGGTTTTTTTGGTTTTAAAATTTTTAAGGTTTCCCTGTTTTTTTTTTTTTTTTTTTTTGTAGTGTGAGATTTTTGTCTCTGCCACCTTTATAGAATAGTGGGTTAATTTCTGGGTCTGGGGTTGACATCCATCTTGGCACTCCTGCCAGTGGGAGGTGGGGCCACTCAAGTCCCCTTTCGCTTGTCTGCCACACTGGAGAGTCCTTTCCATGCTTCCTGAGCACCTAAGCTACCTCAGATTCCATTTATTCCCTTCCTTTCTGGAAGGTTTCCTTTTAAATTTTATTTTAATCCCAAGCATCTGAATGTTTTGCAGTGTCTAGGGGTTTGAGCCCCTTGTTTTTTATTCTACTTCCTTTTTTCTCCCCTTCCCTCCTCATGGAGTGATTATGTTGACAATAATGTATAATGTGCATTCTCTTCACTGGTTTATCTGCAGAAATTTCTCTGGGATTTTTTTGGCTTATGATTCAGCACCGTGTTAAAGGGGAGTGTTCCATTGAATACAAGAGCAATGTGTTAAAAAATTATAACAATTATAGCAAGGATGTCGTTGGTCAGCAGGCTTGTACTCTCATAATGAGTTTACAACACTCATTATGACAATTGAATGATAATTGTATTCAATTGTGTCTTTCCACTAACCGGTTCAATATCTTTACAGACCTTCTCTAGAGATTTTACAGGCCCTCTGGATGGAAACACTCATTGACATCCCTCTTGCTGCTCACACATAGCATGGCCAGTCAGATCATTTCCTGAGATCTTCCCTTGGTCATTGCCTTTATCTCAGCTCCAGCATCCCACTGTAGGTAGCTGTTTTCAGGTCCTGAAGCTGGTGTGTAGGTCTAAGAATGCCTTCACAGTGCAGGGCCAGCAAATTCCCAGAATTCCAGGAACAGGCAGAGGAACTGCAGGTCTTCTTCACATAAGTGAAAGTCTCCCCAGGGCTCAAGTATCTCAGCTTCTTGATGTGTAACCATGTCTGATGCTGAGATAAGCCCACTAAACCTCTTTGCCTCCTCCAAGCTTTTCACCAGGGAACTTGAACCACCAAGCATTGCCGATCCCCAGTCTAGGCTCAGGGTTTGTGGGACTGAGATATTTGCTGGACTCAAAATGGGAATGCGTCTATAGCTCACTTGAGATCTCCGTAGACTTTCTTCACAAGGTGAAAATTTACCCACCTACTTTTAGTAACCTGCTATGGCTTCTTCCATATGCTTCCCTTTTCCAATAGGGTCTTGCATAAAATATATCATTACTTCTTTACTGTTTCTGCTGATGCTCTTGTTAGATCTTTCTCCATTCCTTCAAGCTTCACATAAACTTTTACTCCAAATTTCCCCCAGTTACTTCTGATAACAATTTCAGTTATATTTCAAGAGCTTAAAGGATGTGAAAATTTTTAGACTATTTCACTTTCTATTCACACACCCTCTCCCGTTCCTCCATCCTTATCATCTTTATTAGTTTCTGGTGGGAATCTAGCAATATGGGCCAGTGGAAGGGGGTTTAGGAGAAACCAATTTGGCCTTGGTGGTTGGCTCTAAAGGACAGCAAGGTGGCCTGCTGCTGGTTCAGAAGTCAATCTCTGTGGCATCTAATCTAGCTGGTGGGGCACAGCCCTGAGATATTTCATGTGCAATTCTTGTGAGTAAAATCTCCATGGTTGTAGATAACCAATCCATCCATGATCCTAAGAATGGTAGCACTTAGGCAAGATATGAGGGTCTTCGCCAAGAGAACTAATTCCAGGAAATGATGGGTAAGAGCATGGATTTGGACATCAATAGATCCAGGTTTGAATCCTAGGTCCAGCCTGTAGTAGTCCTGGTACTTCAGGGACTTGCTAAACCTCAGTTTCTACATCTGTAAGATGGTAATAACAATGGGGCACCTGGCTCACTCAGTCAGTAGAGCATGTGACTCTTGATCTCAGGGTCATGAGTTCAGGCCCCGTGCTGGGTGTAGAGCTTACTTAATTAACAGATGGAATAACAATAGTATTTACTATTATTATGGGCTTTTTGGACAAGTTACGTGGGATCTAGTGCATATTATATGCTCAAAAATGTCAAATGTATGGTGGATAAGACTCCCATCTCAGCTGAGGAATAGGAAGACCAGTCAGGAACACAGAGGTGGAAGCCATGGCATTTGAACTGTCACCACGCCAAAGACATTGGTGTGGGCGAAACATGGGCATCTGAGTTCCACCAGGCAATGGATCTAGGCATTGAATTCACCCATTACAGTGGGCAAGATGGCTCAGCAAGTTGATAGATCTGGGGCTGTCTCTGGAAGAAAAACATGACTAATTGCTCCTGCTGGAAGGACAAGGGCTACACAGAAAGACTCTTCATTCTTGCTTCATTTTGAATGACTATCTAGCAAATTTTCACACACTTTTCCTGAACAGCGAAACTGTGTCCCACATGATCTTGAGTTCATCTAATCATAGAATTACAGCATTTTAGACTCGAAGGGACCCAGAGCTACATGCCCTCTGCATCAACCTGGATACTTACTGCCTTGAAGGTAATCTGTTTTATTTATGGGCAGCTTATATAAGTTTTCATTCAATTCAGCAAATCTATTTTATGTGTGTAATATGAGGGTAATGGTAATACTGACTTCATAAAACGGAGTGAGGATTAAAAGAAAAATTCCATGACACAGCGTAAGTCTTCAACAATATTATTTAAATGCATTACCTGTCATAAAGTGCTCATAAGTGCTTTCTCAAATGTTGAGAAATATACCCCCTTCTGACATTCCCCGTCTCCCCTATGTTGCCATCTAAAATAAGTGATCTATCAGACATTTGAGAATGATTCTCATGTTCTCTTTCTCACATGGAACAGTCCCAGTTTTCTCCTTTGTTTCCAGTGTGATCTGGCAAGGAACAGTCCTTCCTTGAAGGGAGATACCCATCTTGTTTCAGGTGTGGTTCATCCACTACAGATGACCATAACGCTGGCACATCTCATGTCTTGAACAGAAATGCATTGGTGTCCTCTAAGATTGCATTGAACTTGCACTCAAAATGCCTTCATCTTTTAAAAAAAATTATTTTTTAGAGCAATTTTAGAATCACAGCAAAGCTGAGCAGAAGGTAGAGATTTCCTACATAACCTATGCCCCCATACATGCAGAGCCTCCCACACCATCAACATCCTCCATCAGAATGGTGCATTTGTTATAATGGATGAACCCACAATGATACATCATCATCATCCAGAGCCCGTGGTTTACATTAGGGTTTGCTCTTGAACAGATAGATTTGAACAAATGTATAATGACATGATCCACCAGGATAGTATAGTATAGTATTACAGGGTAGTTTCACTGCCCTGAAAATCCTCTGTGCTCTGCCTGTTCACCTTTTCCTCCCCCCAACCCCTGGCAACCACTGATCTTTTTACTGTCTCCATAGTTTTGCTTTTCCCAGAATGTCATAGTGTTGGAATCATACAATATGCAGCCTCTTCAGATTGGCTTCTTTCACTTAGTATACGCATTTAAGTTTCCTCGTGTCTTTTCGTGGCTTGGTAGCTCATTTATTTTTAGTGTTGAATAATATTCCACCGCCTGGATGTACCACAGTTTATTTATCTACTTACCTACTGAAGGACATCTTTGTTGCTTCCAGGTTTTGGCAATTATGAGTAAAGGTGCTATAAATATCCATGTGCAGGTTTTTGTGTGTTTTCAACTCCTTTGGGTAAATACCCAAGAGCATGATTGCTAGATCATATGGTAAAATTATGTTTAGCCTTGTAGGAAACCACCAAGCTGTCTTCCAAAGTGGTTGTACCACTTACATTCTCACCAGCAATGAATGTGAATTCTTGTTGCTCCCCATCCTTGCCAGCATTGGGCATTGTCAGTGTTCTAGAGTTTGGCCATTCTAACAGCAGTGTAGTGATATCTCATTGTTGTTTTAATTTTTATTTCCCTGATGACATATGATGTAAAACATCTTTTCAGATGCTTAATTGCCATCTGTATATCTTCTTTGTTGAGCTGTCTGTTAAGATCTTTAGCCCAGTTTTTAATTGGGTTGTTTGTGTTCTTACTGTTGAATTTTAAGAGCTCTTTGCATATTTTGGATAGCAGTCCTTTATCTGATATGTCTTTTACACATATCCTTTCCTGGTCTGTGGCTTGTCTTTTCATCCTCTTGACAGTGTTTTACTCAGAGCAGAAATGTTATTTTTAATGAAGCCCAGCTTATTAATTACTTCTTTTATGGATCATGCCTTTGGTGTTGCATCCAAAGAGTTATTGCCAAACTCAACGTCATCTAGATTTTTTCCTATGTTACCTTCTAGGAGTTTATTTTGCTATTCTACCATATTGCATTTTACATTTAGGTTTATGATCCATTTTGTGTTAATTTTTGTGAACTGTGTAAGGTCTGAGCCTAGATTCATTTTTTTTTTTTTCATGTGAATATACAGTTGTTTTGGTACCACTTGTTGAAAAGACTATCTTTGCTCCATTGACTGGGCCTTTGCTCCTTTGTCAAAGATTAGTTGATTATATTTATGTAGGTTTATTTCTGGGCTCTCTATTTTGTTCCTTTGATCTATTTATCTATTCTTTTGCTAACAACACACTATCTTGAGTAGTGTAGCTTTGTAGTAAGTCTTGAACTTGAGTAGTGTCTGTCTTCCAACTTTGTTTTCACCTTGAATATTGTGTTAGCTCTCCTGGGTCTTTTGCCTCTTCATATAAACTTTAGAATTAGTTTGTTGACATCCACAAAATAACTTTATGAGATTTTGATTGTGATTGTATTGAATCAATAGATCAAATTGGGAAGAACTGGCATCTTGACAATATTGAATCTTCCTACCCATGAATATTGAATATTTCTCCATTTACTTAGAATATTACTGCATTTACTTCTTTTTTGATTTCATTTATCAGAGTTTTGTAGTTTTCCTCTTGTACATACTTTGTATCTTGTACATACTTTGTATGTATGTATCTTGTACATACTTTGTTAGATCTATAACTAAGTACTCCATTTTTTGGAGTATGAATGGAAATGATACTATGTTTTTAATTTCAAATTCCACTTGTTAATTGCTAGTATACAGGAAAGATATTGACTTTTGTGTATGAACCTTGTATTTTACCACTCTAGTGTAACTGGTTATTAGTTCCAGAAGTTTTTTTGTTGATTCTTTCAGATTTTCTACATAGATGATCATGTTACCTCTGAACAAAGACAGTTTTCTTTCTTTCTTCCCAATCTGTAAACCTTTTGTTTCCTTTTGTCTGATTGCATTAGCTAGGATTTCCAGTATGATGTTGAGAGTCCCATGGTCTTCTAAAATATAAACTGCTACCTACTCTAGGCTAACCCATTCTTTGAATTAAATGTGGGACTTTGCATTCTGGTTAACTCTCATCCTGTCAGTGAGGTCCATCATTAAGCTTTGCCAGGTATTTCTCGACTCTTGATGCCCTCAACTTTTATGTTAACTATTCCTACCATCTTTGAGTCATTTGTAAATGCTTAAAGCATATATTTTGTGTCTTCATCCAAATCATTTAAAACATTTTTGAAAGGATCAGAAAGATCAAGTGCAGCATCCTGAAGTATGCTAGTAGAGGGTGATTATCAGATACAGTTTTGCAATGGACCTATCAAATTGATTTGCTATCTTTCCAGCATTTTCCATTGAGATCCATACAGAGAATGGGAGAGTACTTCTGAAACATCTTGCAGAAATCCAGCTACGCTAGTTCTATGTCATTCTGCCCTGATGCCTCTGGACTGAGTTCATACCCATTTCTGTGTTCTCTTATGGGATGAGTCTTAATACTCTTGCATTCACAACACTGTATTATAATTTTCCATTTGTTTGTTATCTTCTATCGTTGTATTACGAATTTCTTTTTTTTTTTTAAAGATTTTATTTATTTATTTGACAGAGAGAGAGACAACGAGAGAGGGAACACAAACAGGGGGAGTGGGAGAGGGACAAGCAGGCTTCCTGCCGAGCAGGGAGCCCGATGCGGGGCTCCATCCCAGGACCCTGGGACCATGACCTGAGCTGAAGGCAGACGCTTAACAACTGAGCCACCCAGGTGCCCCTGTATTATGAATTTCTTGAGGCCAGGGATTACATTTTATTTACATCTATATATCTAGTACTTGGCAACTATAACCCACGAGGTGTACCAGGAATTCTATACACGTATATTAGGGGTTCTAAACACCCTTTATTTTTATTTTTAAAGATTTTATTTATTTGTTTGACAGAGAGAGAGACAGCGAGAGCAGAAACACAAGCAGGGGGAGCGGGAGAGGGAGAAGCAGGCTTCCCGCCGAACAGCGAGCCCGATGCGGGGCTCGATCCCAGGACCCTGGGATCATGACCTCAACGATTGAGCCACCCGGGCTCCCCTAAACACCCTTTAAATGTGTTGAATTCCACTTACATATTAGTCTACTTGTCCCTTCTTTTAAAAAAGAAATGAAATTAACTTGACAAGACTTGTTATTAATGAATGGATATTGAGTCATGCAAAAATATTTTCCTTACTGATAAACTGTTTTTAAAAATAGAACTATAAAAGCATAATATTCTCTCATATGCTTGTACCATAATTATTTATTTATTTATTTATTTATTTATTTTTTATTCTTATGTTAATCCCCATACATTACATCATTAGTTTTAGATGAAGTGTTCCATGATTCATTGTTTGTGCATAACACCCAGTGCTCCATGCAGAACGTGCCCTCCTCAGTACCCACCACCAGGCTAACCCATCCTCCCACCCCCCTCCCCTCTAGAACCCTGTTTGTTTTTCAGAGTCCATCGTCTCTCATGGTTCGTCTACCCCTCCGATTTCCCCCGCTTCATTCTTCCCCTCCCGCTACCTTCTTCTTCTTCTTCTTTTTTTTTTTTTTTTTCTTAACATATATTGCGTTATTTGTTTCAGAGGGCTTGTACCATAATTAATTTAGCTAATCTGTATTGTTCAACATTTAGGTTGCTTTAAATTTATCATGGTTTTAAATATAACTGTGATGAACATCCTTTATATAAATCCTTGACTCAATCTCTGACTATTTCTTTAGAATGCACTGCTAAAGGATGATTTGTTGTGCTAATGAGAATTAATGCTTCAGGGATAGAAGATTTTACCAATTTACAATCTCATCAGCAGAGAATGAGAATGTTCATTAAAATGTACCTTTACTGGGGCGCCTGGGTGGTTCAGTCATTAAGCGTCTGCCTTCGGCTCAGGTCATGATCCCAGGGTCCTGGGATGGGGAGCCCTGCATCGGGCTCCCTGCTCCGCGGGAAGCCTGCTTCTCCCTCTCCCACTCCCCCTGCTTGTGTTCCCTCTCTCGCTGTGTCTCTCTCTGTCAAATAAATAAAATCTTTAAAAAAAATAATAAATAAATAAAATGTACCTTTACCAACTGGCTTATTTTTAATCACTAAGTGTGACATTTTGCTGATTTAAAAATAAACTATTTTATTTTATTATTTTAATCAGTACTTTATGTTTCTACTGAGGTTGGAAATGAGCCAAATATATTCTCTATGGATTGTCTGTTTATGTCTTTTGACCATTTTCTAATTGAAGTTTTGGTTTTTCAATTTTATACATATTTACCGATATAAATTAACGTGCATAGGGAAATCTGGAATATTTAGAATGTGATTAAGATGACATTTCATACTGTGGAATATAATAGACTGTACAATAAATGGTGTTGTGAAAGATGGTTCTTTCTTTAGAAAAAAAGTTAGATATCTACCTTATACCATGCACATAAATAATTCCCCAGCTAGAATAAAGAGCTAACCATAAAAACAAGACTATAAAATTAGACAAGAGAATATTTTTCACATTTAAAATGGAGAGGGATTTTTTTAAGACACAAGATTAATTCTCTGAATTCACTAAAGTGAAAGACCATGTATCTACATGAAACTACAGACCTTCTGTGTGGCAAAGACACATAAGCAAGCATAAAAAATTAGTGAGAAACTGAAAGAAAATATTTGCAACGTTGGAAGGCAGGCAAATTATTAAGATCCAGCTTATATAAAGCCTTCCCAATTCATAAGAAAAAAATAGGCAACCCAGTAGAAATCGAAGTGGCTAACCCATATAAAAAGATGGTCAACCATATAACAGCCTAGATTAAGGGACCCCAGCTCTACTGTCCCCCTATTGCCTCCATAAAAAAGTTCAAATTTCATATTTCCTTCCTTGATTGGACTCCTCTCTTCCTTCTGGCCTCATCTTGGCCCCTCTGTCCCCACTCCTAAACTTCACACTTTAGTCATGAGGACCTCTTCAGGACTCCCAGCACCAACTTTGCTGTTTTCTGATATACCTGCCCTGGCCCTGTCTGACATGCCACACTGTTTGCCTGCTCATACTTCAAGACAATGATCTCATCTACAGGAGCTTCCCAGCCCCTCCACCGATACTCTTTGTGAAAGCTCTTGGCAGACTCTTCATCATCTCTATACCTCTAATGCCTAGTATTATATATCTGGTGCAGAGAATGTATAGTCAATGTTTACTAAGTTGAATCTAGCAATATCCCCTCTTCTTGAGTCAATGAAATGTACAGAATTTATCCTGTTAGCTAGATAGAATTAAGTTTAGATTAAAATCCATTTTCTGGGGCACCTGGATGGCTCAGTCGGTTAAGCATCTGCCTTCAGCTCGGGTCATGATCCCAGAGTCCTGGGATTGAGCCTTGCATGGGGCTCCCTGCCCAGTGGGGAGCCTGCTTCTCTCTCTGCCTCTGCCCCTGCTTGTGCTCTGTCTCTCAAATAAATGAATAAAATCTTAAAAAAACCCCACCATTTTCTCTTGAATCCTAGACTTTTTAACTTTCTGATTAGCCTTATTTAACTTAAATTACTTTATTTTAAAGATTAAATGTTCAGTATAAAACCTCGTATTTATTTTTAAAAGGCATAGAAAGTAAAAATTTTAAAGCATAATTAACTGACCTCTCATTCAAGTATCTAGGAGGAGAACCAGAAGAGTACCTGTCTTCTAAGAAAGGACAGTTTTAGAACACAGGCAGTAGACAGCTACATCACCTGCACCCAAATTCAATACACGTGAGGACAAAAATGGTGCATTTATTTTGGCAATAAGAAAGTACCATGACTTTTTTCAGGGTAGTTTCAGTGGAATGATGGAGGACAATGCAGTAGGATAGAGATAATGAGGGGGAAATAAGTGGAAACAGTAAAATGGGGACTATTCTTTAGAGCTACATACCTTGTTTTGTGATTCTCAAACCACTGGAACCAAGTTCTGGGCCTGCTGTTCTGCGTTTTGCAAAGCTCACTTGTAGGAATTTAAGTGAAGACAGAGACATTTCTGTCTTGTTCATACGAACTGAACACTACCTACCTAGCACAGTACCTGGCACATAGTATGTGCTCAAAAACTATTTGTTGAGTACTGAAATCTTACCGTAGGCAGAGAGGAGGGAGAAGAAACTGAGGCTCCAGAGGTTAGTAGCTCAAGGTTACTGTATTGACATAATTTGGGGGAGATTCTGGGTCAAAATGATTCCCCAGTGGCCACATCTGGGCTTTCCTTAACACATTTCTTGTGTCAGATCCTATCTATCATCCTGGCCATGGAGAGGGGAAGGAGGGTGAATGATCCATGGATGGGCGCTTGATCCAATTTTCTTTTTTTTTAAAGATTTTATTTATTTATTTGACAGAGAGAGACACAGCGAGAGAGGGAATACAAGCAGGGGGAGTAGGAGAGGGAGAAGCAGGCTTCCCGCGGAGCAGGGAGCCTGATGCGGGGCTCGATCCCAGGACCCTGGGATCATGACCCGAGCCGAAGGCAGACGCTTAACGACTGAGCCACCCAGGCGCCCCGCTTGATCCAATTTTCTTCCCCTGATCTTCTTACCTCACCCAAGCTAGAGAAGATCCTCTTTCCTTTCCAGGGCTAGGGTCATTCATATTTGAGTCCAGAACTGCCAGAGGCCATGTTCCCTGGTGCAGAAATCAAGTCTACTGAGGGGCGCCTGAGTGGCTGAGTTGGTTGAGCGTCTGACTCTTGATTTCGGCTCAGGTCATGATCTCAGGATCTAGAGATCGAGCCCTGTGTTGGACTCTGTGCTCAGTGGGTAGTCTGCTTAGGAGTCTCTCTCTCCCTTTCCCTCTGTACCCCCCCCAACTCCCTCTCTCTCTCAAATAAATAAATAAATCTTAAAAAAAAGAAATCAAGTTTACTGATAGTAGAGGAGATCAAAGCCAAAATGTTGAGTAAGTAGAGGGCAGGTCCTAAGAGTTTGAGGTCTTAGAACAGTTGTTCCTGAGGCCAGCCCACCCATGGTTAGATTACCTGAGTCACTAAGTACTCCTTCCCCCTACTCTATTTTCCTTGAGCTCATTTGAATTGGGTTTTTGGCACTGATATGTGAAAGAGCCAAAGCCAGGAGAGACAGGGCTGTGGTTACTGTGGTTAGAAGCCCAGTCTTCACCACAGTCCACATCTGCCTCTCATACCCAATGCCATTGGCAGACCAAGATCATGGGTTGTTTCCAAAAGGACAGGTGGAAGACACAGTAGCTTGTTTTTGTAAATAAAATTTTATGGGAACACAATCTTGTCCATTCATTTACATTTTGTCTATGCCTACTTTTGTGCTACGACGATAGAGCTGAGTGGTTGTGACAGGGACCGTATGGCAAAAGCTTAAACGGTTTACAATTTGGCCCTTTATGGAAAGTTTGCTGACTCCTGATTTAGAAGATAGTGATGGAGGGAGTGGTAGTGGAGACTGCTGATGCCTCACCCAGATTCTTTTTTCCTGCCCTTACATTCATATTCCAGCTGCTGCAACTGTTAGCTGATAACTTACAGATGCCTTCTTCCCTAGATTGCCTGGCAATCTCTGTGCCCCTTTGCCTACAGCAGACCTTGGCCAGTAACATACAAGGGTGTGATTGGTGTGCCAGAGCTGCCCTGTGGGATCAGGCTAAAGCTAGTCTCCTGCTGCTGAGATCACATTCCTGCTAGCCACCCCGCCTCCCCTGCCTAGAGCCCTTCTTCAATACATCACTTCAACAGAAATTCCTGTGTCAACCCCTGCTTCTAGGAACCCCATCAGAGGCAGGGGGTAAAGAATCTTTTGCAGGTAAAGAATCTTTGGCAGGTATAGCCTAGTCCTGGAAGCACATGGAGAGCTTGGAAGCTCTCCATGAGCTACCCTCATGGAGACTGGTGATGAGCTTTGTAATGTTCCTGGATAGGTGAGCTAGACCAGGGAAATGACCCCACACATCTGTTCTAATACACTCTTTGTTTTGCACTTGTAATCCCCCATGTGTCAAAGCCCCTTCTTGACCCAAGGCACTTCAAGATTAAATATAAAAAGAAAAAGAATTACCCTTCCAGTATTGGAACCAGAACAAGTATAAAGAGAAGAAGGTGTGGGGTTAGGGCTGCATCAGTGGCTTCTAGGAAAAGCCCTGATATTTTGACTGAAGTCATTGATCAGCTAGAAAGTTGGACCTCTCAAGTTCTCTCTTTCCTCCTTACCTTACCATCCTTACACAAAGCTTCAGGACTTTGAACTTCTTAATGATCTGATATTCAGATCCTGTGAATGGTGGATTCTGCCAATTCTGGAAGAGCTCATTGCTGAGCAGAGAAATGTATGAGGAAAGCTAAATTTATCAAGTGTTTATTCATAGCTCGGTGTTATTCACTTCTGTATTCACTGAGGCTGGCCCAGAGTAGCTGCTTAATGCCTGCTTGCCAATGAGTCAGCCTGTGTCCTGCTGCTGGGCAGGGAAATGCAAGACTGCTTGAGCCTCTCGTGTTTATAGCCTCTGGAAAGAGGGAAGAGATCAGACCAGCTCATTTCCTCATAGACACAGGTGTTCCTCAGCTCTGAACTTGGCCGTTGGCTTGTGTGTGAATTCCACGTTCAGGAGCGGCCAGGGCCTCAGGCTGGGGCAAGGGTGTGGCTGGGCAGGGTTCAGGAATGCATTGTTCCAGAAAATTAGTCCAAACAGTTTTTCTGCCTCCCTTTCCCTGGCTGGCTTCAGTTTAAGTAATAGAAAACCAGCCCATTAAGGTTTGCTTTAGCTGCTACTTGCAGTGGCCAGAGGACTCTTGCTCTATTTGGGAGGGCTATTGCCAAGGGCTTACTAGATGCAAAGCACAGGCTCAAACCCAATTGTCACCAAATGGTTAAAGGAGAAATGTCCTGCTTGGGTCCTGCCCCTCAATGAACCCAGGTTATTACTGCCTATGGTAAAAAATGAAAACAGACCCCAGTGTTTTGTGCTTAGACTTTTGCCTCCGTTCCCTCCACCCCACCCTCACCCCTTCTCTGCTGACCTTTTCTGCTTTTCTAAGTGTTGCTCCCATGAACCTTAACTGACATTAGATAGCCAACAGACAACCATCCCAGCTTACAAAGAGCTCTCCAAAGAATCCTGTCAGCTGCCAAAATGAAATTGCACCAGTGACCTGAGACAGAGGCACGGAAATCACTCCATCCCGACCTTTCCAACAGCAAGCTTTGCAGCAATTACAGATAAAGAAAACTGGAACCTGGGACAAGACCAAAGTCACGTACCTCTCTCTCCTTGTCCTATGGCAACTCCAATACTGCTTCAGTGAAGAGTGTTACCTAATTTTGAGGTGCTCCCTGAAGCCCATCGTCTGAATAAAGCCTTCAACCTCTATTTGGATCATTTAACTATTTTTTGTTTCTTGGCAGTTGGATGCCATGACTTATATAGAGCCGAGATGAGCCCTGAATCCTGCTGAGGTTTCAGAGATGGAGAGAAGGTGCTGAGGAACCCTTGCTTCCTCCCTTCTTGGTGACCTCTTTTGGGTCCTCCTCCAATCTTTTGCTCCAGTTTTTCCTTGTTGCATGGAAATTTCAGGCTTGGATTTCTTTGAAAGGTTGACCTATTGTCTGATAAGTCGCTGCATCTATTTACCTTCGTCTTTTGGGATTCTCTGGGCAAGTAGAGAATTAGGTGATAGTCCTAAGGTAGGACAAGGCCCTTCTCCCTTCTTCCATCTAGGATCTCTTTTATTATGGAAAACACAAACCCTACCTTTCTCTCCCCCTGCACCCATCCACCCCCAGGGGTCATATGTTCTGCCACTATGATTCTAACTGTTAAGTTCCTCCTTAAGTGATGGGACTTCAAGAAAGAATATATTGAACTCCAAGGGGAGCTCCAAAAGCAGGGGGTGGGTTCTTGAGACAAGTCAAAACTTGTATATTTGCATGGTACCTTGGAACCAAAGAAAAGTAGCTAACTTAAAATGGGTGGTTTTCTTTAATATGTAAGAAGAAGCCGCTGAAAAAAGGAGCAATTCAGACAGACTTCCATCTATGAAGGTCTCTTTTAAACAACTTCAGCTTTCTTCCTACACAAAGATTGACTCCGCTCTTGTCTAGTTGTTTCTGCCTCTTATAACCCCAATTCTCTCTGGCCTCCCTCCTTTCCTGATCCCTGCCCCCCCCTTTCTCCTCTTGTCCCTCCTCAAGTCCTTCTCACCTTTAGACCCAGACCTTCACCTGCTCCCTTCCAAGAAGGCCTGACCCAAATCCAGCATCCCCAACCACAACCTAGTTTTGGGCTGACTTCCACACCATTGTCAAAGATTTCCCAAATCCTTGAAAGAATAGAGAGAAATTATCCGAGCAATTCAGGATAATTTGGGGGGCTTTATCCTACTGAGCACCCTGATCTATATCAGTTAGCACACCTTTTAGTGGGACCAAAGGGTGACAGAACCTGGGTTGACAAGGCCAAACGGCCACCATAAATGAGGATATAGCTAACTCTCATAGAAATAACACACCTCCTCCAGATATGCTAAAGCCCTAGAGTTAGGAGAGTCTTTTAACGGTGATTCCTGAAGGTTTTTTTCCCCCCTCTCATTGACTGGGGAATGATCTAGTCCTGTCAACAAGGGTGTGATGAGTCTGTCTCTAACTTTAGGGACTGATTAAGGGACCACCCCTCATCTGGGATCACCACCTTTTTATTAATAATCCTAAACCTGAAATATCAGATGCTGTCCCAAAGCATAAAATAGGCCGACAGACCACACCTTTCCATGAGTTACAACACTTAGCCCAGTGTTTTGCAGATAATATGATAAAAAAAAGAGAAAAGCTCATACCATGAATTTATGACAGTACAGTTTAAACAGCTTGAGGGAAATAAAGGGCCTTCCACAAACACAGCAGTTTCCTGTCTCCTTGGGACCATTAACTTGTCAACATGCTTTTTCCTTCAGTCTTTCCATCTTCCCCTGGCCCCCTATTAGGAGTGGGACCTTTTGCCTCAATGAGATGCCAGGATTAAGGGCTCACTGGAAAGACTTTCTCTTGATCTCCCCGACTGGGATGACCCAGTATACCCTCACATGGTGGCTTCCCTTGATTACCCTACACTCTCATTTCCCCACCTCTCTTCTTAGAATTACCTAATTTTTCTGGTTTACTTTTCTTAGTCTCTGATGTCCTCTGGATTTCATCATCTACAAATGTGGGTGAAAGAAAGACTCTAGTGTCTTATGAGATTCCATAATGCCTCTTCCTAAATTGTCCCAGTATCTCTTAAGCCCAAAGCACCAGAGGGACTATAACCCACTGTTGCGGATTTACTCATTTCTTGTACCTGATCCTGTAGCACTCTTGTCCTCTGCTTTATACGAGGCTTGAGGGCTATAAATATTATAGTGCAACCACGTTTCCCTGCCTTTATACTCCTCCAAATCTAATACACTACATAGTAATAGATCTCAGTTCAATCTTCTCCCTTAACTGGAGACTTAAAACTTAGAGTTTCCTGAAACTCTTCTGAAACAGATGATGACACAAAGGAGACAAATTTCCCAAGAAACTTGGTATAAGATGATCTGGGATAGTGGACAGCTTCTGCCCAAGATGACAGAACAATCCTGCCCCAATTTTATCATCTCCCTTTTCATGCTAGCCTTGTTTCTCAGTCTTTATTTCTAACTTCTGAATATGTAGAATAATCTCCAACTGTTATCCTTGCTCTGTTATTTCTCCTTCCCTCTATCTTTCCTTTTCCTCCCCCCCTCCCCTTTTCCTTCCTCCCTCAATATTCCCAGTCTTTGGCATTTTCTGGGTCAGCCTTATACTTTTGAAGCTAATGTCGCCTATGATTGTTGACTCTGCTCATCTTTTCCATCAGTTCCATTGCCATTTTAGAAGTACCTGTTTCCTACACAGAGGGAAATCTGTTTGTCATTACTGTTGGCATGTGGGACAAGGTCCCGCCGAAACTGGGTCTCCAACAAATCTCCACGGTTAGCACACCCTACCTAGAATACTCCCTGAAGAGGGGGAACCTGTTTCTCTTGAAAGGAAACATTTGTTCCTAATCCTCAATTCATGGGTCCTGAGCTATTATAACAAAACCTGCCAGGCCCAATTTAAGGGCATGAATGTCACTGGGCCAGCTTTACCCAGGAAAGAGCCCCAAGGGATTCATACGTGTGTGTGTGTGTGTATGTGTGTGTGTGTCTGTCCACTGCTTATTTGTTTTTGCCAATTAGCAAATGGCCAGAGAACCATGTTCTCTCATTTATCTGAGATTATCACCTCTTTGGGTCCGCAGTCAAATTCTTGCTCCCAAACCAGAAGAATAATCCGTGATTGAGGACAAGCACCCCTCTTTGCAAAGCATCCATTTTCAGCAAAATGGACAAAAAGGAACTGTGTGAAGAAGCTAAAAGACTCAGAAACAATCTAGATGTGTTCACTGCCACCTGGGGCAGGCCTTATGCTGATGTTATTACTGAAGGAGCAACCCTGTGGGCTTCTGAAGATTTTGATGCAATGCCAGAGTTTTTCATGCTGTCATTTGTGAGCTAACCCATGCCACCAACAATGTCACCAAAGTAGTAAAACACTTGGTCAAGAAATGCCGGAATTCCAGAGGCTGTTGTCCATCATTGACTGGCATTTGACATCATCTTGGCATCTAAGGGATGTACTTGTACAGCTGTCAATGATGATTTTTGTACACACACACACACACACACACACACATACACACACCTCCCAAACTTTCTGATGTCTTCTCATTGAATAAACACCTCTGTGAAGCCAGTCAAAACATTTGCCGAGTGAATGAGGTAGTCCTGTCCTCTAGGACCTATGGATCATTGTCTGGTGACTGCGGAAGGGACCTATTCCCCTGCGTAATCGCAACAGAGATACAGTCCTTGGGATACATTTCTCTCCTAGGGCTAGTGATCGTTTTCTTTTTCTTCTGAAAAGAGTACCCCTCCTCAAGTGCATCCAATCACATCTAATCAAGACCAGCGGCACTGTCCTGTCCAAACAGATGATCCAAACTATGATTGAAGAGAGAAGACCAAAGAACAGATTGTCCTCCAACCCACTACGAGAGGCTTCTTGACTCAATTCCTGAACCTTATGCATCTCTGTAATTTTGTTTTCTCTCCCAAAAGATTTGCCTGGAGATGAAAGTTATTTATCTTGGCCAAGAGGAGGAGGTATAAAAGAATTAGAGCAGACCCCTGTTTTCCTTGCTTAGACCTTTGCCTCTTTTCCTTTTTCCTCTCTTCTCCATTATTTTTCCTTTTCTATCTTCCACTCCCCTGAAACTTGACTGACATTAGGCAGCTTACTGACAACTGTCAAGGCTTAAAGACAACTCTGGAAAGAACTATTCCATCAGCTGCCAAAGCTGAGATGCACCAGCGATTCCAAGATAGAGGCATGAAAACCAACCTATCTCAGCCATTCCAACCACAAGTTTTGCATCTGTTACAGATAAAGAAAATTGTAACCAGGGACAATAGCAAAGTCCTGTACCCCTCTCTTCTCCAATCCTGCTTCAGCTCAGGGAGTTACCTAAATTTGAGGTGCTCTTTGATGTGCATAGTCTGAATAAAACCTGTAACCTCTATTGGGTCACCTTAACTATTTTTTCCCTTGATTTTAAAATCTTTTCCCAAGACACATACCATCATTAAAGTGTATAAAGACATTTGAGCTGCCTGTGCTGGGCACAGTCACTGCATCTAACCCCTTCCTTATTTACATGTTTTGATATACGTAGGTGTTTAAAATTTTTTTTGAACTTGGAGAAGAAAGAGAGAGAGAGAAAGAGAGAGGGAGAAGCATGGAGGTGAATAGTGGAGGGGTGGTATAGTATTTGTTCCTGGTTTGATCTAGAACTGATTACCTTCCATGTGCTCCTTCAGATTCACTCTCCACCCTCTCTATCCTGCTCTGTTCTTTAGGAGACCGATATCTACGGGATGTATCAACAGGCTCCCCACCCTTGGCTTTGTGTTGGGTTCAGTCAATGGGAGGCACCAGAAGGATGTCAGAGCGTGGACATAGTGAAGTCAAGGTACATATTCTCTGGGTCCTTTCCTGCCATGGGTTGACTGAATCCTTGACCCAAAGCTCTACGCAAGGCTTCTGTTAGTCATACTTTCCCTTGTTCCTGTAACTTCTTTTTCTTATCTCTTCAGGCCTGAGGGATAACAGCTCCCTTCTGTTGTTAACCTCAGAGAATTGCACCATGCCCTGACCATTTCTGAAAACTCTGCCTCTACCTTTGGAAACAGCCCTTTATGAAATTGTCCTCAATTGACTATTTTTACTGCCATTTGTTTCCTGATAGAATTCTAACTGATACAGGCCCCTGGACCTGGATTTGAGCCTCTGTGGTTAGAAGAGAGAGATACTGGCAAAACTATAAATATTTTTTTAGATTGAATAATATTCTGGAAACAAGCAGAGTTTCTTTGAGACTCGGGTGGTAAATTGTTTCCCATTATTTGCTAGATGATCAATTCTTTTTTTTCCCTAAGATTTTATTTATTTGACAGAGAGAGCACAAGCAGAGGGAGAGAGAGGGAGAAGCAGGCTCCCTGCTGAGCAAGGAGCCCGATGTGGGACTCTGTGGGACTCGATCCCAGGACCCTGGGATCATGACCTGAGCAGAAGGCAGACGCTGAACCGACTGGGCCACCCAGGCATCCCTAGATGATCAATTCTATTTGGACAGAGATGATGTCAGTCTTGTTCACTGCTAAGTCCTCTGTTATAGCAACTACCATTATTGAGTGCTTACTTTATGCCACATACATACTGTTCTTAGAAAATTGCACATATTCATTCATTTAATCCTCACCAAGGTTCTGTAAGGTGACCACTGGTTTTTTGCCTCCACTTTTTACAGTTGAGAAAACAGACACACATCAGCTAAGTCATTCTCCTGAGGTCAGATGGCTAGTAAAATAATGGAGCCAGGATTCAAATCCAGGCTATCTGGCTCCAGAGTCCATGTTCTTAAACACCCCACTGTTCTGTCTTCCTAATGCTTAGCATAGCGCTTAACACATAGTAGGTACTCCATAAATATTTGAATGAGGAAATAAATAAAAGGATAAGTAAATGAAGAGTTGGAAAAGAGGCCATTCACTCTCATTCACTCTGCCACTGCCTGGAAATCAATCATGCTTGGGAGCACTGAGGGCGGGCAGTTTTGCAATCATCAGAACTGCATCCTTGGCATGAATATAGGCATTCTTTTGGTGGGTAGTAACAGCAGAGAGGCTTCCCCACAAAGCTAGTGGACAGTGGCCATGAACAAGAGGGAGCTGCAGTGGAGAAGAAGAACGGAATGGTAGCTGTATGGAGACTGCAGCTGCCAGACTATGCTGTGGATTCATGGGAACTGCCCTTTTGGGGATCTCAGAAATAATGGGGGGAAGGATGCAGGAAAATATTTAACAATTAAAATTAAATTAACATTGAAATACTTTAAATATTTTGGAATTTAATTTTTTTAAGAATTTAAAATATTTCATAATAAAATAAGTAATTTCCAGAAATAGTCCAGTGCAGTACCCATAATATTATTTGTTTCCTAAATAAGATGCCACCTTATGTAGTAATCACAGCCTTATTATGGGTCAAGGACACCCAAGTAACAGATGGGATGAGATAGGGTCTGATTGAGCTCCTCACTGCAACAAGAGAGCACAAATTGGGGGTGCAGAGACCCACGTTCTATCCCCAGTTATGCAGCAAAACAGCAGTATGACTCCCAGCAAGTCACTGACCTGCTCTGAATTTTAGATTCTTTATCTGTAAAAGGAGAGGGTTGGACAAGGTGATCACTGAAGTCCTGTGAACTCTAACTCTGACATCCTTTGATAAATGCTTGCTGAGTGAGTAAATGAAGTCCTTATGAAATAAATCAAATTTGGAAGGAGGTTCTTAAATTTGCTGAGCTCTATTATCAACCTATGAAAGTAGGGCCAGAGAAGGGAAAATAAAGGGAGCAGACAGTGTCAAGGAGTCCCAGGGATCATGTACACAGGAGACATAGAGAAAGGTGACCTTCATTCGTGAAGGGTGGAGCAAATGCACTCTGTCTCCTCGGCAACCTCACCCCACGCCCTCCAGGCCCTGGTGAGAGCAGCACCAAGAATAAAATGGAGGTGGCAATTCCTTGTCTAGTGGCTGGGACCCCTGACCTTCTCTTCTGAAAAAGGGACATGCTCAACACTCCTCGCTCCTGGAGTCACCCACAAGACGCAGGAAACCACTGGTACTCTCCAATCTAACACGTGGTTTACCCTGTGTCCCGTTTATGAGCCACCTTGGAAGCCAGTGAGGTACAGTAGCTTGGGAGCAATAGAAGCCCAGTGAGGGAATCTGGACAACTTGGAGAATCAGCCTTTCCAGGAGGCTTTGTGGTTCCCTCCTTCTCTTTGTGCGATCATTTTACGGGTGAAATCACTCCTGAGAATTCTCAAATATCTCCAGGTCCATCTTTGGAGAATGTTCAAGATCTCTCTGTCCTGCTCCTGGCCGACTGGGCAGCCTCACAATCACAGAGTGGGTGAGAAAGGCAGGGGGTGGGCTTGGGAGGTGGGAAGAGACTGTCATATCAAAGCATTCTTTGTGCTGTATTTTGGGCATAAAGCACATTTGAAGTCCTTGTCTCAAACCCACTTCCTCTACCCAGCGCTCACTCCAGGATGGCAACATTCAGGTCTCCACTCTTCTCCTGCCCAAATCCTCTGCTCCAGCCAGCTTGTTCTTTTCACTATCTTCCAAACATGTCCCTGCTCTTTCCTGCTTATGCACTTTTGTTCATGCTGTTCCTCCTTCCTGAAATACATTCCCTTCCTTTACCTGCCCCCTTGCATCCTCTAAGGCCAGTACTGAGTCCCATGTGTTTCTTATGGACTATACAGTCCTTGTCAACTCATAAGAACATCCTCACTAAATTCCTCTAGTGCTTACTTTCTGAACATCTCCCTTGGGAACTTAACCCTTTATCTGTATTACTCCATTGAAAGTCCTCACATCAGGCTTACCAGTCATGTACCTGTGGCCAAAGCCAGTAGCCTCACCCTTTTTTCGTCTTTTCTCTTTCCAGCTTTATCGAGATATAATTGGCGTGGAACACTGTAAGTTTAAGATGTACACCATGATGACTTGATACACAAGTATGTTGTAAAATGATTACCACAATAACGTTATTTGAAACCTCCATCACTTCACATAATTACCTTGTTTTGTGGTGAGAACGTTTAAGATCTACTCTCTTCACAACTTTCAAGTGTGTGATACAACATTGTTAGTTATAGTCACCAGGTCATCCAATGATCACCAGAAATTATTCATCTTATGGCCAGGAGTTTGTACCTTTCAACCATCTCCCTATTTTCCCCACCCCGGCCACCAGTCCCTGGCAACCACCATTCTACTCTCTATTTCTACAAGTTCAGCTTTTTTAGATTCTGCATATAAGTAAAAACAGACAGTATTTGTCTTTCTCTGTCTGACTTATTTCACTTAACATAAAGCCCTTAAGGTCCATGCATATTTTTGTAAAAGGCAAGATTTCCTTCTTTTTATGGCTGAATAATTTTCCATTGTGTATATACCACATCTTTATCCATTCATCCGTTGGTAGACACTTAGGTTGTTTCCATGTATCGGCAAGTGTGAATAATACTGCAATGAACATGGGGATTCAGATACCTGTTTGAGACAGAGATTTCATTTCCTTCAGATATATACCCAGAATTTATTCATCTTGTACCTGGAAGTTTGTACCTATTGACCAACAGCTCTCCTTTCCCCCTACTCCTGGCCCCTGGTAACCACCATTCTACTATTTGTTTCTCTAAGTTCAGTTTTTTTAGATTCCACATATAAGTGAGATCATACAGTGTTTGTCTTTCTCTGTCTGACTTATTTCACTTAACATAAAGCTCTCCAGTTTCATCCATGTTGGTGCAAATGGCAGGATTTCCTTCCTTTTAACGGCTGAATGATATTCCATTATATATATGGAATATATGTATATAAAAATCACATTTTCTTTATCCATTCATCCTTCAGTGGACACTTAGGTTGTTTCTATATCATGGTTAATGTGAATAATTCTGCAGTAAACATGGGAGTGCAGACATCTCTTTGAGATAGTGTTTTCATTTCCTTTGGATATATATCCAGAATCGCTACTGTAGTCTATTTTTAATTTTTTGAGGAACCCCTATACTGGAAGTTTTCCATACTAGCTGTATCAATTTACATCCCCACCAACAGTGCACAAGGGTTCCCTTTTCTCCACATCCTTGCTAGCATTTGTTATTTCTTGTCTTTTTGAGACTAGCTCTTCCAACAGGTGTGAGGTGGTATCTCATTATAGTTTTGATTTGCATTTCCTTGATGGTTATTGATGTTAGGGCTCCGGGAGCAGGCCTAATGCTGGGGTTGGCCAGGAGCCTGGGGCCCCAGGAGCCATGCAGGGCCACGGGAACCATGTGGGGCCACAGAGTTTGCCTGGTGTTGGTGTGGGCCTGTTGCTTTGGTCCATGAAGAAGGTGGGTGCTCACTTCACCTTTTCCCCCACAGGGAGGGTGTATGTCTTCATGCTGGGCTGCCTGTCCTTGAGGGAAAGATGATGAGAGTAATGTGAAATTGTCTTTCCTACTGTCTTCAATGTGTTTTCTTATATCTGGGCTCTACCCAGTTGCTGTAATCCCTGACGGAGACTCCTTAGCCCTTGTGAAGGTATTCCCAACTGAGCATAGTTGTTGAAATTGATGCTTCGGGGGCGGGGGGGGGGGGGGAGACAAGTGCTAGAAATTCCTATACCACTATCTTCTGAAGCTCACTCTTCAAAATTCCCTCACATTTTATCTTACTCCTCTTCCCAAAGTTAGTCCTTTTTCAAAACACTTTTTTTTAAAGAGAAATTTTTTTTAATAGATTTATTTTTTTATTTTAGAAAGAGAGAGCACGAATGCACGTGCAAGAGCGGGGTTTGGGGCAAAGGGAGAGGGAGGGAGAGAATCCTCAAACAGACTCCCCGATGAGCACAGAGCCTGATGAGAGGCTCAGTCCCAGAACCCTGAGATCATGACCTGAGCTGATATCAAGAGTCGGACGCTTAACTGACTGAGCTACCCAGCATCCTGAGAAACTTCTTTTTTTCTTGACTTTCAGGATACTTCTCGGCTTTCCTCCTACCTCACTGGCTGCTTCACTTTTGCTTTCTTTTCTGGATCTTCTTTCTTTTCTTGTAAAGATGGGGTAATCTGGGCGTTCTCAGATCTCTTCTGTTCTCTATCCACACTTATACTATGGTTCTCAAACTATGTGTCGTGGGTATGCTGCTCAAATTTACAGGGACACTATGGGATATTTAAAATTTTGGAAGGAAACCTGATGTTTCTTGACATGAGCCGGGCTCTATACAAACAACTAGTTTGAGGTAATTCATAGCTCCAACCTTTTGTGAAAGTTGGGTTTTGGGGGGGGTGGTAAAAAAATCAGTGTGAAGAAGGGAATGAGGGCAGCAGTATTTGATCTGAGTCCAAGGTTTGAGAAGTTGTACAGTGCCCAACATGGGCATGCTTCCGGTTACCAAGTATTTATGGTTACTTAAGAATGAAAGGAAAATATAATTTTGTCTTTTAGTTATGTGTATTACTTTTTCAAATGGCTGCTAAGTTGTTAGGACAAAAATACTTACTCAGATGGCTAAACTACTTGGTAAACAGAATTGCTGGGTGTTTTCTTTTGGTGTGGAAGTTCTGCGAAAAAAATTACTGAGACCCCAGTGAACCAAGAAAGTTTCTGTGAGCCAAGAAAGTTTGGAAACCTCTGTTCTAAGTAATTATATATGATTCCATGACTTTAAATTCCTCCAATGTGTTGATTACTCCCACATTTTTATCTCCAGCTCTGATTTCTCCCCTTAATGCCAGACTCTACTTATAATTGCCTACAGTACATCTTTGATTGGGTATTGAATAATCATCTGAAATGTGCCTTGTGCGAAACTCAAGCTTGGACTCCTCCAGGCCAAAGTGGCCTTCCTGCAGGTCTCACTGTCCTAGCATATGGTGTTGTCATTCACACAGCTGCTCAGGCCAAAAACATAGGAGGTGTTCTTGATTGTTCCTGTTTAGGGACCAGCAAAATTATCTGTAAAGGACCAGAGAGTCCTTTTATTTTAGGCTTTGCAGGCCATAAGGTCTCTGTCACAAGTATTCAACTCTGCTATTGTAGCAGGAAAGCAGCTATAGAAAATAGTAAAGAAGTGGGCATGGCTGTGTTCCATAAAAACTTTATTTACAAAAGCAGATGGTGGGGTGGATTTGGCCTGCGGGCTGGAGTTTGCCAACTCTGCTCTGTTTTGCCCACACCCTTGCGTCCAATGCATCGCAAACTCTGCTGGCCCTTCCTTCAGAATATCTTTTGGATATTAGCCCTTCTCATCACTTTTGTCATCTCTTGCCTGAACCACTGAATATCTTCCAAACATCCACCCTTGCCCCCAGCAGCCAATTCTCCATAGAGCAGTCAGAGGAATCTTTCTAAAATATAAGCCAGAGGACATTACTGTCCTGTTCAAATCTTTGAATGGATTGCCATCATAATAAGAATAAAACTTGAGGTCCTATTGGACCACACATGATTTGCCCCCTTTGTATCTCTCCAACCTCATTTACTCACCTTGTTCACTGTGCTCTAGCCATAACTGGCTTTATTGTGATACACCTTAAGGTCTTGCTATTCCTCCTGCCTGGAATAATCTTCCCTCTAAATAATCTACATGACTTATTCCCTGAATTTATTTAGCTGTCGGCTGAAATGTCACATTCTTAGAGGTCCTCCCTGATTTTCCTACCTAAAACAGCCCTTCTCATATTTCTATCACTTTTTAAATCTCATTGCCCTGATTTAATTTTCTTCCTACTGTCTTATACTGATGGAAATGATATTATAAATTTATTGGTTTATTGTCTCTCTTCCATGCTAGAATGTATGTTCTAGCAGAATGAAGAATAAATTGTATTTTCCTCTGAATTACCACTGCCCAGCATAGTTCCTGGTCTATAGGAGATCCTCAATAAATACTTGTAAAATAAATGAATAAATGGATAAGCTGCTGTATTAGCCAGGATCCTGGCAGGAAACAATCCAGCTCAGGTGGTTTTAAAGACTTTAATGAAAGAACTACTCAAGGAAGAACGGACTGGGTTAAAGCAACCAAGTAGGAGTGTTGAGGCCCTCAGAGACCAGCAACAGCAGGAGACCATTACCACCCCAAGGCCTTATGGGACAAGGGGAAGGAACAGTGTTACTGCAGCCAGTGTGAGCTGGAGGCCTGGAAGAAGGCCCACACAGTAGGAGCTGTAGACACAGGAGGATGCAGCCACTGCCAAGAAAGTGGCCCAAAGCGGAGGGGGAAGGCAGGGAAAACATTTTTTGACCTCTGTATCCTCCTATCTTCCAATTTACTGCCAGCGCCTCACTTGGCTAATCTCAACTGGAAGCCAGAAGCCAAAGGAGCCCAGGCAATGGTGTCTTGTACAGCATGGATTGGGGTAAGTAAGTTGGAGAGGGATGTGGATGGGAGGGGTAGGCAGAGAATGACCAGGACAACTGTTTGCATTATGGCTTGGCAGGTTTAAGTGCAGATGCCTCACACCTCTGCGGTGTGTATGCCAGCTTCTTAAGCACAGGAACCTTATCTTTTAACAATCTCACCTATCCCCTCAAGTTGGAACCTGTATTGGATGTACGTGTTTCGTGCTTCTTGACTTGAATCTTCCTCATTGCTTTAAACTCCAAAGACTACAATGATCTGGCATATTTCATTCTGCCATATTGCTCCCCCAATCCAGGCAGCGTGATGGCCTCCCTTTTGAACATAAGATCCTGTTGATTGAATAGCAATCTTTCACCTGGCTGCTTTACACTGACCAGAAGCTGCTTGCCTCTCTTGATTTCTGTAAGTGCCAACATCCCTGCCCTTCACAGTGGACCTCCGTGCCATCCTGAAAGCTTCCTTTCCAGAGGATTTATGTATGGACAGCTCCTCCATTTTCTGTACATCACATACTTTCATTGTTCTCTTGCCCACTCGTTGTCTGTTATGGAGTCAGTACCATGGTACTTAGGTGCTTCTGAAAAAGTGAAATGAGGAAGGGATGCTTTTGATCATGGGATAGCTGGGCTGTGATGAGCCTGGCTTTCTTCAAATTCCATTGTGCCAAGAAACTCCATAGTTAGGCTGCCCCATCCTTCATGTACAGGGCAGCATGGACTGGGGAAGCTATGTGAATAAATAAACCTGTCTATGAGAGCAGATAAAATCTGCCTGCAGCCTGCTAAAAACCCAGTGTTTCCTGGAGTCAGGAGAGGTCTGTCTTCAGTCATTGCCTTCCCACATCAGCTGTGGGTCCGACCCAGTGTATGAGTTATCTATTGTGGTGGAACAAAGTACCCCAAAACGTAGAAGGTTAAAACAATAAACACTCTGTGACTATCTCACAGAGTTCCTGAGAGTTTGAAATTTGGGAGTGGCTTAGCTGGGTGGTTCTGGCTCAAGGTAACCTCAGGAGGTTGCAGTCAAGTTGTCAGTGAGGACTGTAGTCATCTTGAAGTGACTAGGGAATTCACTTTGAAGCTCACTCACATGACTGTGGGCAGAAAGAATGAAACAGGCTGTGTGGGCTTCTCCGTAGGACCGCTCATAACATGGCTTTCCTCAGAGGGTGATCTGACAGAGTACATCCAACACAGAAGCAGCAGTCTTTTATAACCTAATCTTGAAAGTGACAAACCATCACTTCTGCTGTACAGTGTGGGAGGAGACCACACAAATGATCATTGGGGGCCATATTGGAGGCTGCCTACTACACCCAGATCTTGGCAGAATGATACACAATGAGGCTTCTCATGATAGAGTGTTGGCTGGAGTGGGGTCAAAGCCCAGGAGCTCCTATCAGCAGTGACTAGTCAGATGCCAAAGGCTCTAAGGGACTTAAACTGTGTGGCTAGAGAAACAGGAATAAGCCCTCTGGACACTAACGTAACTCTGGCTGGGCTTATGCACCACCTAAGGAATCAAGAAATGAGGATCCAGATTGCCTCCCCAACTTCCCTGGCTCCAAAGACAAACCATCTGTGTGAGAATCTCCTGGAGAACTTGTTAAAAACATCGATTCTTTGCCCAAGAAATACTGTACCAGGACCTCTGGTGTGGACTCACAAAATAATTTTGATGTGTACCCAGGTTTGGAAGCTACCATAAGATGACACGGGTTTTGAGGGAAGAACATTTAGCCTGTAACTAAAGTGAGGGTCTGGCTTTGACTGCTGAAAGCATTGAGTGTAGTCTGGGTCTGTAACTGCAGCTGTTTGAAGGCACAGTGGTTAAAGACATCCAAGAAGCTCTTGTTTACTTATTACTATAAATGATTTAAGAGATGCATCTTTATTTTCCATAGGATTAAAAGGAAAAACAGACAGAACTCCGAATGCAATGGATTAAATAAAATACACAAATACAGTGTGAATTTACAGTTAAATCAAATCCTGACCTTCTTGATATTGAATGGTTGGTCATGGAAAGAAGAAGAGACACAGGGAAGTTTCTGTAGGCTTAAGGGGTAGACGAGAAAATGCTATTAAGCTTTTCCCAGAATATAAATGTTCAATATCATCTTCCCTTCTTTGTCTTTTGTTTCATAGCAGACTGATCTGAACAATCATTTGTATGCCATGCCATTGGAACTGCAACTCTATGGCCTTTGGAAGAGTAACCTCTTTGCCATGAAGATAGTTAAAAATTGCTTTTGAACATCTCCCTAAGGGATTTCTGATTTCAATACAGGGATCTAGAAAGCTAGAGAGAGTCATTCCCACCTTTACAATAAAAAGGCCAGACAGGGCGCCTGGGTGGCTCAGTTGGTTAAGCGACTGCCTTCGGCTCAGGTCATGATCCTGGAGTCCCGGGATCGAGTCCCGCATCGGGCTCCCTGCTCAGCAGGGGGTCTGCTTCTCCCTCTGACCCTCCCCCCCTCTCATGTGCTCTCTCTCTCATTCTCTCTCTCAAATAAATAAATAAAATCTTAAAAAAAATAAAATAAAAAATAAAAATAAATAATAAAAAAAGGCCAGACAAACTGCATGTCCATAACTCTTCTTGAGAGCTGAGTGGCAGGATAGCCAACTAGTCTGAAATCAGAGACAGGCATCCTACAGATAGGATGTAAGTACTTGTTTACTTAGGGCAGAAGTTCCTGGACACTGGTATGAAAAATTCACCTAGAATCAGTGGAGGCTCAGTGTGGACTGGTGGTAGAATATGGAGACCCTGGGGGCTACAGATATAAGGCAAGTTTTTCTCCATGGACCCTACTTGCTGAGAGTTCTGAGAAAGCATCCCTCATGGTAAAGGCCTCAGGGAGAGGAATAGCGACCACTGTGGAAAAGGGGAGGAAACTGTACCCAGGACTTTCTCCCTTGTATCCTCTATGGAACAAAAGCTTTAATCTATGCAGGGCAACAAACACTGTTGTCCATAGAGTGTTGTTGAAAAATCTGTTGCAGCAGAAGGAAGGGACCAGAAAAAATAAATCTATACCCCTGAGGGAAGGGCAGCAATGGGTACAGGGCCCTGAATTATATATGAGGGAGGGACTGGAGCACTCAGAAGGGACATAGGCCCTGCCTAAAACTGAGGTTTAATCAGAACAACAAATCTATGACTCCCATGCTTTCTGACAACCATCTACCAAGTGTCAAGTAACAAGTAATAATGGAATACTGGCAGAAGAGTTGCAAGACTGTGGAGACCATCCCAGTTTAGAAGGAAAATCTAAAGCTGATGTGACATTGAAACCAGTCCCTCTAGCAAACCAGTATCTAGCCTCAACACAAGGCCTCGCTAGAGGAATTTGAAGTCTATGATATATTGAAGGTACACTAAAGCAATAACAAGCTTAAGCAACAACAAAACTCAAACCCCGCTCAATTCCTGACTAGATTAACTCAAACTTCCACACCAAAGACTTGGCAAAAGAAAAGGCATGCCCATTTCCAGGTATAAAAATGATTTACTTTGGTCTTTACCACCCAAGAGGTCTGAGTTTCAACTAAACATTATGAGGCATACAAAAGGAAAGAAAAAAAAAAAAAAACCCCACAAGAGACAAAGAAATCAACAGAATGAGATTCATAGACAACACAGATGTTGGAACTACCTGACATAGTGTTTAAATAGCCATGAATAATATGCTAAAGGCCCCAGGGGAAAAGATGGACAATGTGCAAACTCAGGTCGGAAATTTCTACAGAGATATCAAAACTATAAAAACGAGTCAAATGAAAAACACAGTAACAGAGATGAAGACTATCTTTGACTGGCTTATTAGCAGACCTGACACAGCCATGGAAAGAAGCAGTGAATTTGAAGAAAGGTCAATAAAAATGATCAAAACTAAAATGCAAAGAGAGGGGCGCCTGGGTGGCTCAGTTGTTAAGCGTCTGCCTTCGGCTCAGGTCATAATCCTGGGGTCTTGGGATGGAGCCCCACATCGGGCTCCCTGCTTGGTGGGAAGCCTGCTTCTCCCTCTCCCACTCCCCCTGCTTGTGTTCCCTCTCTCGCTGTGTCTCTCTCTGTCAAATAAATAAATAAAATCTTAAAAAAAAAAATAAGACGCAAAGAAAAACGTAAGTGAAAATAAAGCACACAGAACAGAGAATCCAAGAACCATGGAAGAACACCAGGTAGTCTAACAGACACAGAATTGGAATCCCAGAAGGAAAAGCGAAAGAGAATAGGACCGAAGAAATATTTGAAGAAATAATTGCTGGGCATTTTCAAGAGGTAACGACAAACACTACACAGCAGAGAGAAGAAGCCAAGAACAACAAGAAAGATAAACACCAAGAAACAAAATCCAAACCCTCTCAAAACACCCACCTAAGCATAAAAATCATCAGACAGCTGAAAACAAAACACAGAGAAAATCTTGAGGCATCTGGAGGGAAAAAAAAAAGACACACTGCGCACAGAGGAAGAAGGATAAGGATTGCTGTAGACTTCTTGTTAGAAACTACGCAAAGCAAGGAAAAAAAAAAAAGAAGAAGAAGAAGAAGAAAAAAGAAACCACACAAAGCAGAAGACATTGAGTGAGAACTTTAAAGTGTTGAAAGAAAAGCAAATCTTTCAACCCAGAATTTCTAAAGCTCACAAAAATACTTTTCAAAAATGAAAGAGAAGTAAACACTTTCTCAGACAATCAAAAAATGAGAACTATTCTACCAGAAAAGTTAAAAGAAGTTCTTCAGGCAGAAGGAATATGATTACCAGGTAAAAACTTTAGATAGACCCAAAGAGATGAAGAGCACTTGAAATGGAATAAATTAAGGTAAAATAAAATGTGGTTTTTTTTCTTATCTAAAATTGCTGTAATAAAACTAACTGGTTAAAGCAAAATGGTGTTTATGGCATACGTAAAAGTAAAATGTATGACGATATAGAACAAAGAATGGGAGAGAGGAATGGGAGTATACTATTTAAGGTCTGGATGCTACACATGAAGTGGTATGTTATTTGAAGGTGATTCTGATTAACTGGTGTTGTATATTGTAAGCCCCAGAGTAAGACAAAGTTTTTTACAAAGTGTAAATAATAAATTAACAGTGGAGACAAAATGGAAGAACAAACAGCTCAGTTAAAAATATATAATTAGGGGCGCCTGGGTGGCTCAGTAGGTTAAGTGGCTGCCTTTGGCTCAGGTCATGATCCCATGGTTCTGGGATCGAGCCCTGCATCAGGCTCCTTGCTCAACAGGGAGCCTGCTTCTCTCCTGCCTGCCTTTTTCCTGCTTGTGCTTGCTCTCTCTCTCTCTCTGGGTCAAATAAATAAATAAAAATCTTTAAAATATATATATAATTAATACAAGAGAAGGCAGAAAAATAAGAAAAAAGAAGCAAAGAACAAATGGAGCAAATAGAAAACAGCTAGCAAGATGGTAGATTTTAATCCAACCACGTCAATAACCACATTAAATGTGAATGGTCTAAATGTACCAAATAAGAGATTGGCGTGTTGGGTTTAAAAAAAAGCAAGACCCAACTATACACTGCCATAATAAATGCAATTAAAGTAGAAAGATACAGATAAGTTAAAATAAAAGGATAGAAAAAGATCTATAATGCAAACACGATAAATAAAGAAGCTGGGCAGCTATATCACTATCAGACAAAGGAAACTTCAGAGCAAGGAATATTATCAGAGATAAAGAGGGATATCATGTAATAATAAAGGTGTAAATTCTTTAAGAAGCAATTTTATATGTGCATGTACCTAAAAACAAAGAGTTTCAAAAAACATAAAGCAAAAACTGATAGAACTGAAAAGACAAATAGACAAAAACTATAATTATGGTGGGATGCTTTAATACTAGTCAGTAATTGATAGAACAAATACACAGAAAGTCAGTAAGAACTGAACAATACTAGCAAACAACTTGACCTAAATACCATTTATAGAGAATGCAAACCAGCAAGAACAGAATGCACATTCTTTTCAAGTACACGTAGAATATTCCCAAAGACAGACCATATCCTGTGTCAAAAATCAAAAAGTACACTTGATATTAAAGAAATCATGTATGTTCTCTGATGATAATGGAATTAAACTAGAAATCAATCATAGAAAGAGTTCTCACCTCCTCTCAGATATCAAAATTAAACAATATTGCTGCTATGAACATTTGAGTCTAAGTTTTTATGTGGACCTAAGTTTTCATTTCTCTTGAGCATATAACCACAAGTGGAATTGCGGGGTCATATGGTAACTATATGGTTAGCCTTTTGAGAAACTATAAGACTGTTTTCCAAAGACTGTTTTGCCCCCATTGACTTGTCTTGGCACCCTTGTTGAAAATCAATTGACTATAAATGTGGGGATTTATTTCCAGACTCTCAGCTGCACCATTTTACACTCCTATCAGCAGTGAATGAGGATTTCAATTTTTCCACATTCTTATCAACACTTGTTATTATCTATCTTTTTGATTACGGTCATTCAAGTGGGTGTGAAGTGGTATCTCATCGTGGTTTTGATTTGCATTTCCTGATGACTAATGATGTTGAACATCTTTTCTTGTGCTTGTTACCCATTTGTATATCTTTTCTGAAGAAATTGTTCAGATCCTTTGCCAATCTTTAAATTGTGCTTTTTATTATTGAGTGCTGAGAGTTATTTATATGTTCTAGACACAAATCCCTTAATAGATATATGATTTGCAAATATTTT
This sequence comes from Neomonachus schauinslandi, assembly GCF_002201575.2. NCBI lineage: Eukaryota > Metazoa > Chordata > Mammalia > Carnivora > Phocidae > Neomonachus > Neomonachus schauinslandi. Next base: position 86,679,202 of record NC_058419.1, read on the forward strand.
CTCCCATTTTGTCAGTTATATTTTCACTTTCTTGATGGTATCCTTTGTAACATAAAAGGTTTTAGTTTTGATGAAGTTCAATTTACCTGTTTTTCCTTTGGTTGCTTTGGTGTTTAATGTCATATCTAAGAATTCTTTGCTTACTTCAAGGTAATGAAGACTTTCAACTATCTTTTCCTCTATGAATTTTATAGTTTTAGCTCTCACATTCAGGTCTTTAATCCACTTTGAGTGGATTTTGTATATGGTATGAGGTAAGGGTCCAACTTTATTCTTTTGCATGTAGATATCTGGTTGTCCTAGGACCATTTGTTGGAAAGACTATTCTCTTCTTCATTGACTTGTTTTGGCACCCTTGTTGAAAATCAATTAATCACAAATGTGAGGATTTATTTCCAGGTTCTTAATTACTGTAGTTTTCAGAGTTTTGAAATCAGGAAGTGTGAGTGTTCAAACTATGTTCTTCAAGATTGTTTTAGCTACTATGAATTTCTTAAATTTCCATGTGAATTTTAGGATCAGCTTGTCAATTTATGGAAAGAAGTCAGCTGGAATTTTGTTTGAAATTATATTGAATCTGTAGATAAATTTGGTGAGTATTGACATCTCAACGATATTTGTCTTCTGATCCATGAACATGGAATGGGTTTCCATTTATTTATGTCTTCTTCTTCTTTTTTTTTGCAATGTTCCCATCTTTATTTTTTTAATTTTTTTAAATTTTATTTTATTTTTTTTTTAAAGATTTTATTTATTTATTTGAGAGAGAGAGAATGAGATACAGAGAGCATGAGAGGGAGGAGGGTCAGAGGGAGAAGCAGACTCCCTGCCGAGCAGGGAGCTCGATGTGGGACTCGATCCCGGGACTCCAGGATCATGACCTGAGCCGAAGGCAGTCGCTTAACCAACTGAGCCACCCAGGCGCCCAATTTTTTAAAATTTTAATATGTTATGTTAGTCACCATACAGTACATCATTAGTTTTTGATGTAGTGTTCCATGATTCATTGTTTGCGTATAACACCCAGTGCTCCATGCAATATGTGTCCTCCTTAATACACACCACCAGGCTAACCCAACCCCCCTAGCCCCCTCCCCTCTGAAACTCTCAGTTTGTTTCCCGGAGTCTGTAGTTCTCATGGCTCGTCTCCCCCTCTGATTCCCCCCCTTCACTTTTCCCTTCCTTCTCCTAATGTCCTCCATGCTATTCCTTATGTTCTACATATAAGTGAAACCATATAATTGTCTTTCTCTGCTTGACTTACTTCACTTAGCATAATCCCCTCCAGTTCCAACCATGTCGATGCAAATGGTGGGTATTCATCCTTTCTGATGGCTGAGTAATATTCCATTGTATATATGAACCACATCTTCTTTATCCATTTGTCTGTTGAAGGACATCTCGGGCTCCTGCCACAGTTTGGCTATTGTGGACATTGCTGCTATGAACATTGGGGTGCAGGTGCCCCTTCTTTTCTCTATACCTGTATCTTTGGGGTAAATACCCAGGAGTGCAATTGCTGGGTCATAGGATAGCTCTATTTTTAACTTTTTGAGGAACTTCCACACTGTTTTCCAAAATGGCTGTACCAACTATTTATGTCTTCTTTAATTTCTTTCAGCAATGTTTTTAGTTTTCAAAGTGTACATTTTGCACTTCTTTTGTCAGTTTTATCACTAAGGATTTTATATTTTTTGATGCAATTTTAAATAGAATTTTTTTCTTAATTTCATTTTTGGATTATTTATTTCAAGTGTATAGAAATACAATTTATTTTTGTGTTTTGATCTTGTATCTTGCAACCTTGCTGAACTAATTAGTTTTTTTTTAAAGATTTTATTTATTTATTTGACAGAGAAACACAGCCAGAGAGGGAACACAAGCAGGGGGAGTAGGAGAGGGAGAAGCAGGCTTCCTGTGGAGCAGGGAGCCTGATGCGGGGCTCGATCCCAGAATCCTGGGATCATGACCTGAGCCGAAGGCAGATGCTTAACGACTGAGCCACCCAGGCGTCCCTAATTGGGTTTTGTTTTGTTTTGTTTTGTTTTTGCTTTTGTTCTTGAGAGAGTGTTTGAGCACTAGTGTGGGGGAAATGGGGAGAGGGAGGAGTGAGAGAATTCCAGCAGGCTCCACGCCTAGTGTGGAGCCCGATGCAGGGCTCAATCTCACCACACTGAGATCACAACTTGAGCTGAAATCAAGAGTTAGACACAACTGAATGAGCCACCCAGGCGCTCCTGAACTAATTAGTTTTAATAGGGGTTGTTTTTTAAGTGGATTTCTTAAGATTTTCTATATATATAAGTTCATGTTATCTGAGAAAAGAGATGGCTTTGCTTCTTTCTTTCCAAACTGGATGCCTTTTATTTCATTTTCTTGCCTCCATTATATTGTTGAATATTGTTGAGTAGAAGTAATGATGAACATGCATCATTGTCTTGTTTCTGATTTTAGGGTGAAAGCATTCAGGGTTTTGCCATTAAGTATGATATTAGCTGCGGGTTTTAATAGCTGCCTTCTATCACCATGAGGACGTTTTTCTTTTATTCCCAGCTTAACAAGTGATGTTTTTATCATCAAAGTTTGTTGGATTTTGTCAAATGATTTTTCTACATTTATTGAGGTGATCATGTGATTTTTATCCTTTCTTCTTTTATATTGTATTACATTAATTGACTTTCATGTTAAACCAACTTTACATTTTTGGATTAAATCTCACTTAGTCATGGTGTATAGTCTTTGAAATATGTTGCCAGATTTGGTTTGCTAGCATTTGTTGAGGATTTTTGGGTCCATATGCATAAGAGATATTGGTCTTTTTTTTTCTTGTGATATCTTTATCTGTCTTTAGTAGGGCAATAATGATTTCATGGAATGAGTTTGGAAGTCCCTTCCTCGTCTATATTTTAAACAAGTTTGTGAAGAATTCATATTTGTTCTTTAAATGTTTGGTAGAGTTCACCAGTGTTATAAACTAAATATTTGTGTCCTCTCCAAACTCATATGTTAAAATCCTTACCCCCAAGTTGATAGTATTAGCAGCCAGGGTTTTGGGGAGGTGATTAGGTCATGATACTGGAGCCCTCATGAATGAGATCAGTACCCTTATAAAAGAGATCCTAGAGAGATCTTTTGTCCTTTTCACTAGGTGAGGTTACTGTGAGAAAATGGTTATCTGTGCGGAAACGGGCTATCACCGGACTCCAAATCTGCTAGTACCTTGATTTTGGACTTCCCAGCCTTCGGAATTGAGAAATGAATCTTTGCTGTTTATGAACTACCCAGGTTATGGTATTTTGTTAGAATAGCCTGAATGGACCAAGATAACCATATAAGCTTGCAATCCCATTCCTAGGTATTTGTCCTAGAGAAATGAAAACTTGTGTTTGCATCAAAACCTCTGCACCAGGGGCGCCTGGGTGGCTCAGTCGTTAAACATCTGCCTTCGGTTCAGGTCATGATCCCGGGGTCCTGGGATTGAGCCCCGCAACGGGCTCCCTGCTCCGTGGGAAGCCTTCTTCTCCCTCTCCCACTCCCCCTGCTTGTGTTCCCTCTTTGGCTGTCTCTCTCTCTGTCAAATAAAGAAGTAAAATCTTAAAAAAAAAACCAAAACACCTCTTCACCAATGACTATGGCAACTTTATTTATAATTGCCTCAAACTGAAAACAACCCAGATGCCCTTCAGCTGACAGATACATAAACAAACCTTTGTATTTCAATACTGTGTAATGTTCCCAGTAATAAAAAGGAACAAACTATTGACTCACACAACAATGCAGAGGCATTTTAAATGCATTTGCTAAGTGAAAGAAGCAGACCAAAGGTTACATATTGTATGATTCTATTTATATAACAATATGATAAAGGAAGAACTAGAGAAGGGAAACAGATTAGTGTTTTCTAGGGCTTGGGGAGTGAGGAAGGATGGACTACAAAGGGGTGACATGAGGGCGTTTTTGTTGTGAAGAAACTGTTCTGTATCATATATATAGTGTCAGATGACTCTATGTACTTTTCGTATTCCATACATAGTGAATTTTATTGTAAGTAATTAAAAAAATCCACTAGGATGTGAGGGAACCCAAAATGGAATATCCACAGAAACAGCTGAACCTAACTGTATTGCAAACGAATAACATAACCATACTGAAGGGCATGGGGAAGAAAAGAACCAACCTAAGTAACTTAGGAGAACAGTGTTTTTACTGGACATTGTACACCCAGGGACAAACAGAATTATACACATGTACTACACTCTAGTTAACAAATCTGACTCTGATGGAAAATGGGTTAGCAATTTTGAAATTACTTTATGTGAATTTTAGAGCTGAACAAATAAGTACATATTTTGTAAATAATGAGAGTGAGGTTTCACTGTTGGAGAAATATAGTGATACGAATGAGGAAAGGGGCAGGGCTAGAATGAATTCTGTCATGTTGGATTAGGGTCATAGCTATCAGTGGGAACCCATAGTTTTTTAAATATATATACAGAAAGAGACACAGAAATAAAGAACTGTATGTATGCATGGGTTGATATACATACATACATACATTTCTTAGCTCTGTCCAGTAAGAGGGCCTAGAAGTAGGGACACACCTTAGCACCCATGTCTTGGTTTCTAAGACATCATTTTCCAATAAGAGGGGCCAAGTCTTCTTGAAGAAGTTGTTGATTCCAGGGCTGGGAAAAGGAAAGCACAAGATGAGCTTGGAGCAACCTGTGTGCCCGAAAATAAGGAAGTTCTGGAAAAAGTATGGGACTTGTCAAAAGGGCATAGGGACCAACCTGAAAAAGCTCCCGATGGCCAAAGCTGGAGGAGCAATTTGGGCAATAAAATGAATAAGAGTAGTGTTGAATCATAAACCACAGGATAAAATAAATATATCCAGAAGGCCAGACTGTTGTAAATAAAAGATTGAATAAATAAATGAACAGGCAAAGAAGAGATAGCTTTTCCTTACAGAAGAATTGCAATTAATATATGTAGGAGGATTGAGGGAAATGAAAAATCAGTATTAGAACACCACAGTAATAATTGTTGCAGGCAAGATATCCATTAACAAATGTCAAAATTAGCCAACAACAGTTTGAGGAGTAACAGGATATTTCCATCTCTTAAAAGGATCTCTTTGAAGAGATTTATAAACGACAAAGAGAAAAACAATAATTGTACAGTAGAGAAACTCAGCAGACACTGAGGGAATCAAGTGATTCAAGAGATCAAGGTCAACGTCACCAGTCATAAGACTCGCAGCTATGATGTATCCTTTGGTATGATGCATCACTCCCGTGGCATTCTTGCCAAAAATGCATATTCTAAATATAATTGTGAGAAAGCATCAAAGAAACCCAAGTTGTGGAACATTCTACAAAATAACTGACTAGTACTTTTCAAAAGTATCAAGGGAAGACAAGGAAAGAGTGAACAAATGTCATCGACTGGAGGAGACTAAATGAAATTTGGGACACTCATTTGTATCTCAGAACTGAAAATGTTCATTAGTGGAAGGACTGGCAAAATAAAAATTAAGTGTGTAATTTAGTTAATATTATTTTTTTAAAGATTTTATTTGTTGGGGCGCCTGGGTGGCTCAGATGGTTAAGCGTCTGCCTTCGGCTCAGGTCATGATCCTGGGATCCTGGGATCGAGCCCCATGTTAGGTTCCCAGCTCAGTGAGGAGTCTGCTTCTCCTTCTCCCTCTGTCTCTCCCTCTGCTTGTGCTCTCTCTGCTTCTCTCTCTCTCAAAAGAATAAATAAAATTTTTTATTTTTATTTATAAAATTTTATTTATAAAATTTTTTATTTATTCTTTTGAGAGAGAGAGCTGGGGGTGGAGGAGCAGAGGGAGAAGGACAAGCAGACTCCACGCTGAGTGCAGAGATGAAGCTGGGCTCAAACCCACGACCATGAGATCATAACCTGAGCAGAAATCAAGAGTCAGACGCTTAACGGACTGAGCCACCCAGGAGCCATCCTGCCCCCTTTTTAAAGATTTTATTTATTTATTTATTTATTTATTTGAAAGGGGTGGGGGAGCAGAGGGTGAAGGGCTAATATTTTATTGTGCTAACATCAGTACCTTGGTTCCAGTGATTGTGCTATTGTTACCTAAGACGTTAACATTAGTGGAAGCTGGGTGAAGAGCATATGGGGATTTTTGTTACTGTTTTTGCCAAGTTTCTCTTTAATCTAAAATTATTTCTCTATATCTAAATTTAAAATAAAAAGCTAAAAAATCTTTCTCTGAAAGGGTCCAGAGGCAGCAGAGATACAAGAAAGAAACAAAAATAACCACAAAACAAAAATGTTTTGGGGGTTGGGGAACAAGGTGTGCTAGAGAGAAGGGCTTCTGGAATTCCTGAATGGCTGCCTTCCACACCTGAGGTTACTTTCAGTCGAAGGACTTGGCTATTGGAACAGTGAGGATACATCAACATTGCACCATGTAAATGTCCTTGAACAGGTTGGTACAGTTTGGGGCAGGGAGTTCATCCTGCCCCCGGCCAGAGCTGATCAGCAAAAATTATTGGTGGAATATATTTTAATAAGCTCTTCTAGAAGGCTAAAAGTGGAAGCTTTTTGTGTCAATTGCATCAATTTAATTAGTACTCCTTCCAGGGAATCTGGGAGTCTGTGGAAAACCAACGTCAAAAACCAGCAACAAGCATCCATCTGCAGTTCAGCCAAATGGAGGAGAGTTCAGTGAACTTGACGCTGAATGGGTGATGATGAAGGGAAGCACAAAGAAAAAGGAAGTAAGTCATTTATTTCAAAATTAAAATCAATATGTGAAGAGCAAATATTTAGAAAGTGTCTACTGTGTGCATGACACCAAATAAATCAATGTGGGTAGCACTTTACCAGCCACCAAGTTCTGACATAAATCATCGCATCCGACCGTCACAGAAACCAGGCAAAGTGCACAAGGCATTGTCTGGTTTTCACAAGTGAGAAACAGTCTCACAGAAGTCGGGTGGCTTTGCCAAGGTCACATGATGAACGGTCAGGCTGGGACTTGAGTGCTGGCCTTCCACTTCCTAGCTCCTTTTGGGAATTCTATTTTTAAAATAAAAATAACTTTCCATCTGCATCTCTCGATGAAGACTAAGCAAGTACACCCGAGATCTGGATTCATCTAAAATTTGAAAATTTGTTTTAAATGTTCTGCACTGGACACAATCCAGAATGTTTCAAAAGACACATTTTCCCCTTAAATGTTTAAATGCATGTCCTTAAGGATAAATTAAATCCATATGCTCCTGATCAATCTGCATTTACTGTAATTCATTAAAATGCTGCTTTGGAAGTTATTGAGTGCTCGAGCACATTTCGCGTCTTGCTCCGAGTATCTGCAAAAACTACTATTGATGGTCTTAAAATCAATGTGAAGTCTTTTGCCTAAGTACAGACTCAGTCCATTCACTTTCAGGAAGGTGACCCTTGGGCGAGTGTAGCAGATTGGGACTTCATCCTGTTTCCCAGCCTTCTCAGTCTTAGAGTGGAGGGAGGAGTGGGAAAGCCATTTGTCCTTTGAATGTTCAAAGTTCCGTTGAAAGGAAGTGAATACATTACACATCTCTAGCATGTCTAAGTGCCCAAAACCCAACCATGTTTTGTCCATCCATCCATCCATCCATCTATCCATCCATCCAGGTAGTAAGTCATTCAAATGACATTTACTGGAGTCTTACTGTGACTCAGGCATTGTAGAAAGTTCTGAGAAAAAAATATGTAACATAGTTTTCCAGTCACCTTTTATAGAGAATACTATATTATCCAAAGAACAACTTTACAATTTATGTAGATAATTCTATTCATTCTTCATAGAAATGGACAAAGGGGGCTCAGGAAAGTCCAGCAACTTGTCTGTGATTCCAGGTGATTCCTAACACGTAGTAGATACTATGTTAATGTTTGCTGAATTGAAATGAGTGAGCAAGAGGTGTGGTGTTGTCTTTGGATCTGCTCTGGTTGGGACGTCAGAGTACAAGAATAGAGTAGTGGTAAGAACATGGGCTTCAGAGCCAGACTCGGTCTGGGTTTCAAGCCCACTTCCATTACTCAATAACCATGTGTATCTGTCAGGGACCCAGCAGCAAACAGAAGGCATGCTCAAATTAGGATAATTTCAGGAAGGCTTGAAAAAGGAACCATTTACAAAGGCGTGGGAAGGGTAAAGGGGAACCTGCACTAATGGTGTGGCTGCTACCAGTCCTGGGTCCTACTGAAAAAGAAAAGGAAGTGGTTGTGATAACCCAGAGGGGGGCATCTGACGGGAACCGCAACCTTCAGTTGAGGGCTGCTACCAGCCTAAAATGACCCCGAAGGAGGAAAGCCAAGGAATAACTCCCTTGATCTCATTCTCCTCCTGCCCTCCCCTATCCTGCCAGGGCATCCAGTGGCTGAGCCCATTTGGGCAAAGCAACCTTTGATGTGGTCATAGAGGTCAGCTTTCGGGACAAAGAGCAAGTGGGGAGTGCCTCCTGGGAGGCAAATGGAAAATATCTGACTGACACTGCCCGTGATGTTGGGAAATCTTTTCACTTGTTTTACTTTATGACCCTCCTCTTTTAAATGGATGTAAAGAAACCCACGTTGAGGGGTGATTGGAGAGGATTGGATGGAATTGTGTGTATATACCACTGAGCACAGTACCTTGTACCAGAGCTCACTTGTGTTTCTTCTCTCCTAGACTTTGGTGCCCAAACCTGGGGGTCCCAGCAGTTGGGAACAACCCCAAACCCAGTCAATCTTACTCTCTGACATGTGTAGTCCTTAGTTTCATAGACTTGTGCTTGCCATGTCTTAGGGACATGGAACTGACAGTAAGGAGCTGGGCCTTAGAGACAGCTGGGGGAGGTGTGCCCATGAGCAGCAGTGGGGGAAGACAGGCAGGAGCAGGCCCTTCTAACATGCTCAGGCAAGGAACAGGCCTTCATTGAAGAGCTTCAGTGTCCACACTTTCAAGTGCAGCCGATTCCATCCCATTATTGTGGGTCTGAGTGGGGCCCAAGAATGTGTGTGATTCTTGGGCCCCACTCAGATGCCCCCCCGCCAATCCAGATGGCCCAGCTGTGGAATTCCTAAAACAACCACACTTTCAGAAACACTGATGTGATGTCCGGAGGGTAGATGTTGAAGTCAGATTGACCTAGTTTGAATCTTAGTTTTGTCATTTCTAGCTATGTGCCACTGGGCAAATCACTCAAACTCTCTCTGCCCCACTGCTCAATTGAAACATTGCCCATTTTATCAAGTTACATGAGGTTGAAATGAGATAATCTATATAAAGAATTTAATAAATATCGATGCTAAGTCTGTGAACAGATGGCAAAATCCCAAGCACTTCATCAGGGTTCTGGGATGGGCCTTTGACACTGGTGTGACGAAAGAAAAGTCGTGAAGGCTGCAAACAGGTAGGACCCCCTCAGGCCCTGGATGCAGCCTTTCCTGAATCCCATCCAGTGCAGTTGGTCAGCTTTTCCCTCTGGGCTACATCAAAGTGTGATTCCAATTTTGGCATAAGTGGATCCGTCTAACATATAAGCTTCCTGAAATCACATGAATAAGCTTCAATGTCCACATGTCCACAATATCCACTGTTAGACCTAATTTGGAGACAAGGTAAGAATGAGGCTCAAAGTCAAGTGGTTTCTCCCAGAGCCATGCTGCTAATGTAGATTGGAGGCAATATTTGATGATCTTTTCTAACTAGAGAATTTCTCATGGTTTCAGCCAGGTACTGCTCAGTTCATATCCTCTGAAACACATAAGGGGAAATGGAACAGAAGTGACTCTTTCCTCCAAGACCACAGTAGTAGTGTGATATGGGGATTGAAGCCAAACAAAGCTGGGGTGGAATCCTTACTCTGATACGTATTTGTTGTGTGAACCTGAAGATGTCACATGACCTTCTTTTGAAACTTTTTATTTATTTATTTATTTATTTATTTATTTATTTATTTATTTATAAAGTAGGCTCCACACCCAGCATGGAGCCCAATACAGGGCTTGAACTCATGACCCTGAGATCAAGACCTGAGCTGAGATGGAGAGTCAGATACTTAACCAACTGAGCCATCCAGGCGCCCTACTCACATGACCTTTTGAACCTCATGTCCTTCTCTGCAAATGAGGATACTGTCAAATATTTTACCCGATTATTATGAGGATTAATCAAAAGCATGTATGTGACTTCCTGGCATTTAGTGACATTCAAGAAATTATCATTACTATTGTTTCCAGCTTTATAAGGTGGTCTTCTTATCATTTGAAATTTCTACCACATATGTGTGCATTTTTTTAAGTGGACCCAAAGAACTTTATTTTTTGCGTTAAATCCCTCTTGGGTGAAGAGAATTTAATATGTTATCAATTCCCATTGCTAACCACACACTTTATCATTTTGGAGAAAAAACTTTTGATCTTCCAACATAAGAAGTGCTGAGGTAAAATTCTCTTGGGATATTCTTTTCAAAGATTTTCTATCTTTTCTTGTCTTTGCGCAAAAAATTAAATGAAGTCAAGATGCTGGAATTCCTGCATGCAAATAATTTACCATGGGATAGCATGGATAAAGTGCATATCAAACAGAGGTGTATCTATTCTGGGGTTTAGGATAGTTCTGTGGTAAAGGACTCAGAGAAGGACATGAAGGCTGGTTCAGGCTTAATTGTAGATTTATGTCCAGAAGCCTCTTAGAACATTGTCAGAAATTGCCACTGTTCCCTTAAGAAATAGAGGGCGATGTCTTAAATGGAAATACAAGGCAGATACAGCCAAAGCATCTCTTCTGGCGAATTGTATACAGACTCCAGGAGGTATGCTGTGCACTTCTGCCATCTCCCTGGTCCCTGTCTCTTCTGCCTCCGAAACTCATCCATCTGGGATTTGTTTATGGTGTTATCATATTTGTAATCCACCCCCAGCTCTTCAGTGACTCACCAGCACTGACCTATTTCTGGCTTGGTTTCCCCATCTGTAAATCAGGAATGACAAAATCAGTCCTCAGAGTTTTAATCATCATTAAATACGATAACATGAGGGGTGCCTGGGTGGCTCAGTCGGTTAAGTGTCCAACTCTTGATCTCGGCTCAGGTCTTGATCTCAGGATCGTGAGTTTAAGCCCCGTGTTGGGCTCCACGCTGGGCACAGAGCCTACTTAAAAAAAATTAAAAATCAAAGTTCTCATATGGAAAAACCTAAGCTGAATTCAAGGAATGTATGTATAATGAGGAAGGGAGAAGGGACCAAATAAACACGGAAAATCGAAATACGATAATGTGAGTAGAGAGCCTAAAACAGGACCTGGGTTCCTCAACCAGCATTAACTCTTATGCTCATTGTGTGAATATCCTCGACTTTATAATCTAGTCTATCTAATACAGACCTTGATAATGCCTTCTGGTACAACCGGGTGAGCCAGAAGAAATTAGTATTCCCAAGCCTTGGTTTTCTCATCTGTAAAATGAAGACTATAATAATTATTTTAGAGGGATATTGTGAGGAGACCCCTTCTCACCAGTGGGAGACAGATCTCTGCCTGAGTTTGATCTGGCTCAATTTCAAAGATTTGGCTGGTCCTTTAGGAAGGTACCTTCAAATCTTCCCTTCCTAACTAATTATGCAGTGAAGACAGAGCTCCAGATGTTTAAGGAACAAAATGAGACACATTCGTAAACCTAGACTGTGTATCAGGCAGGCAGGGCGTGGTTTCCCACGTAGAGTTCATCATATTAGATTTATAGGGATGCACCGCCTCTGAGGATTCTTTTTTCAATAAGGAAAATATTTGTGATATTTGATATGAATTACATTGGTACAAATCAATGTTATACATAGAATTTACATTTTTCCTCTTTTGATGGCTGTAAATGTTGCAAAATTTTCCTTCCTTGCAATAAATTATGGATATTTATCTTCTTTGTTGATGAGTAATTGACACACAATGAACTGCACATAACTTAAGTGTGCAATTTCATAAATTTTGTTCAAGATAATGAACATATCTATAACTCCCAAAAGTACATTAGCTTGCATTTTCTAGAGTTTTATGAGTATGGACTCATAAAGCATGTACTCCTTTTTCTCTGACTTCTTTCACTCAGAATAATTATTTTGAGATTTCTCCATGTTGTTGTTTCTATTAGTAGTTCATTCCTTTTTTTAAATTAATTTATTCATTTGACAGAGAGAGAGAGAGAGAGCACAAGCAGGGAGAGCAGCAGAGAGAGAGGGAGAAGCAGGCTCCCCACTGAGCAAAGAGCCCAATGTGGGGCTCGATCTCAGGACCCCGGGATCATGACCTGAGCCAAAGGCAGACACTTAACTGACTGAGCCATCCAGGCGCCCAGGAGTTTATTCCTTTATATGGCTGAATAATATTCTGTTAAATGCACAGTTTGTCCATCTACTGGTTGATGGAGACGTGGGTTGTCTTCTGGTTATTATAAATAAAGCTGCTTTGAACATTCATTTGCAAATCTTCATATGGATATATTCTTTCATTTCTCTTGGGTAAGTACCTAAAAATGGAATGGCTGAATCATATGGTAGGTATATGCTTAACTTTTGAAGAAACCGCCAAATGGCTTTCCAGAGTGTTTGTACAATTTCATATTCTGACCACCAGTGTATGAGAGTTTGTTATTCCACATCTTCATCAACACTTAATATGGTCAGTCTTTCATATTTTAGCTATTCTAATAAGTGTGTAGTGATATCTCATTGTGGTTTTAATTTGTATTTCTCTAATGACTTTTTCTTTTGTTGCTTTGCTTTCCATATATCTTCTTTGGTCTGTTTAAATCCTTTGCTCAAATGTATTAGGATTTTTTCCCCCCCTATAATTAGGTTTGAGAGCTCTTTAAGTACTCTGATGGGAGGAATTAACTTTGATGGGAGGAATCTTCACAATGTATATCAAATCATCACTCTGTATACTTTAAATATCTTACAATTTTATTGTCAGTTATACCTCAATAAAGCTGAAACTCTTTTTCCTGATTAGTCTGGCTAGAGGTTTATCAATTTTACGGATCTTCTCAAATAACTAACTTTTGTTTTTGTTGATTTATTTCCTTTCTTCTACTTACTTTGAGCTTAATTTCTTCTTTTCCTAGTTTCTTAAGGTGGAAGCTGAGGTCATTGATTTGAGACCATTCTTCTTTCTCAAATATAAGACTTAATGCTACAGAATTTTCCTAAAGTATTGCTTAAGCAGCATCTCACAAATTTTGATATGTTGTGTCTTCATTTTAATTTAGCTCCAAATAGTTTCTAATTTCACTTTTAATTTCATCTTTGACTCATGGATTATTTAAAAGTGTATTATTTGGTTTCCAAACATTTGGCCGATTTTCCAGATATTCTGTTATTGAGTTCTAATTTAATTCCATTGTGATCAGAGAATATACTTTGTGTGACTTTATTCCTTTTGTTCATTATGGCATATTTTGCTCTGAATACAGTTTATTTTGGTAAATATTTTATGTGCAGTTGGAAAGAATGTGTGTTTTTATATTGTTGGATGGAATGTTCTATAAATGTCAATCACATCAACTTGGTTGATAGTGTTGATGAAGTATACTATATTCTTCCTGATTTTCTGTTTATTACTTCTATCAATTATTGAAAGAGGAATATTAAAATATTAGACTACAATTGTTGATTTGTGTATTTCTCTTTGTGGTTCTGTCAGTTTTTTCTTCATGTATTTTAAAGCTCTGTTATTAGGCGCATATTTAGAACTGCTATGTCCTCTTGATGAGTTGACCATTTTATCATTTCAGAATGACACTTTTAATCTCTGGTAATATTCTTTGCTCTGAAATTTACCTTGATATTAATATAGCCATTCTAGCTTTCTTTTGCTTATCTTTATGGTATCATGTATTTTTCAATTCTTTTACTCTTTATGCCTTCTTATTTAAAGTTCATTTCTTATAGGTAGCATTTAATTGGGTCTTCCCTTTTTATTCAATCTGTTTTTTATTCTCTGTTTTTTAATTGGTGTGTTTCAAATTTTTAACATTCAATGTAATTATTGATATAGTCTGCTTTAATGCTACCAACTTGCTTCCCCCCCCTCTATTTGTTTCATCTTCTCTTCCCTTTCCTTATTTTCTACCTTCTTTTGGGGTGTTTGAGCATTTTTTATTGTTTTATTTTATTTCCTTTGATAGCTTAGTAGGTATAATCTTTTTTGTTACAGTTTAGTGGTTGCTTTACAGTAATTGTATGCATTTTTAATTTATCACACCCTGCCTTCTAGTGATATTATACCACTTCTCCTAGAGTATAAGAACCTTACAACATTATGCTTCTATTATCCCCCTCCCAGCTTTTGTGGGATTGTTGTCATATAGTTTTCTTTTATATATCTTGCAAATCACATCTCCATTTTTATTATTCATGTGTAAATAGTCAACTGTATTCTAAAGAGACTTAAATATATGTATTTACCATATGTAATACCATGTATTTACCATTCTTTTGTGTAGATTCATATTTGCATCTGATACAATTTTCCTTCTGTCTGAAGGACATTCTTTAACATTTCTTATAGGTTTGTTGGTGATAAATTGTTTTATCTTTTGTATGTCTGAAAAGTCTATTTTTCCTTTGTTTTTGAAAGACATTTTCACTGGGCCTAGATTTCTAGGTTAACAGGCTTCTTTTCTTTTAATACTTAAAAATATTGCTTTACTGTCTTCTCACTTGCGTTGTTTTTGATGCGAAATTTGCTGTCATCCTTTTCATTGTTCTTCTGTACAGAATGTGTCTTTTTTCTTTTGCTTCTTTTAAGATTTTATCTTTATCGCTGTTTCTCAGAAATTTGTTTATGATGTGCCTTGCTGTTGTTTTATTTATGTTTCCTTGTGATTGGGTTTTTGTTAAGCTTCTTGAACCTGGAAATTTAGAAAAAATTTAGCCATCATTTCTGCAAATGTGTTTCCCTTCCCAACCAATTTCCCATTTCAGGGACTCCAATTACACATACACTAGGCTGCTTGGAGTTACAACTAAGTCATGCTGTGTTCTTTCTTTAGTTCTTTTTTTCTTTTTTTTTATATTTTTCTCTCTGTGTTGCAGTTTGAATAGTTTTATTGCTATGTTTTCAAGTTCACTAATTTTTTCTTCTGCAACATCTATCTGACAGTAATCCCACCCAGTGTATATTTTCATCTCACACATTGTAATTTTCATTGCTAGAAGTTTTATTTGGGCTTTTAAAATATCCTTCAGATACCCACTTTTCTTTTTGAACATATGGAATACAGTTACAAACTATTCTAATATACTTTTCTACTATTTTGACATCTGTATCTATTCTGTGTCAGTTTTGATAGAGTGAGTTTTCTCCTCATTTGGGGTCATATTTTCCTGATCATTTGTGGCTATTTAATAGTTGATGCCAGGCTTTGTGAATTTTACCTCTTTGTGTGCCAGATATTTTTGTATCCTAAAATTATTCTTGAGCTTTGTTCAGGTATGCAGTTAAGTTACTTGGAAACTATTTGATTGTGTTGGGTCTTGCTTTTAAGATTTGACAGTCAGAACCAAAGATGTGCTTATTTGAGAGCTAATCATCCACCACTACTAAGGCAAGATCCTTTTCCAGACTTAAGCCAACACTCTATGAATCTTGAGGCTTGGTGAGAACAGACACTATTACCAGCTTTATGTGAGGGCCTGGCACTCTTACCTCTGATCCTTTTGGGTAGTTCTTCCCCTGACTTCAGGTAATTTTCTCATACATACACACTGATCATTCCTCAGCTGAGTACTTCAGGGAGACCATCTGCAGATGTCCACAATTCTCTGTGCATAGTTATTTCCTCTCCAGTACTCTTTCCTGAGAACTCTAGCTGCTTTAGTCTCCCAGACTCTCAGATTTGTCTCTTTAATTCAGGAAATCACTGGACTCTGCCTGCATTTCCCCTTTCTGAAGCATGGCCTGCAAAATCCTCAAAGCAGTGAGCTGGGAAAATTATAGGGCTCATCTCCTTTGTTTCTCATCTCTCACATCTCTGTCCTTTGTTTTCTGATGTACAGTGTCTTACAAACTGGTCTTTCATACAACTTATCTGTTTTTTAATTGTTTCACTGCACTGGTGAAATGCTGGCCCCATTACACGACCTTGGCCTGAAACTGAGGTCTTCAGAGAGTTCCTTTCATGATCTATAGTCTTCTTTTTTTTTCTTTTTAGCGACTATACATTTCCATTCTCTTACTGAAATTCTAACAGTTCTGTTACTGGCTATCATTAGCCTTGAAATTAATTTATCACTTTGGTTACTATTCTCTCTTCTTGCTATTAAATCTTAGAACTAAAGTGACAGATGGAAGACAAAAGGAAAACAAGAGAATGAACTTCTCCTCTGTATTAGCTATCTATTGCTGCATAACAATTTACCACAAACTTAGCAGTTTAAAACAATGCATTTCTCTTATCTCACAATTTCTATGGGTCAGGAATCTGGGCATAACTTAGCTAGTCTCTGTTTTAGACTCTTTCACAGGGCTTCCATCTTGGAGTCAGGTAGGGTTGAGGTCTCATCTGGAGGCTTGACTGGAGAAGCATATGCTTCCAAGCTCATGTGCTTGTTGACAGTATTTATTTCCTCAAATACTGATGGACTGAGGGCTTCCATTCTTTGCTGACTATTTGTCAGAGGCTGTCTTGAAGTTTTCTGCCACTTAGTCCTCTCTACTGGGTCGTTCAAAATATGGCAGTTTGTTTTACCAAATTGAGCAAGTCAGAGAGTCAGCAAGACAGAAATTACAGTCTTATCTAACAATCACGGAAGTGATACCCCATCACCTTTGCTGTGTGCTATTTGTTAGAAGTAGATCCCATCTGTACTCAAGGACAAGGGATTAAACAAAGGCATAAATAATAAGAGGCTGGGATTATTGAGGGTCATCTTAGAGTCCACTCCTCACACTTCATTTCTAGAAAGGGACAAAGTGCAAGTTTCTTTAGAAACATATATAGGTTTTATGTATATAGGCTCTTAAGCCCAGCATGTCCCATCGGCAGAAAACAGGTAACTGAATTAAAAACAAAAGGGCTAGAGGGGCGCCTGGCTGGCTCAGGTAGAGCACGTAACGCTTGATCTTGGGGTTGTGAGTTTGAGCCCCACGTTGGGTGTAGAGATGACTTAAAAAAATCTGTAAAAAAATACTTAAAAAAAACCCAAAAGGGCTACAGATACAGCATTAAGAAATGTTGTTGGGAATGAAGGCTTATGGTCTAATTGCCCTGATCCCCCACCTTAGAGGAACCAGTTCTGCTTTAACCCTTACCTACAATCATGTTCCCTTCTCTCCAGAATGGTGAGTGTTTACCTTTAGAAAATAATCTTGCCATTGGAAAATATTTAAATTTATTTGAACTGTTTTAATCCTTATTGTATTCAACAAGCATTTACCAAGTATCTACTCTATAGCGGGCTTTATGCTAGATATAAGAGACAAAGTAGTGAGTAAGAGTCTGAGTCTCCCAGTGTAATAGAAAATGAGCCATTAATAAATGTGGCCAGCACTACCAAAGGCGATCCCCAAGGTGCCTTTGCCCCAAGGTGGCAGATAAGTGGGACAACCTATCACCTAGGGGCTGAGAGCCCCAATAAATACCTGGAATTTTATAGCAGACAGATGTTGCTTCATTAGCCCTTCCCCTGGGGTCAATACTACATCGATCATAGAAGTTATCTCTATATTTCTAAAGCCTAGGACAATACAGGGTACATAGTAACCCTTTAATAAATGTTTGCTGAATGGAATTGTAGAAAGCAGAAGTTTGAGGATTCCATATGATATATTCAGCAATGCCTATAAGAGTTTGAGTATAGGGGCGCCTGGGTGGCTCAGTCGTTAAGCGTCTGCCTTCGGCTCAGGTCATGATCCCAGGGTCCTGGGATCGAGCCCCACGTTGGGCTCCCTGCTCTGCGGGAAGCCTGCTTCTCCCTCTCCCACTCCCTCTGCTTGTGTTCCCTCTCTCGCTGTGTCTCTCTCTGTCAAATAAATAAAATCTTTAAAAAGAAAAAAGAGTGTTGAGTATAAACTGAGGGCTGGAAGGTGTGCTGGATGCCCCTGACAACTTTCCATGAAAGGAAAATTCGAGACCTCTGAGTATGTGAAACTCACAAGTCTGCATTTGACTTTCTCCAACTGCTTTCCTGCAGAAGTTCTTTGTGAGTCGATATAAATCAGTAGTTTCCATGGAAGCAAAATGAACCTGAAGAGATGTGGAAAACACTAAGATGTTCTCATACTGCTGAGGATGTGTTGTTTTTAGCTGTGAAGCTGCTTATTTGGTGGCAATCCACAAGTGAGTTATTCTTTCACCTTCGTCTCTTCAGAAAGGCACCACATGATGGAGGTCCTGCCTGATTTGGGTCTTGGCGAAAGATTTTTTTTAAACCTCCAAATCCCACATTGTGACCTTCCTACCTCATTTCAAAGGAACTGGCATAGGGGTTTAAACCTTCCTCTAAATTTTAGCTTCAGTGTTACCTTTCTCAGGTCATTTGCATTTTAGGTGATATCTTATTTCAGAATAAAACATTTCAGTAATCATTTATTCATGAGTCAAACATAATTGAACACCTATTTTGTAGCAGGTATTGTGCTGGGAACCAGGGATACAAAACAAAGCAAGCATAACACTTCATTAACAGGCCCACTATTTTGGTCAGGGCTACCATGTCCAGCTATGCAGGTCTTTACTGTATAAGGGTGTTTGTTTGTGGTGGCTGCCCCTTGTAATACTCGCCAAAGGTGTTGGACAGGAAAGCAACTGCTCTAGGCTTCATCCCCATTATTAGCAAGAGTTCTCAAACTGCAGTTTATGGCTTTTGGAGCCCATGACCTCCTAGAAATGTTATTCACCATGGTGTGTCTATTTTTCCATTTTTCTGGGACAGCCTTTATCTTATCTTCAAAGATGTTTGAACCCCAAAATGTTGAAAATCATCATATCAAAAGACTTTGCTAAGTCACTTCGAGTCTTCTGAATTAGGCTGGTCATAAATCATTCATGGAAAAAACCTGGTTAATAAATAAATAGAAGGAACTGCAGGCACAAGAAGTTGCTTCAGTTTATGTGACTTTTTTCATTGTCTGATGTCAAACCAAGTAGATAAATGACAATTCTATTAATTATTTAATTATTTAAGATTTATTTATTTTTGTCCAAGATTTATCTAGTAACTGTAGCTATGTCTTGGGGAGAAATATATCTGGTAGTGCCTAGTTCTGTAGCATAGCATATGGAAAGAAATGGCTTTGGAGTCAAATATTTCTGGGTTCAAATCCCAGATCCAGGACCTAATAATTGTGACCGCTTAGGCAAAGAACTTAACTTAAAATCTCCGTTTCCTTATCTATAAAATGAAATAATAATACTATTGATTGCCTGGGTCTAGGGATAGGATGGAGAATGACTTCAAATGGGTACGAGGGATATTTTTGGGGTGATGGAAAAATTCTAAAGTTGGATTGTAGTGATAGTTGTACAACTCTTGAAATGTACTAAATATCATTAACTTGTACACTGAAAACTGGTGAATTTTATAGTATGTAATTATACTTCAAAAAAGCTATTATTTTTAAAAAATAGAAAAAAAGGGGCGCCTAGGTGGCTCAGTTGTTAAGCGTCTGCCTTCGGCTCAGATCATGGTCCCAGGGTTCTGGGATCCAGCCCCGCATCGGGCTCCTGGCTCAGCGGGAAAGCCTGCTTCCCCCTCTCCCTCTGTCTGCCGCTCCCCCTGCTTGTGTTCCCTCTCTCACTGTGTCTCTCTCTGTCAAATAAATAAAACCTTAAAAAAAAATAAAAAATAGGAAAAAAGCTGAAGTTTTTTTACTCTCCACTTAAAAGGGGGTGTTTTCTTGGGGGAGAACTTCATAGATTCTGTTCTAATATCAGCACTTTTCCTGGGAAGATAAAATTGGAGATTAATCTCAAGAATACATGAGGGGAAATGTTTTGCAATAATGTAGGCTGAAATTCACATGTTCAATCATTCACTTATCACGCTAGCATGGAGTTCCTGTGCTGTGGTTAATTCTATAAATCTGACAGAGATTTTTAAATAGTACAAACAGTTTAATATACAACATCAGGTGTAATGATAAACCTGGCTAAGTTTTGAATTACAAGCACGCAAGCAAATTTCAGCTGTTATTAAAAAATCTTTATTGCCAAAGGTACATATGGACCCATTTTTAGCTGTACTTCTGGTGAGCTCTCAAGGGGCAATAACGTTGCTAAGAGGCATATGCTTCTGGCTTGCCGGGGAGAAAAAAAAGAGAACTATATTCTGAATAAAGATGAACTTTGTGAGATTTATTTCTCTCCCAGCAATTTGTTGAAGAATACATTTTCTGATTCATATTCATTTGTATTAGTATTTTCCCCAAGAGCATATTTGCGAAATTTTCCTTTGAACACTCTCTTTCATTCCCCTATTCTCCAAAGAGTATTCTTTTTGTCCCCCTGGCCTGATTGCAAGTATGTATTAACTTTTGACTCCTCCTTTAGAATGCCTCCGATTGTATAGGTTTATTTTGGACACAAAGTAGGTGTGACTACTTCCTGAATGGAAGTGGGTGGTTCCATGACCTTGGTAAAATTTATACCTTCTGGGGGTTATCTCAACGTGGATACACTTTTATAGTTTCCTTTGAAATGTATGTATTCTCTTTCTCTATTGCCCCTCCCATTGCTCTGAGCACTAGGGTAAGGAATGGGGAGAGTCCAGTTCTGAAAATGCTTTTACCTCTTTCATTATTGACTTTTTACATAATTTCCTTCCACCCCCCAGGTGCAGGAATGCAGGTAACTGAGGGCTCCGCAAGGGTGTGGTCACAAAGTTAATTTGGAACACTGTTGAATTAAACTATTCTGGGAGTAATTGTGAACAATAGAGTTTCTTGAATTATAGTTTACTACATTTGAACTACCATCCATTCATTGGTAGATCATTTGACTAATAGGTGGTTTTTTGTTTTTTTTTTTAGAGATTGCACTTTTTATGCATTCTCCAAAGTCCATTTCTGAAACAGACCTGTACTTTTAGAAGTTAACTCAAGACAGGAACTGTAAAAAAAAATTACAGCATCCATGAAAAATTGGAGTTGGTTTATTGTTTATACATTCTTTGAATTGCTTTATAGCACTTAACTGTAAATAATTTTAGTAGAACTTGAACTCTTCAGGGTAATCGCACAGGCCGTTTCTAAGTGCTGTCGGTAAAAAAGTGCCCACCTATTTGGTTGCTGCCTCAGACTTGATAATCACCTGATTAGTGCTTTATGCTGAATTCTACCCTATCTACGCACACACCTAACACTCCACAGGAGACGAAATGTGATTAACACTCACAGTGGATTTTCTAAAACACACTATGGAAAACTTTTTACACCTGTAATTAAGCGTAATTACCAGTGGTGAAGTTGAAGCTTTTAAAAAAGAGCTGCCTTGGGGCGCCTGGGTGGCTCAGTCATTAAGCGTCTGCTTTCGGGTCAGGTCATGATCTCAGGGTCCTGGGATCGAGCCCCACGTGGGGCTCCCCGCTCAGTGGGGAGTCTGCTTCTCCCTCTCCCTCTTCCCCTGCTTGTGCTCTCTCTCAAATGAATAAATAAAATCTTAAAAAACTTGGGGAGTTTTTTTTTTTTTTAAAGATTTTATTTATTATTTGACAGAGAGAGACACACAGCAAGAGAGGGAACACAAGCAGGGGGAGTGGGAGAGGGAGAAGCAGACTCCCTGCTAAGCAGGGAGCCCGATGTGGGGCTCGATCCCAGGACCCTGGGATCATGACCTGAGCCGAAGGCAGATGCTTAACCACCGAGCCACCCAGTCACCCCATAAAATTGGGGAGTTTAAAAGGACCCCGAAAGTCCTTTGCCTTGTTTTTTCTTAAAAAAAAAAAACAAAACCACGATAGATTTTATGGGTAATCAAGAGAACACTGATCCATTTATGCCATTTAAAAAAATATTTTTTGTTACTTGATGCCCTGGATCACTTTAAAAACTTCCCTTACTAAGTCACAGCTTATCCAGAAAAAAAAATAGAGTAAATCCCGAAATGTCTTGAGGTTTCTTTATACTTCCCAGCGATGGATTTGAGTAGGTTTTCCGCATGGTACAATTATCACTGGATTCAGCACAACCTTATCACTAAGTAGCAAGTTTTGTGGCTGCAAATGTCTTTGTTCTAAAGAGTCATAAAATGAGAATATGATCTAATAAGGTAGTTACTTCTTTACCACTTCCTGCTCATCATTTCCAGCGTAGCGCTCAAGGCCTGCATGTGTCCAATTTCAATTCCAACTCCTGCAGAAGAAGCTTACTATAAAAAGAATTTAGAGTTAGCGAGCACCAATCTGATGCTTCAGACAAATTCTCACAATGCCTCAAATAACTCAGCAGTAAAGCCAGGCCTGTAATATGCTCCTGTATTTTAGTAGGTTGAATGGAGGTGAGAATCTGGTGAAAAGCGACTAAGGGGAGAGAAGGTCAAGAAGTGATTGAGCTTACAGAACTCTCACTTGCTTAGTGGAAGACTAGCTGGATTTTATGCAGTCTCCTGTGTCCCTTTTATGGACCTTCCTATTGGCCTCTCGTTCCCTTAATTCTTCTCCCCTCTCTTCCCATTTCCTCACATGGAGTAGCTCATTGCAGTTCTTGCTTTCAAGCACGGCCCTGGGGGCCTGCATGGGTTGGTCCATCATTCTTTCCAGGTATACGTTCATTGATTCACAAGCATTCACCAAGTACCTCTTCTGTTCTTGGCTCTGTGCAAGGCACTAGGGACCCACCTGGAGTAGGACAGTTTCTGCCTAGAGAGACCAACAGTAGGACCCCACGATTCTGATGATCAAGTGGTTTCCAAGCTACAAAGACTGCATGTCCCCAAACACTGGGTTTGGTTTGATTGTTAAAGATGTACAGGTATCCCTATTATTCCTTCTTAAATATCTATCCTCAAAGGAGAACAGCAGCTTTAAGAGCAGAGAGAGACCTTTAGTCTCTCCATCTGGGCATTCATAGAAAGTAGAACCTGGGAGCCTAGAAGAAAGCTGAATTTTTTTTGCTAAGGTGTTGTGGTGTGGCTGGTTCCCCATTGGAAAAGGCCAGTCGTTCTACTTCTGGGTTTGCCAAACTACTCTCACAATATCAATTGCCGCTTTTGGGGAGATATCCCTTGACCACAGATGGGCAAGGCAGATTTTGCCAAAGGAAGGTTCTGAAATGGGTTAGAATTATACATTAGATTGGGATGCCTAGGTGGCTCAGTTGGTTAAATATCTGCCTTCAGCTCGGGTCATGATCCTGGGCTCCCTGCTCAGTGCAGAGCCGGCTTCTCTCTCTCTCCCTCTGCAACTCCCTCTGCTCGTGCTCTCTCTCTGTCAAATAAATAAATAAGATCTTAAAAAAAAAAGAATTATACATTAGATTTACTCCAAGGTTGCTTTGGGGTTTTTTGTTGTTGTTGTTGTTTTTAAAGATTTTATTTATTTGTTTGACAGACAGAGAGCAGGAGAGCACAAGCAGGGGGAGTGGCAGAGGGAGAGGGAGAAGCAGGCTCCCCGCTGAGCAGGGAGCCCGACGCGGGGCTTGATCCCAGGACCCTGGGATCATGACCCGAGCTGAAGGCAGTCGCTTAACCAACCAAGCCACCCACGTGCCCCTTCAACATTGCTTTGTGGCTGAAAATCCACTCCCTGTTTTACTTCCCATCTCAGAGTAGGTCCAGCCACATTGTCCCACCCAGCCTATTAGAGTATCTGCAAGGAGGTAAAATGACATCAAAAAGATACAAAAAAAAAAAAAAAATGCAAAAAAATATATAAGGATATTACATATCTGAATATAAATTTCCTCCTACTATGAACTACCCAGGGAGAAATTCATGTTTCCTATGTGTCCCACTTTTAAAGAGTCCAAAAGTATAACTTCAAGTTTAAATCCAGAGATTAAGGGCTTTGCCAATTTCTTGTTTTGCCCGCTGTCAGCCAGAAAGGTTCACAATGTCTGGGTAGAGTTATCAATACGTTCAGCACCACGGCCTGGGATGCCTTGCCTAAGAATGGGTGTCATTCTTTTTGAGACCTGGAAGTTAAATTAGTCTCTATTATGTCTCTCTTTTAAAAGAGTCTAAGTTGTCAGGACGTCTGGGTGGTTTGGTCAGTTAAGCATCTGACTCTCGATCTCAGTTGAGGTCTTGATCTCAGGGTCGTGAGTTGAAGCCCCAAGTTGGGCTCCACCCTGGGTGTGGAGCCTCCTTAAAAAAAAATGAATAAAAAAATAGGAGTCTATTCTCATTGATCGGTAAACTTGGCCTTGGCTGGCTGTTCTTGCTGATCTTCTGGGGGAGGGGCCTGTTGCCGTGGTTCCCAAATGTCTTTGGGGGAGGCGGAATTGCCCCACCCTTGCTGGGTCTAGGGCTAAGTAATCTGCTCGGGTTTGCTCTTGGGAACACAGACACATGAAAAAGTGCTCAACATCGCTCGGCATCAGGGAAATCCCAATCAAAGCCTCAATGAGATATCACCTCACACCAATCAGAATGGCTACAATTAACAAGTCAGGAAACGACAGGTGTTGGCAGGGATGCGGAGAAAGGGGAACCCTCCTACACTGTTGGTGGGAATGCAAGCTGGTGCAGCCACTCTGCAAAACAGTATGGAGGTTCCTCAAAAAGTTGAAAATAGAGCTACCATACGATCCAGCAATTGCACTACTGGGTATTTACCCCAAAGATACAAATGTAGGGATCCGAAGGGGTACGTGCACCCCGATGTTTATAGCAGCAATGTCCACAATAGCCAAACTGTGGAAAGAGCCAAGATGTCCATCGACAGATGAATGGATAAAGAAGA
>NC_058419.1:86704504-86765026 GCF_002201575.2 Neomonachus schauinslandi
TAGAGGGGAGGGGGGTGGGGGGATGGGTTAGCCTGGTGATGGGTATTAAAGAGGGCACGTTCTGCATGGAGCACTGGGTGTTATACACAAACAATCATGGAACACTACATCAAAAACTAATGATGTAATGTATGGTGATTAACATAACATAATTATAAAAAAAAAAATAGGAGTCCAAATTGTCAACAGGAATCACAAGGTTGTGGCAACATTGACTAACGTCAATAACATTTAGCAATTCACAGTTCTTGAGCAGTTCTCCCAAACACAATGAAATCCCATAAGCTAATGCTGGTGCCATCTAGACATAATAGAGACTGGGTGGCATCTGGAGGAAGAAGGAGGCAAAGACATTCTTCTGGGTTTCAGCTTTTCTAAAACACCTGGCCACTTATATCAGTTGTCCAGTGCCTGTGACTGTGGACCTAAACTCCTCTGGGGTAATGCCCCACTCGGAGGTGAATGTGGACACTAGGTATTTATTGTAACTTTAGTAGGAAAGCCCTGGGTCACACTCTGAGATTGTCATTCTGGACACTGATGCCTTCTTGCAAAGTGTGGGTGTTTGAAATGGCGCCAGTCACAGACTCCAGATCTTATGTGAATTGCTCTTTTTTTCCCCAAACAATATATTTTGAATCTCATCATTTCCCTTTCCCCCCGGCCTTATATGTCTAGCACCTGGCGCTGAATGCAGGTGCTGTCTTCCTGGTGATAAGCTTCACGTTCTCATGAGTGGGCATTTTTAATCATGTGTCACAATGGCTGTGGTCACGAACTCTTGCTGTGGGATTACAGAAGCCTAGGAAACCTGCCTCCGGGGGAAGTTGTCTCCTCCATAACCACATTTGTTTCAGCTGGAGACTTGCCCTCAGCAGATTCTGAGCTGAAGCTGTGGTTGATATTTCTGGAACCTTTGCCCCAATGGGCTTCATGAAGACCAGGACCTCCTAAAGACCTGGGCATGTGGATGTTGGAAACCTAGATCCCTGGTCTGAACTTTGTGATGATGTAATCCAGAACCAAATGGAAACCGTGGGGTTGGCATGACACCTGAGCCCGTGGCCTGTCCACAGTTCCTCCTTGGCTCTGAATCTGTAGGACAGCTGCTCTGGTGGGGCCTACCTAAGCCTAGCGCTAACACTTTAAAGCCCAAACCATAAGGGTCTTTATCACGCTCACGACACATCTGTCTTGAAGCTTAAAAGCAGTAAATATGCTGTGCTGCCCTGATCCCCCTTCAGGAGTAAAGGGCTATTCCCCTGGTCTTAAGAGGAATGTCAGTAGACAGCGCTCAAATGTTTGCCCCTTTAGGGATTGCCTCAACTGAAGACAGTTGCTTTGCTCAAGGTCACACCCCTTCCTAGGGTGACCCACACCCAAAGACAGATTGCTGCCTTCAGGTCCAGCCCTCCTTACCCCGATTTAGGACAGCTGGAGGAACATCCTATCTTCAGAACTTCCTAAGGATTGGCTGAGGTTTGGGATCAAATCACAGCATGACTGCTCTCTTCCCAGTCCTTTATCTTTCCCTCCTGCTCCCTCCCACAGAAGTTAATCCCAGGAGCACTCCGTCAGGGAACTCCCGCATGCTGATCTTCATCTCAGAATCCGATTCCCAGGAACAAACCCTCGCAACTGTTCAAATGCTTTGGCTGCTTGCCTTACTTCCTGGCTAGAGCAACTCAGTAACGGCTCACATCATTGCTCCTGTTGTCTGTGTGAAAGCCCACCTCACCTTTGCCTCATCTCCTCACACACATGAACTATCCTACCTGAAGTGAAAACAATGATAATTTCTCTAATACTCTTGAGTTATTGCCTGTCTTGTCACTTTGCCTAATTTAAGGCTTTTAATATGCATCTATCCAACATGGAGGCAATTTATCAGCAAAAGTGACGTTACCAAACTCCACTATTAAAATGGCTGCTCTTGGTAAAAATATTCAGAAGCTAAAAATTTTGGCAGGGTATTGCATTAGGGGCAAAGCATATGTTTTCCATCCGGATTGAGGGTGATAGTCAGTGAAGCAATCAGATAACAAGAGGAAAATCCTTCAGAATAAAAAAAGTAAAAGGCAGAACAAAGATATTTGAATAATCTGTCTTCTGAAGTGGCTTCTGAGCGTGAGGGCATCACTCCAAGATCAACAGAAGGAAGTGGTTGAGAAATGTGACTAACAGTGAATAGATAGGGGCACAAGAACTCAACCATTAGACCCTTTTTTTGCTGGTCAGTACCACCCTCCATGGGTGGGCAACCTCACACATCAGAGACAAAGGAGTTTCTGGAATCCTGGGGACCTTTAGGCTCTGGGAGAATGGTCATTTCTTTCTCAGTAAAGGTGAGTTTTCACCTGTCTTTTTGAGTTGTCACCTGGTTCTGGTCTTCAGGTAGTGTCTGCCCATGTCTGCTTTCACTAAACCTGTGTGCAGGCTTGTCATGTTGACTAGACTAATCTCACTTAGGTTTGTCTTTCAGTGGATCAGGTATCAGAAATACAGTGGTATTTCTGTAACTTAAGGAGGTTTCATGCCCCTACCTTTGCCTTTCTCTTATTTCCAGAAGGTAGGCATTCACCATTCTAGTGGGGCTCATGTCATATTTGATTACTGTCATACATATCTGGTGACTCTGCTGACATTTCTCTCTCTTTATCTCTCTCTCTCCCTCCACTGCCCACACACACAAGGCATTATTTTTAGCTTTTCATTTTGAAATAATTTTAGACTTACAGGCTAGTTGCAAAAATAGTACGAAAAGTTCAGGTGTTATGTTTCATCCAACTTCCTCTAATGTTAATATCTTATATAAGCACAGTACAATTATCCAGACTATGAAGTTAGCCCTGGTACAATATGATTCACTAAGCTGCAGAGCTCATAGGAGCTCTTTTTTACCAGTTTTCCTTAGAATGTACTTTTTCTGTTCCGGGTGCCATGTTGCATTTCGTTGTGTCTCTGTCTCCTCAAATCTGTGACAGTTCCTCAGTGTTCCCTTGCCTTTTGTGACCATGAAACTTTTGAAGAGTACTGGTCCTTTATTTTGTAGAACCCTCAATTTGGCTTTTTTTCCTGATGTTTTCTTATGATTAGTTTGAGGCCATGCATTTTTGACAAGGATACTAAAGAAGTTATGTTGTGTCTTTCTCAGTGCATCAGATCAGGGAGTACATGAGGCCAATATGTTTTGTTATGATGATGTTAACCTTGATTACTCAGTTAGGATGGTGTCTGCCACCTTTCTCTACTGTCAAGTTACTATTTTCCCTTTTGGAATTGGTAAATACCTTGAGAGATATTTATAGACTATGCTAAATCCTGTTTCTTCCCAAACTTTTACTTACTAATTTTTTTTTTAAGATTTTATTTATTTATTTGAGAGAGAGAATGAGATAGAGAGCATGAGAGGGGGGAGGGTCAGAGAGAGAGGCAGACTCCCTGCTGAGCAGGGAGCCCGATGCGGGACTCGATCCCGGGACTCCAGGATCATGACCTGAGCCGAAGGCAGTCGCTTAACCAACTGAGCCACCCAGGCGCCCTTACTTACTAATTTTAGAATCTTTTGGTGGATCTTGCCCATAGCCATGATTAGTGTAGTGTTTGCCCCATGGTGGTCTGGGTTTTCTCTTATTCTTTCTAGATTTTTTTTTTTTAAGATTTTATTTATTTATTTGACAGAGAGAGACACAGCCAGAGAGGGAACACAAGCAGGGGGAGTGGGAGAGGGAGAAGCAGACTTCCCGCCGAGCAGGAAGCCCGATGCCGGGCTCGATCCCAGGACCCTGGGATCATGACCTGAGCCGAAGGCAGACGCTTAACGACTGAGCCACCAAGGCGCCCCTTATTCTTTCTATATTTTTAAATCAGGATTCTTCAATAAGGGAGAGCTATCTATCCTCACTTATTTATGTATTTAATTATTTATTTTATTTTATTTTATTTATTTTTAAAGATTCCATTTATTTATTTGAGAGAGAGAGAATGAGAGAGAGCACATGAGAGGGGGGAGGGGCAGAGGGAGAAGCAGACTCCCTGCCGAGCCGGGAGCCCGATGCAGGGCTCGATCCCAAGACTCCAGGATCATGACCCGAGCTGAAGGCAGTCGCTTAACCAACTGAGCCACCCAGGCGCCCCTTTAATTATTTATTTTTACCAACATATGTTCATGGACATTTACTTTCTTCTGTGGGTTATAATGCAGTACTACCATTATGCATTTTATTTCTCAAATTGTTCCATCTTTGGCCATTAGGATTTTCTTCAGCTTGGCCCTTGTGTCCTTCTAATATACCCCCATCCTTTTCTGAGTACTCCTTTATTTTCTGGCACAACAAAATGTTCCAGGCCTATCTTATAGTTTTCTTGCCCCTGTCCTGGAATCAACCACTTCTCCAAGGAGCCCTGGTTCCTTTTATTGGTGAATGGTATTTAAGAAACCAAGATCTGGACACTAACTGTGCTCCTTGCTATTGGGGTATCACTGCTTCTAGAATCTCTCAGCATATAGAACTAGGAAATATATGTGTGCACACTAACCCATGTATATACATCTGTCTATCTATCTATCTATCCATCATCTATCTATCTCTATCTATCATCTATTTAATCATCTATCTATATTAAAAATCGTAAGTTCCTTCTGATACCTTCAATCTTAGTACAACTCCACAAGGTTCATTACAACAGTTTCCTTATTTGGAATTCTGAGACTGAGAAACTTGACTCTAATAATCTAAAATATATGTACTTATTTATGCAACTCTAGATTTCGTGAAATAATTCCAGAATTGCTAACCCACACGGCTGTAAGAACCAGGTGTGCTAACTAGAGTACAGTATTGGTGTGCAGTTCTTTTTGTCTCTGGCCTTACAATTGCCAGTCAAAATGCTCTTTTCCAAGGATACTTAGATTAGGACTTTTCTTCCCAGTCTCCTTCAGTGTGGGTTATGTTATTTACTAGGTCATACACTTAGGTTTATTTATTATTGTTTGTATTGCATTTTGGGTTGCCTCACATCTTGGTTTAGTTCAGTTATTTATTGGGGAGGATATGTTAAACATTATATTTCTTTTTTTACATTTCAATAACTTTATTGAAAGGTATATCCCTTAGTACCAAAACATAATAGTAGTTGGTTAGGCTACCTCTGCCAACTCAGAATTAACACTGATGTAGTCAAATTAGTGAAATATATCAGCCTTTTGGGAAAACTGAAGTTATCCACAAAGCACAGTTTACAAAATATAAGGTATACTGTGGTTCTTTGGTTTATTTTCCAGTGCACATTTATCCATAACATGATGTCAAAATTGGGTACAGTTCTTCTGGATGGACTCGGGCTACTCGCTGCACTGAGTAACTGTTTACAACACTTTAATGCTGTAGATCTCCTTACATTCACCAACTTTAAACATTATATTTCTAAGAGTCAAAGCCACACAAAAAAGTATCATCAGAGAAGTGTACCTCCGTCCTCACTGCTATTAACCCATTCCCATTCTTCCTTTCTTTTCCCTCTTTTGCTGACCAGTCCCTGTAGGAGCCAAACATCTTTAGTTTCTGGTTTATCTTTTTTATATTTATCTTGCAAAAAAGGAGCAGATATGCATGTATTTTCTTATATCCTCTTTCTTACAGGGAGTGTAGTGGGTGCCTGGGTGGCTCAGTTGGTTAAGCGTTTGCCTTCGGCTCGGGTCATGATCCTGGAGTCCTGGGATCGAGCCCTGCATCGGGCTCCCTGCACAGTGGGGAGCTTGCTGATCCCCCTGTTTGTGTTCCCTCTCTCTATATCTCAAATAAATAAATAAAATCTTTTTTAAAAAAAGAAGTGTAGCATCTTATAGATACTCTTTTGCACTTTGATATTCTCACTCTAAATCAATTCATAGAGATCTTCCTCATTTCTGAAATGAAACAGCTGTATAGCACTCCTTTGTGTGGATATATCATAGTTTATTCAACCCCTCTCCTATGTGTGGGCATTTAGGTTGTTTCCAATATTTGGCGATTATAAACAACTCTGAAATGAATAACCTTGTGCATATGTATCGTTCTATTGTTGGAGGTAGATTCCTAGTATTGGAATTGCTGAGTCAAAAGGTGAATGCATGAGTAGTTTTGTTAAATATTGTCAAATTTCCTCCCAGAAAGATTATACTAATTTGCATTCCCACCAGTGACGTATGAGAGGGCCTGTTTTCCCATAGCCGCACGAACAAAATGTGTTGCCATACTTTTTAAGTTTTGCCTGTCTGATAGATGAGAAATGGTATCTCAGTGCTGTTTTAATTTGCATTTCTCTAATTATGAGTGTGTTTGAAGATTTGTTATATTTGAGGGATATATATACACATAATCTATTCATGTCTCTTTTTGCATTTTACTATCTGTGGTTTAATTTTTTGTCCCTCAATTTTAAAAGGTTTTATATTAGAAACCTTGAGGGTATTATGCTAAAGGAGATAAATCAGACAAAGCCAGATACTGTATGATATCACTTATATGTAGAATCTACAAAATATGTAGAGGGGGCGCCTGGGTGGCTCAGTTGGTTAAGCACCTGCCTTCGGCTCAGGTCATGATCCCAGGGTCCTGGGATGGAGCCCATTGTCCAGCTCCCTGCTCAGTGGGGAGCCTGCTTCTCCCTCTCCCTCTGCCACTCCCCCTGCTTGTGCTCTCTCACTCTCGCTCTCTCTAAAATAAATAAATAAGATCTTTTTTTTTTTAAAGATTTTATTTATTTATTTTTCAGAGAGAGAGACAGAACACAAGCAGGGGGAGAGGCAGGCAGAGGGAGAAGCAGGCTCCCCGACGAGCAAGGAGCCTGATGTGGGACTCGATCCCAGGACGCTGGGATCAAGACCTGAGCTGAAGGCAGCCGCTTAACCGACTGAGCCACCCAGGCGTCCCTAAATAAATAAAATCTTAAAAAAAATAAAAAGTTAAAATAAAAAATATGTAGACTCTAAGAAAGCTGAACTCATAGTTCAGGGGTGGGGGAATTGGGGAGAAGTTGGTCGAAGGGCACAAAGTTGCATTTAGAAGATAAAGAAGTTCTGGAGATCTAACACAGAGCACAGTGATTATAGTCAACAATACTGTATTATATACTTCAAATTGCTAAGAGACTAGATCTTAAATCTTTTTACCACAAAAAAAGAAATGATAACTGTGTGATAGAATGGACATGTCCACTAATGTTATGGTGGTGAGATCATATTGCAGTATATGAATGTTTCAAATAAACACATCGTACACTTTAAACATACATAATGTTATATGTGAATTATATCTCAATTTAAAAAAGTAGGGAAAAATAAAATAAGACATAATCAGAGAGGGAGACAAACCATAAGAGACTCTTAACCATAGGAAACAAACTGAGGGGTGCTGGAGGGGAGGGGGGTGAGGGGATGGGGTAACTGGGTGATGGGCATTAGGGATGGCACGTGATGTAATGAGCGCTGGGTGTTATATATAACTGATGAATCACTGAACTCTACCTCTGAAACTAATAAGACACTATGTTAACTAATTGAATTTAAGTAAATAAAATAAAAAAATAAAAAGAATAGTAGTCTTTGTAGCATATGTTGTGATAAATGTGATTCTGAATCTCCTGCCTCCCTCTTATAAGGACTCTTGTGCTTACAGTGACCCCACCTATATAATCCAGGTAATCTCCCCATCTCAAGGCGCTTCGTGTAATCACATCTGCAAAGTCCCTTATGTCATTGGGACACAACATATTCACACGTGCTGGGGATTGGGGCATGGACATCTTTGGAGGGTCATTATTTAGCCTACCACACCATGTCTGAAGTTTTCCACTTTGTCTGGTGGGAATAAAAACTATTCTTTGTCCTGGGTGAGGTGTTTTTTTTTTTTTAAGATTTTATTTATTTATTTGACAGAGAGGGACATAGCGAGAGAGGGAACACAAGCAGGGGGAGTGGGAGAGGGAGATGCAGGCTTCCCGTGGAGCAGGGAGCCCGATGTGGGGCTCGATCCCAGGACTCTGGGATCATGACCTGAGCCGAAGGCAGACGCCCAATGACTGAGCCACCCAGGCGCCCCAGGTCCTGGGTGAGTTTTGAAAAGTTTGCTTCCTCCAATCCTTTAAGTGGTTCTTTCTCTAGCCTTGGGTAGTCTCCTCACAGGCATGTTCGGATCAGTACTCACCTAAATACTTGAGGGGAACCCCTCTGCAAATCTCTGGAGCTCTCTCTGTGTTCAGTTTCTCTGGTCTACTACTCTGTTCTGTGAATTCTAGCAGCCTTGGGCCTCCCTTGACCGCTTGTTCTTTCTCCTCAACTCAGGGTGACTGCCCTGCGGCCTGGAATCTCTCCAAGCAGTAAGCTGTGGTAATCACAGATTGGTTTTGTTTCCCTTGTCTTAGGAAT
The DNA here is from genome assembly GCF_002201575.2 of Neomonachus schauinslandi. Classification (NCBI taxonomy): domain Eukaryota; kingdom Metazoa; phylum Chordata; class Mammalia; order Carnivora; family Phocidae; genus Neomonachus; species Neomonachus schauinslandi. The sequence continues at coordinate 86,712,912 of NC_058419.1, forward strand.
CATTCTTCTCCTCATGTCTAATATCTTGAGACCCATTGTTTCATATAAATTTCCAGTGTTTTAGTTGTTTCAGGAGGTCAAGTAAATCTGGTCCCTGTTAGTCCAACTTGACCAGAAGTGAAAGTAGAGGTACCATTTTAAAAGTACACTTGAGGGGTGCCTGGGTGGCTCAGAAGGTTAAGCGCCTGCCTTCGGCTCAGGTCATGATCTCCAGGTCCTGGGATGAAGCCCCACATCGGGCTCCCAGCTCAGCAGGGAGTCTGCTTCTCCCTCTCCCACTCCCCCTGCTTGTGTTCTCTCTGTCTCTCTTTCTCAAATAAATAAATAAATCTTTAAAAAATAAATAAAAATACCCTTGATATTATAACTATGATGGTCACAGAAGTTTATGAAACGGGTCTATACAAGAGGACCAACGCTTCATAATTCAATATTTACTGAGCAACTTTTAAGGACAAGGCAGCGAGCTAGACATTGTCAAGAATTCAAATATGCTCCCTGGTCAGGAGGGGAAAGAATATGTGAGTCAATATGGTTTTGTGTTTTTTTTTTTTTTTTTTTTGGAGGCATCAAGATGGAGAGGAGGAAGAAATATATATCACTATATGCTAGAAAGTTTCTTCCAGAACAGCTCTTAGCCCCCATTGGGCCTAGGCTAGAACCACTTGGGTTGGCCGGTTTAATTTGTTCCCCTCAGCCAAGAATGTCTCTGAGAGGGTAGCTTCTCCATTTGGAAGGAGCTGCCATGACGCTGCCTTGACAAACCCCAGGACCGATAATTTCTTTTTCCCTAACATGCTTGTTTTGGTTCACTAAGCAGATTCCCGTCCCCTGCCCCCAAAGGTCTCTGAACCTTGCAGGAGACATATAAAGGAAAGCAGGTCACATCTAGTAAGTACTCTGCTGTCACTTGGATAGCCATTTTTATATGCATCTTGCCCAAGAGGAAACAGACTTCTCTTACCTAGGTCTCCTAACTAGCAAATGGCAGAGTTGGTGTAGGGATCCAAGTCCGACTTTAAAGCCCATGGTCTTATTTTCGGCCTCCAGCATGACTGCCTCAGTTTCAAGAGTATAAAAGTCTCCATTACTCACGTCCTCCATTTGCTGACTGTATTTCTGACATACGGAATTTCCTGACCTCTTGGTTTCTGGTTAACTTCCTTATGTTAGAAAATACAATTCTCTTGTTACTTGCTTGGGTGTGACTCCTGGTGCTTGCTCTCCAGTATTTGTGTATTTCTAGACTCTCATGTTCTTCCTCAGACCTGGTTCTTAGTCATTGCTTTAATCTCTCTTTTTTTTTTTCTTTTACCTTTTACGTGGTCTTGTTTCCAGACTCCTCAGCTCATTCCCTGGCATTGCTACTGTAAGACAGACAGCTTTCTATCCTAAGTTTCTAAATTTGATGTGTTTCTTTTTTTCAGGTCTGATTCCAGCCCAGTTCTTCAAAGCCTCCCCTTGGCTGACTTTCAGATGTAATTGAATACCCATATGCACATGAATATTCAATATTCATTCATTAATTTTTGTTGTTGTTCACAAACATAGTTTCATTGAGCACCTATTGTGTGACAAACTCTAGAGATATGGTAATGCACTAAAATGGGTGGGACATCTGGCCCAGGGAGCAGCATGGAGTTCTATTATCAAGGACTGAGAAACATCTGGGCAAAGCCAATCCTTCTGTACCGCTTCCTCAGAAAGAGACAACTAATATGACCCAAGAGAGATGAAAGAAAAGGAAGAGGTTAAAAGAAAAATCACCAGCATATCACTTCTGCATAGTGTACGGAGGGTGTGCAGGATGTGGTATTCATAATTACTTGCTGTCCAAAGCTCCCTGTATTCGTTTCCCAGGGTGCAGTAACAAAGTACCACACACTGGGTGGCTTAAGATATTAGAAACGTATTGTCCCACAGTTCTGGAGGCTGGAAGTCCAAGATCAAGGTGTTGGTGGGGTTGCTTCCTTCTGAGGCTTCGAAGGAGAATCTCTTCCAAGCCTCTCTGCTAGCTTCTGGCGGTTTGCTGGTAGTCTGGGGTTCCTCGGCTTGTACGTGCATCACCCTAATCCTTCATTTTCACATAGTGTTTTTCATGTGTTTCTTTACATTGTCTTCTCTCTGTGGGTGTCTGTCTCTGTGTCCAAATTTCCCCTTTTTATAAAGACCCTAGTCATACTGGATTGGGGCCCACCCTCATGACCTCACTTGAACTTCATTACCTCCTTAAAGACTCCATTTCCAAGTAAAGTCACATTCCGAGGTCCTAGGGGCTAGGACTTCAACAAATCTTTTTTGGTGGACATAATTCAACCAACACATAACACCCCCCTTTAAGGAAGATCTTGGTGGCTTAGCTGCTGGGAGTGCTGCCTGCAAACAGCCTCCAGGTGTCAGCCCCTCCAGGACTCTGTCTCCACTGTGGAGAACCACCTCCCCCAAGGCCGTGCTCCTGGTAGGGTGGCCCATACCCAATAACTAACAGAGGTCGCGGTGTAAAGGTATGGCTTTCTTGTCTCAACTCGGAACAAATCTGAAGGACCCTTCTATCTTCAGATTGCCCCCTAGGGTTGCCTGAAGGCCTCTGTTGGGCTGGCATGACAGCCTGGACCTCTCCCTCTGCCAATGCCTGCTTGAGCCCTCAACCTCCCAACCTCCCACAGATGTTGATCCCTCATAACCGTCCTGCCTGCTAACCCTTGCCTCAGGAAAACCAAACCTGCAGAAGGTGGACAGAAGAAACAAACGTCCTTAGGGTGGAAACATCCTGGTAGGCAAGAGAGCGAATGGAAGGGAATTAAACCAGAGAGGTAAGCAAGGGCCAGATCATGCATGGTTTTGTAAGCCGTGGGAAGGTTTGGATTTCATCCTAGATGCAATAGATGGGAATCCATAGGATAATTGTGAGCAGGGAAGGAGGATCAGTCTGCATTTTGACAAGATGAGCTGGGCTGCTGTCTGAGCCTCCTGGCCTCTGAGCCTGTTCACTGCCCTGTGAAATGCAGTGCTTCCCTTGAGATAATGGCAGTTGTTTGACTCAGAGGGGCCCTAGGCTAAGACCACAGGGAAAGGCCTCCAGCTTTGGCTGGACTTGAGCCTAGAAATGCCTCACTCCTGTTGGCCCCTCCTCTTTACCCTCTCAAGCTGCCTTGGGCTGAACAGAGCTACATTTGTAACCACCTTTATTAGAAGGAGTTCTACTGGCTAGAGAGTTTATTGGCATGGAATCCGGAATTGCCTTTTCCTCATAGAAGAGACTTCTACTCGATTCTTTCAAAACCAAGTTAATGTTTGTTTGTTTGTTTTTTATCGTAAAAAAATCACATGCCCTTTGTAGAAAATTTGAGAAAGAAACCTTTCAAAAAGAAATTAAAAATTACCTGGTGATAGCCACTGTTTTTGCATATACATATCACACAGCATGTGTTACAAACTTGAACATCTGTCACTGAAGCAGGTATATAACACAAACAAAGATACTGATCTAGGTGAATATTATAGTGATCTGGGGAGCTCATGCTTCCTCCGAAGGCTTAGCTTCTTTCAACCCTAGCTTGCTGAGTTTGCATAAGCTCATTTTAGTTTATGGTCCCTCTGTCCAAAGGATATTCACTAGTGTATCCTGCCTACATCCATATAATTTTTTTTTTCACTCTCCCTCTTGTTTACTCCACTTTAAAAATACTGGCTTCCTTAGTGTTTCTCTAGCATGCCGAGCCTGCTCATTCCTCGGGGCCTTTTCACTTGTTGTTCCCTCTGCTGGAACGTTCTACCTGTAAATATCCAAATGACAGGGCACCTGGGTGGCTCACTCCATTAAGCGTCTGCCTTCGGCTCAGGTCAGGGTCCCAGGGTCCTGGGATCGAGCCCCACGACAGGCTCCCTGCTTGGCGGGGAGTCTGCTTCTCCCTCTCCCTCTGCCCCTGCTCATGCTCCCTCTCCTCAAATAAATAAATAAAATCTTTAAAAATAAATAAAAAAATAAAAAAATAAATATCCAAATGCCTTACTTCCTCACATTCATCCTGATCTTTGCTTAAAAATTACCTCTGTGGGGAGAATTTTCTTTACCAGGCACATAAAATCACGTTGTCGTTATTCTTCTGACCCTGATCTATTTTCCATCATATCAGTAATTGTCATGTCACCTGTTTATTTTCCTTTGGCAGGACTTCCTAACATTTTCTCCATTATGACACACTGAGAAAATGATAGTATTTGAACAGTAGGCTAGGGAAAATGGAGGATGCCAATTGTGTTTGGTGTCAGTAAAGTTGCAGTGGGAGAGAGGTTCCAGCCTCCATGGAAACTCAGTAGATGAGACACCTCTGTCATCGTTTGACACCTGTTGACATCTGTCCCTCCACCAGAATGTAAGCCCCACAATGGTCCTTTTTGTATTTTTTTAAAGATTTTATTTATTTATTTGAGACAGAGCGAAAGCAAGAGAGATCACAGAGGGAGAGAGAAAAGCAGACTCCCCGCTGAGCAGAGAGCCCGACCCCGGGATTGATCCCAGGACCCTGAGATCATGACCTGAGCCGAAGGCAGCCGCCCAACTGACTGAGCCACCCACGTGCCCCAGCCCCACAATGGTCCTTAAAGCAGAGACTGATATATATAGTATGTGCTAAATAAGTTCTGCTAAGTGAGTAAGTTATATCATGAATGTTTCTCCATGTCATTAAAAAACTCGTGAACACTTTAAAAGACTTCTGATTGTCATATTGGGGTTCTGTATTTTGTTTAATTGAACCTCTTAATTGTGGGGAGTTTTTTTTGGTACTTGATTTAAAATCTGCCTTCTGGCATACTTAATAGTGAATTGTTAAAGACTTGGAAGGAATCCCGTGCATGTCACCATGCACAGCATCTGAGTAGCACCATCTTCCTGGGGAAGACATCAGACTTGAGAAGGCACACACCATTTTAATCTGGATGCACAGATACACATCATGTCCTAACGAATCCTGGTATGTATGCTCCTGGAACAATCTGAAACATCTCTGGGCATGTTTAGTGTATCACTCAAAAGGAATGAGACTCGGTACATGTCAAATTCTCTGTAAATCTCACGTCCAACATGAACCACATAAGAATTCCACCAATAAATTTTTTCCTTGATAATCACTTCTGAAACAGAAACTTGGATTAGAATCCAAGCAAGGGATGTGAAGGATAGTAAATGCATGAGGGACAGGCAGGGGAGAGGGAGATGCTGCTAGTGAAACTGGGCTCACCTCCCTCTGGATGATAGGGGAAACCATGCAGACTAGTGTACTTAATGAATGCTACAGGCATTTTTCTCATTCCTGTTGGGCAAGGTGGAAGGTTAGAGCCTTAGTCTTTTAAATTGTACCTGTGTGCGAGGCCAATTAATCAAAGTGTCTTTACAGGACAAACACCCAAACACATTTTCTAAAATTCAACCCAACCCTAGCTGCACGAATGTTTCATCCATCAGAGTATCAGTGACCTGTGTGGATTTATGTGTTTATGCACATTTTCTTAAAAGAATTGTTATTATTTGAAAGGTAATGGAAACATCAAGATTTTTTCTTCTTCTTACAGAAAAAAAGATATACTGTCAAGGGTATGAGTCAAGAACTTCTGGACTCAAGTCCTAGTTCTGCCGCTTACAAATGTAGGATCTTCAACAAGTTACTTGACTTCTCAGTGTCTGTTTTCTAAGGATAATAAATATTTCCCACAATATTAGGAAATGAGATAAAGACTCTAAGGGCTTCACTGGTAATGCAACCTCCAACAGGAGGAAGAAATAGATTTTCTCTCCCTCTCCCTCTTTTTAAAATTTCTCAGTCTATACTTAAAAGCCTAAAAAAACCCCCACACTTCCTCAAAGTGTGTTCCACAGAACACCTGTTCCAAGACATGCTCAGTAAATAGGGACTGCTACATACTAGTTTCCCTCTTAGAAATTCATCATGCATATTACCATGCTGAAGCCTCAGGAGCTATCCAGTAGAGAAAACTGCTTGATTTTGTTTAATTTGATGTTGTCCAGTCTTATTTGACCAGTTTGGTTTTTTCTCATGACACCTCTTACAGCTGCTTTCTCAATGACCCTATGATGGAATGAGATGATGAGAATGTGTTTCAGAACAAAGGATCACTGAATTTAGGGGAAATCAAGAGTGTCCACAGTGATGCTACAGTATCTCATCTGGAAAACTGGAGGTCTGAGGTTTTTTATAGACATATACATCTTATAATGAAGTGATGGTTTTTAATAATCTCAAATAATTATTCATTTTAATTTACCTAGTTCTTTTCTGCTTGATACCTCTTAGTTTTTGTCAGCCTCTGTTATTATATTTTGGTTTGTTACTTATCTTTTATTTTTTCTTTTCAAGCATCAACTTTTGGTTCACTCAGTGTAGGTGTATAAGGGTGGAGTCTCCCTTCTTCACAAAACCCTTAAGTAGGTGCAGCTTCCAATAGTGGTGACTCATGAATGACAAGACTAGGAACACTTTAAACATTGATTATAATGAGAGAGCAGCAAGTTATTGCTTGATGAAGTTGGATTTATTAATAGATGAGATAATCCAGTTGTTGCAAAAAGTCTGACTTGTAGTTTCTTCGAAACTTCTTATAATCCTCTCTTATTTATTTAGAAATATTTTCTGAATCCAATCCCATTACTGTAAAACAGAGAAATTTCTGTATCAGCACTTCATACGTTGCCCAGAAAAATAAAGACAGTGAATTTTTAAAAGTTAAATATAAGAAAATAGGATAATAGGACAAGAGTTCAAGTAAGACAGGAAGAAAGATAGTTTCCCCTCACCCACTCCCCCCACCACAAAAACCAGAATAAGTAACTTACAAACCCTGATTCTCATGCTCAAACGAATAAGAGAAAAGCAGGAAAAATAATATAGACTTGTAAGCACAAAATAATAAAGGTCACTAAAGAATTGCTAACAAATACTCTGCAACATAAAGGAAATTGTAAAATTGTATAAATACGTCTGAAAAGAGAAAATGATAGAGAAAAAGAAAATGTTTTTGACCCTCCCCCCACTAACAGATGGGGAAGAGAATCTGTTCATTGCTGACGCCAAAAGACAGGCTCCTACTGAATATTTCATTTTCTTCCCCTAAAATAAAATAGTTGTGTGCAGAAACTGGAATGAGTAACCCCTCCTCACCATAATAAAGTGAAAATAAATAAAAATATCTATTACAGCCATGTCCCATCAAGAACTGTACCATTCCAATCTGGAATGGGACTTTTCTTGTAAACATTATTAATTGATTTCCATTTCTACTAATGGCAGGGTAAGTTATTTGGACCAGCCTTTTTGCAGAAAAGCAGCTACAAGTTATGGATAAAATGCAAAAATAAAACGTTTTTTTAAAAGCACTGAAAAGCTGACAAGATAGTGAGGAATTTCTAGGGCAAACGTGAAAGGAAAGTAGGAACCCAGATTGGTAAAGGGAACCCAGAAGCCACTGACGACCTTTGTCAACCGGAAGAAATTAGAACTTTAGTTTTAACAGCCAGGGTGACACGGCCTGCCAAGGGGGAGAGTCTAAGAGGAGACCGTCACTATTTTTTTTTTTCTTTTTTAGATAACTGTCTTTTTTTTTTTTTATTCTCATGTTAATCCCCATACATTACATCATTAGTTTTAGATGTAGTGTTCCATGATTCATTGTTTGTGCGTAACACCCAGTGCTCCATGCAGAACGTGCCCTCCTCAATACCCACCACCAGGCTAACCCATCCTCCCACCCCCCTCCCCTCCAGAACCCTCAGTTTGTTTTTCAGAGTCCATCGGGAGACCGTCACTATTATAAGCAGAAATCCCAAAGGGCTATGCTATTACGGTCAGCGTGAGGCACAGGTGAGTTGGCCTTTGGATGTATTTTTAGCTGAAATTGACATCTTATGGAATGCCAAAGAGGAAAAACATATAAGGACGAAACCCTCAAGCACTGAATTTAGTTTGAAGTGATCTTGAACAGATAGTGTCCTTAGATGTTTGGTTTAAGCAAATGTGTATTTTCTTTTGTGTATTTTTGCGTCTTTCATATTACTCAAATTATTCCCATAAATACATTTTTAAAATTTAATTTTATTGTTTATTTATTTACTTATTTTAGAAAGGGGAAGAGAAGGGGGGAGGGGCAGAAGGAGAGAGAGAATCTTAAGCAGGCTCCATGCTGGGCATGGAGCCCAACATGGGGCTTGATCTCATGACCCTGAGATCATGACCTGAGCTGAATTCAAGAGTTGGATTCTCAACCGACCGAGCCACCAAGATGCCCCCATATAAATACATTTTCAACAATATTTAGCAGCAAACAGTACCATTCACACAAGAAAGAACACTATGCATGAGAATAAGCAGAGAGAATAGACAACAGAGAGATCCACTAAGACTCCACATATGGAATTATTAGTTAAGGCTTGTAGAACAACTATGTTTTTGATGTTTAAATAAATAAAAGGTGAACTAACAATATCTTTGCCAACAGAAAACCTTATAAAGTGACATTGGATTTGGAAAAGAACCAGTTAGAAATTCTAGAAATGAATCTATGTGTATAAATAAATAGATATAGATATGAATATGAATATGGATGGATATAAGTATATATATGTATGCATGTATAGATACAGATATATTATGGATTAATGTATAAAACTAATAGATTACTCATGAATACAAAGATAATGGAGAGAATTTGAAGATAAGTCAGAAAGAATTATCCAGAAGGTGTCACAGAGAAAATAAAGGATGGAAAATACAAAAGACAGATTAAGAGACATGGGGGATAGAGTGAAAGGGTCTAACAATAATTTCATTAGAATTCCAAAAGGACAGTAGAGAGGGAATAAAGGTATAATGGCTATTGATTTTTAGAACTGATGAAATACATAACCCCCAATTCTAGCAGTCCCCCAATTTCAAATGACAGAAGTAAAAGAAATTCCCACCCACACTCATCAGAGTGAAAATGCAGAACAGCAAAGACAAAAGGAAAACCAAAAAACTGTCCCAGGATAAAAGACAGATGATATTCAAAGGAGCGGCGTTTAGACTAATAGTTGAGGTTTCAACAGCAGCAATCGAAGGCAGAGGAAGTGAATAATATCTTCAACATATTGAAAGAAAGTAACTACTGATAAGAATTGTACACAGAGAAAGTATCTTTGAAGACTGAGGGCAAAATGGATATATTTTTAAAATGAAGACTTTATTTCTTCAGAGCAGTGTAAGGTTCATAGAAAAATTGGGGAGAAGGTACAGAGATTTCTCATATATCCCCTGCCCCTAACATACATAGCCTCTCTTATTTTTAACATCCTACATCAAAGTGGCATATTTATTAAAATTGTTGAATCTACAGTGACACTTCATCATCATCTGAAGTCCATAGATTATGTTAGAGTTCACTCTTGGTGTTGTACATTCTATGGGTTTGGACAAATATGTAATGACATGTATCCCTCATTGTAATATCATACAGAATATTCTCACTGCCCTAAATTTTTTCTGTGCTCCACCTATTCATCCCTACCACCTCCCGGCCACAACCCACCCAAACTCAAACCTCTGGCAACTAATGATCTTTTTACTATTTTCATATTTTTGCCTTTTCCAGAATACATATAGGTGGACTCTTATAGTATGTAGCCTTTTCAGATTGGTTTCTTTCACTTAGCGATATGCATTTAATATACATTTCTTCCACATAGTTTCATGGCTTGGTAGTTCATTTCTTTTTAGTGCTGAATGATAGTCCATTGCCTGGATGGACCACAGTTTATTTATCCATTCACCTAGTGAAGGACACCTTGGTTGCTTCCATCCAAGCTGCTGCATTATGAATAGAGCTGCTATAAACATCCATGTGCAGGCTTTTATGTGGACATAAATGTTCAACTCCTTTAAATACCAAGGTTGCTGGATCATATGGTGAGAGTATATTTGGTTTTGTAAGAAACCACCAAACTGTCTTTCAAAGTGGCTGTACCATTTTGCATTCCCACCAGCAATGAATGTGGGTTCCTGTTGCTCCATAACCTCACCAGCATTTGGCGTTATCAGTGTTCTGGATATTGGTCATTCTAATATGATGTGTAGTAGTATTTCACTTTTGTTTTAATTCGCATTTATCTGATGACGTATGAAGTGTTGCATCTTTTCATATGCTTATTTGCCATCTGTGTATCTTCTTTGGGGAAGTTTCTGTTAAGGTATTTGGTCCATTTAAATTGGGTCGTTTGTTTTCTTCTTCTTGTGTTTTCAGAGTGATTTATGTATCTTGGATAGGTGTCCTTTACCAGATGTGGCTTTTGCAAATATTTTCTCCCAGCCTGTGGCTTGCCTTCTCAATCTCTTGACATTATCTTTCACGGAGCAGAAGTTTTTAATTTTAATGAAGTCCAGCTTCTCAAATATTTCTTTCATATGTATTGTGCCTTTGGTGTTGTATCTTAAAAGTCATCACCACACTCAAGATCATCTAGGTTTTTTCCCAGGCTCTTCTTTTGTGGTCTGAGCACCCAATTTTAATGTGGGGATGTAGGGGTGGCTTCCCCACACCACCAAACAATGCTCCAGACACCAGTTGGGTGTTTTAACTATTCAACTCAATTCTGACACTGTTTACCTGGGGATAGCACCAGATTCCATAGGTTAAAACTTTTGTCTTATAAGACTGCTCACCCCCTTGAGATGCCAGCTGCAAGCCCAGGTTGTTACCCAAGGTCCTCCTTGGATTCAATTAATTTGTTAGAGCAGCTCACAGGACTCAAAGAAACATTTCACTTACTAGATCACTGATTTATTATAAAAGGATATAACTCAGGAATAGCCAGATGGAAGAGATACACAGGGCAAAGTGTGGGGAAAGGGCACAGAGCTCCCACGCCTTCACCATCTGTACCACTCTCCCAGAACTTCTATGTGTTCACCGACCTGAACGCTCTCTGAACCCTGTCCTCTTGGTTTTTTGTGGAGGCTTCATTATATAGTCATGATCGATTAAATTGATGCCAAGCAAGAAGTATAACGTGTGGTTGCTGCTGGGGCGGATCAAGAAGCTCATGCAAACTGATGAAAACTTTGGGAAGGTGGCAGCAGCTGTACCTATCATCATCTCCTGGGCGCTCGAGCTCTTCTTGGCATCATTGTCGAAGAAGGCCTGCCAGGTGACCTTGTCCTGAAGCGCCAAACCATGACCACATCCCACCTGAAGCAGTGCATTGGGCTGGAGCAGCAGTTTGACTTTTTAAAAAAGATTTTATTTTATTTATCTATCTATCTAGAGTGTGTGTGAGCAGGGGGAGGAGCAGAGGTGGGTGGAGAAGGATAAGCAGACTCCGAGCTGAGCACAGAGCGCAACATGAGGCTCGATCCTAGGACCCTGAGATCGTGACCTGAGCTGAAACCAAAAGTTATGACCACTTAACTGACTGAGCCACCCAGGCACCCTGGCAGTTTGACTTCTTGAAGGACCTGGTGGCCTTTGTGCCTGACCTGCAGGGAGGCAGGGAAGATAACCTCATGGAAAGGGACAAGGGTCCTCACAGGGGCCAGGAGCCAGGCAGCAGTGGCTGAAAGAATGGTAGGGTGGGAAGCAAAGGCAAGGAAAAGAAACTGTCGGGGATGGACTTGGAGCAGGAGGATGAGTCTGAGGACATAGACCCTGACGGGGAAGAGGAGACACCACAGGTTTTACCTCAGGCCAGCCACCCCCTGCGCACTTTTAGAGTCCCCTCACACCCTTCAAGCCCTTCACCTTGACTCTGCCCCCAGCAGCCCCCCCTCCTCAGGCCCCTTAGCACCTGATGCAGAGGATGAAGAGCGCTATGACTCTTAGCGCCCTCTTGCCTCCCAAGCCACATTCCCTTTTAGTTGATTTTAGTTGCTCTGGGGAGAGGAGAGAAAATAAAGCTTTCTTAAATTTATTAAAAAATTAATATCTCAGCAATTAAACTCAATTTGCCACCTTTCTCCTCTCCCGGGAGGTGTGGGTGGGGTGGGGTGAGACAAAGTACCAACCCTTTAATCAAGTGGTTGGTTCTCCTGGCAAACAGCGCCGCCCCCCCCCCCCCCCCCGCCTTAGGTGACCTAAGGGCTTTCTGAAAGTCACCTAATTAACATAACAAAAGACTCCTTTATCACTCTTATCACAGGAAACTCCGAGGGTTTTAGGAGCTGTGAGCCAGGAACTGTGACAAAGACGAAATACATATGAGAAATATCGTTTGGTCATCTGAATGACCAAATATATATTTCTTTTAAGTCACAATATCACAGATATCTTTTAGGAGTTTTATAGTTTTGCATTTTACATTTAGGTCTGTGATTCATTTTGAGTTAGTTTTTGTGAAAGATGTAAAGTCTCTCTAGATTCATTTCTTTGCTTGTGGATATCCAGGTGTTCTGCACCATTTGTTGAAAAGACTGTTTTTGCTCCACTGTATAGCCTTTGCTCGTCTGTCAAAGATCAGTTGACTAGACTTATGTGATTTTATTTCTGGGCTCTCTATTCTGTTCCATTAGTCTACTTGTCTGTCTTTTGCCAGTACCACATTGTCTTGATTATTGTAGTTTTATAGTAAGTCTTAAAGTCAGGTAGTGGCAGTCCTCCAACTCTGTTCTTCTCCTTCAATTATTATATTGGTTATTCTGGGGTTATTGTCTATACAAACTTTAGAATTAATTTCCCAGTATCCACAAAATAACTTGCTGGGATTTTGATTGGGATTGAATTAAATCTATAGACCAACTTAGAAGAAATGACATCTTGACAATATTGAGTCTTCTTATCCATGAATACAGAATATTTCTCCATTTATTTAGTTCTTTAATTTCATTCATTAGAGTTTTGTAGTTTTCCTCATATAGATCTTAACATATTTTGTTAGATATACCTAAATATTTAATTTTGGGGGGTACTAATGTAAGTGAAATTATGTTAATTTCAAATTCTACTTGTTCATTGCTAGCATGTAGGAGAGGGATTGACTTTTGTATATTACCCTTGTATCCTACAACTTTGCTACATTCACTTATTAATTCCAGGAGGATTTTTGTTTGTTTGTTTGTCATTCTTTTGGTTTTTCTACATGGACAATCATGTCCTCTGTGATAAAAGACACTTTTTATTTCTTCCTTCCTGTGGATACATTTTTATATTAAGAAATTGAGGAAGTTTTCTATTAGGAAAAAGTATAAAGGATAAAGTAAGAAGAAGAGCAAGAAAACAGCAAAAAATAGGGGTAAATCTAAAGGAAATTTGAATGTATAAAATAATGTCTTACAAGGTTATCAAAAAACAAAGTACATTGTAGAAGTCAAAGCTCCTGGAAGTAGTTAATGATGTTACAAGGTTTCAGGATACAAGCGTAATATATAAAATTATAGTGTATTTCCATATATTAGTAATGAATTATTAAAACTCCAATTTTTTTTTGCCTCGGCTCCTTTACAAACTGTGGGCCTTTGTTCAGGGAGCCGGCTGGGAAGGGACATCTGCTCCTGGTGCCTCCCTGGTGCTGGAGTATAAGCCCCCATCAACGTTGCCTGAATCTTAAAACCAAACCAACAAAACAAAACTCCAATTTTTAAGAAGCATACCATTTAAAATAGCTACAATAAACATGGAATATTTACTGATAAATCTATAAGATATGTGCAGTATCTGATGTTGAAAACTACAAAACAGTGATGAAAAAATCAAATAAGACCTAAATTCACGGAAAAATATACCATGGTCATGGGTCTGAAGACTCATTATTGGTGAGATGTCTATTTTCCCCACAATGATCTACAGATTTAAAACAATCACAATCAAATTTTCAGCCAGATGTTTTGTAGATATCTAAAACTAATTCTAAGGTGTAATGGAATTATAAGGAAACCTGAATAGGTGAAACAATTTTGAAAAAGAAAAATAAAGTTGATGGGGCACCTGGGTGGCTCAGGTGGTTGGGCGTCTGCCTTCAGCTCCGGTCATGATCTCAGGGTCCTGGGATGGAGCCTGGTGTTGGGCTCCCTGCTCAGAGGGGAGCCTGCTTCTCCATCTCCCTCTGCCCTTCCTCTTGTTCATGCTCTCTCTCTCTCCCTCAAATAAATAAATAAAATCTTTAAGAAAAAATAAAAGAAATAACAAAAATAAAAGTAAGTTTCTTTAAAAAAAGAAATTTATAAATCAGATTTTATGAAAATTATAACTTTTGCTTTGTAAGACACTGTTAAGAGAACAAAACAAGTTACAGACTGCAGAAAATATTTGCAAATCATATGTCTGACAAAGTACTTATATCTAGAATATGCAATACTCACAAAATTCAACAATAAGGCAGCATACAACCCCTCACAAGTGGGCAAAAAGTTTAAACAGACACTTCACCAAAGAAACTGGAAGGAAAATGAACACATAAAGATATGATGATCATCATTAGTTACTAGGGACATGCCAATTAAAACCGCAGTGAGATAATACTATACACCTAGTAAAATGCCTAAAATAAAAAATACCGACAATACAAAGTATTAGTGTAGATGTGGAACAACTGAAACATTCATTCCTGATGGAAATGCAAAGTGGTACAGTCGCTCCAGAAAACAGTTTAGCATTTTCTTATAAAGTTAAAAATAGACTGACTATATGACCTAGTAACCCCACTCCTAAATATTTACTATTTACTCTAGAGAAATGTAAACTTCTGTACCCAGACAAAACCTGTACATAGATGTTTATAGCAGCTTTATTCACAATAACATCAAACTAGAAACAACCCAAACATCCTTCAATAAGCAAATGGATAAACCAACAGTGGTACATCCATAAAATGAAATCTCACTCCACAACAAAAATGAACAAACTAGAGATACACATAAAAAGATGGGTGTATCTCAAATAAATTTTTCTCTCTTTTTTTAAAGATTTAATTTATTTATTTGAGAGAGAGCAAGAGTGAGAGAGATTGCAGAGGGAGAGAGAGAAGCAGGCTCCCCGCTGAGCAGAGCGCCTGATGCGGGGCTCGATCCCAGGACCCTGTGACCATGACCCAAGCTGAAGGCAGGCACTTAACTGACTGAGCCACCCAGGTGCCCCTCAAATAAATTTTTCTAAGTGAAGGAAGCCAGACTCAAAAGGTCTCGCATGGTCAAATCTCATCTCCATAACATTCTGGAAAAGGCAAAACTATAGGGAGGGAGAACAGATAAGTGGTTACTAGGGGTTCAGGGAGCAGGAATGTTTGACTATAAAGAGGCAGGTTGAAGTAGTATTTGGGGGTGAGGAAGCTTTTCTGTATTCTGATTTTGATGACAATTACACAGCTCTATGCATTTTGTCAAAAAACTATAGAATTGGACACCAAAAAAGGTGAATGTGACTGTATATAAATAACAAAACTAAGCAAAGGTAATGCTTGTAAATGCCTCGTGCACCACAGAAATAAGGTTTAGCGTGACTAGATACCAGGGTTGGAGTGGTGTTATTGTCCAGTCTTTTAAAAACATTAAGTCTTTGCTTTAAAATAAAAAGGTAGAAAATGTGCTGCACTCTTTGTTCATTTGAACTAGGAACAAATGAATCATTTCAGAAACATTCCTCAGATTGTCCTAAATACAAGTATTATGACATGAAGCATAACTGCGAGGGAAATTCAATGGATTCCTCTGCAGTGTCTCTTATATTTTATCAGGACAATCTACAGGACTTTTGGAGCAATAGCATTTAAAAGATAATGGCTCAGGTAAGCCCTTCTATTCAGTTTCGTAAACGAAGAGGCCAATTGGAGAAAATGTTATGGCTTGTGCTAACATATATGTAGCTTAAGAATGATTACATTTGAGGTCCACCGAATGTGCACATCATACTAAATTTTCTTTTCAAAAGTATCATGTCATGATTTAGTCTTGCAGCAATTCTTCAAGTCACTGTAGAACTCCCAAGAATGACTGATAGCTTCATGGAAGCTACACACACACACAGACCCAGTCTCACCAACATAGGTAGACGCACATATATACACACACTCCCATATGCACACACATGTAGACACATATGCATAAACATAATGTATACACATGTAAAAACACACAGGCCTGTACGTGTGTGTTCACAAAGCATGCAAATGCACAAGCACACCGTCCCCAATGGTGCGCATACTTTTGTTCCCCCTCAAAAATGTAGACTATCTCTCAGAATCCGGAGTGTAAGAATTGTGTTTTAAGGTTATGGTGTCTACCTCAAATAAATGAGCTTCTGCCTCAAATCCTTTTTTGAAATAAGCTGGTTATAAACGAAAAACAGAGAAAGGATCAAGCAACACTTGGGATTTTCAGCTAAATTCTTTAATAATAACCAAGCATAATCCATTTAGGTTTGGGATGTTCACTCTTGGAACTCAGCCACTGCGCTAGGAGGAATCCAACAGCCCTACCTCCCTGCCGCCCTCAGCCCTAGCTGAGCTCCCAGATGGCAGCCAGCACTCATTTGTCATGTGTGAATGAGCCATCTTGGAAGTGGATCCTCCCTCCAGCCCTTAGTCAAGCTGCCCCAGCCGATGCCATGTAGGGCAGATACAAATGCCCCTGCCAAGGCCCGCCCAAATTTCAGATTTGTGAACAAAAGAAATGGTTGGTTTTATTTTAAACCATTAAGTGTTGGGGTGATTTGTCACGCAGTAATAGAAAACTTGTAAGTGCAGAATAAAAAGATATTGAAATGATTTTTATCTTCTCTCCCTTTGACACTCTCTTTTTCCATTCTGCTGCAAACTCATATTTCACAATTCACCACACACACACACACACACACACACACACACACACACACACACACACAACCAGAATAGAATAGAAGAGAGATAACTGTTGAGCAAACTGGAGGGAGAAGAGAGGAGAGAATAAACTCGTGAGTATGATAACCCTGTATTGAGTAGTAAATGTTAAGAGATCACTTTCACCATTTGAGTCAAGCATAAGTGGTAGTTTAGGGAAGGTGTGTCCGCAGGGTGATCTTCAGGGCAGAATTTGGAGAAATGTTTTCTGGGGGTGGGGGGGGCGGCTTTCAGACTTTGTGGTGTCAATTTGGAAGTGCCTCTGCCAGGAGATTGACTTGTTTTGCTGGAGTTAATGATATTATGGGTGGATGTTGTGGGTCCAGGTAGTAGATTCAGTCATAGGACAGAGAACCTCTGGAATGAAAACAAATCTTCTACTCTAAAAATTTCCCCAAAAGAGGGAGGGATGGGTTCTTGTGGTAAGGATTAAGGGTTGGCAATGTTTATATATCAGGGGTATTCCCAAATGAGAAAATATGATAGGGTGAAAGAAGCCATTTTGGAGCATTGACCAGGAGCAGGCGTTGGTGGTTAAGAAGTCCCTGGAGCTGAAGGCATAGTCCTGTTTTCCCTTTCTCAAATGGTAGCCATTAAACTACTGTCTTTAATACTTCTTTCTTTTTTTTTTTTTTTTAAAGATTTTATTTATTTATTTGACAGAGAGAGACACAGCGAGAGAGGGAGCACAAGCAGGGGGAGTGGGAGAGGGAGAAGCAGGCTTCCCGCCGAGCAGGGAGCCCCATGCGGGGCTCGATCCCAGGACCCTGGGATCATGACCTGAGCCGAAGGCAGACGCTTAACGACTGAGCCACCCAGGCGCCCCAATACTTATTTCAATAAATATTTATGGAGCACCTATTCTGTGTAAGGCACTGGAAGTATGATGGCGAGTAGATCAAATATGGTCCCCGCCCTCATGGAATTTATAAATTAGTTGGGGCGGGACAGAAACTAATTAAATAATGATATAAATAGATACAGTTGACCCTTGAACAATGCAGGGGTTAGGACACCAAGCCCCCTCCATGGTTGAAAATCCACGTATAGCTCTTGACTCCCTAAAAACTCAACTACTAATAGCCTACTCTTGACTGGAAGCCTTACTGATAACAAACAATTGATTAACACATATTTTGTGTATTGTAGGAGCCCAGAGCAGCCTGCCCCAAGATCTATCTTTGGCATAAAGATTATTTTGAGTTAAAAGTCATCAAAACCCAGCAGATGCAGGAAAAGCTCTCTCAACTGCCTAAATTTGCATGGGAAAGGAGAGCTGTACTAGGAAAAGTGCTATTAACAGAGACTCCCCTTTACCTGAGGAACTCACCTGCATCATGGGGCAACCTTGTTTTTCCAAACATCTCCTTTCACTAATGGCCTAGCTAATGGCCTCCCTCCCTGTCTCCTACGCCTCTACTTAGCTCATATAAGCTTCATGTTGTCTCATTGTCTTTGGAATTTTATGTCTGTGTGGATTCCCCATATGTCCGCCTATTCAATTGGATTTTCCCCTCTGAATGTGTCTCATGTCAATTTGATTCTAAGTCCAGCTAGAAGGACCATAGGGCAGAGAGAGGCCTTCCTCCTTGACAACATTATATGTATAATATACTGTATCTTACCATAAAGTAAGCTGGAGAAAAGAAAATGTTATTAAGAAAATCATAAGGAAGAGAAAATACATGTACAGTATTGTATTGCTTTATTTAAAAATCCATATATAGGTGGACTTGCATAGTTGAAACCCATGTTGTTTAAAGGTCAGCTGTAATTCTAAACGATGTGAAGTGTGAAGGGAAGCGCAAGTTCTTTGGGAGGGAGAATCAGGAAACCAAATTCACAGCCTCTGCTTTCTGTGTGTTTACAGTTTTTCTTCTCATCTCACCTTTTTCACACCTTCCAGGAATACTTTGACAGGTTCTTTATTCCTCAGCTTTTTGAGTGCTTATGAATGATTTAATTTATTTATGTATATATAGCTTTGAAAGGACAGTTAAAATAGGTAAATAGCAAATATACATATTCAAAGGTCTTTAAAGTTCACCTGATTGTCAATAATGAAGTTCCATCTGGATGCTAAGGATGTGGGCAAAACAGGATTTAAGTGTTACAACCTCAGCCTCCAAGGAACTCACATCTCTGATAAAACAAAGGTGGTCCACATTGGTGTGGAGAACAGAGGCAAAAAAAAAAAATAAATTTCCTTACAACTTACAGCCCACTGACAAGTCCTTGAGACAGGCAGAGGGACCTTCCTCTAGGAACTCAGCTGCCTCCACGTTAACACTTTGCTAAGGGCAAAAGGCAATCTTAGCTTAACATTATCCCGACCCCTCAGGATCCTGTAAGTCTCTTTTAACATATAAAATTTCCTTTGGAAACTTCCTTTATCTCTACCCCCTGAGATATATCTTAGCAATCATCCTCCAAGCAGATGGCCCACTGATATACATCTGAAGGGTCTCACGACTAAGGTTTTACTAGACAGTAGCAAATGACCTTTTCCTAACAACAGCTAGCCCCTCAAGGTCCTAGAAATCTTGCTTCCAAAATTCCTTAGAGACTTACACTATCCCTAATTCCCTCTCAACCTTGAAAGTATGTAATCAATTGCTCCTCACAACCCCAGAGCAGCTCTTTCTGCCCAAGGGTTCTGTCCCTGTGCTTTAATAAAACCACCTTTTTGCACTGAAGATGTCTCAAGAATTCTTTCTTGACCGTTTGCTCCGAACCCCAACATTTCCACATCACACATGACTCGGAGTCCTTCCACAAGACATAGCATACCATTATAAAATCCTAGATTGTGGGGAACTGGCCTTACATGCTGAAGCAACTCAGGGAAGCTATGATGAATGTGGTGTCATCAAGAGGCTATAAGGAGGAGGTAGGTTTGGGAAAGCGTGTTGTTTAGTTAAGGTATGGGGCAATGCAGAGAGAAGCATTCCAAGTGAGAAGAGGAACAAGATTCAAGACTCAGAGATGGAATGGATGTAGTGAATAGAAGTAGGTAAGTTCTAATTGTATTCATGAGGCTTTATCAATGGCTGTAAGTGACATCAGATGCTTTAATAGCAGGGTTTTTAAAGATTTTATTTATTTATTTGAGACAGAGAGAATGAGAGACAGAGAGCAGGAGAGGGAGGAGGGTCAGAGGGAGAAGCAGACTCCCCGCCGAGCAAGGAGCCCGATGCGGGACTCGATCCAGGGACTCCAGGATCATGACCTGAGCCGAAGGCAGTCGCTTAACCAACTGAGCCACCCAGGCGCCCTAATAGCAGGGTTTTTAATGAGTATAACCAAAATGGGGAGGATGGGGGTGGGGTATAAGGTTGTGTAGGAGGTGAAGTTATTTGATCGGTAATTTTATAAAGCACAAACATTTAAATATGAGCACATGCCCAATGCACATGCCTTTCCCTTTTATTCTATTAAGTTGGACAGTAGGAAATTGCTAATATTCAATCATTTAGCCTACAGAAATGTCAATGTCATATGGTTCAACCTAATAGATCATTAAACATTTGTATTTGTTTACCACATCCATCTCCAGGCAGTTCTGCCCTCTTTGGAAGCTGGAAATCTAGAAACTACCCAAGATATTTTGCTATTATATTTGATGGATGCTGTGATGTGCCTCTTAGATCCTCCTTCAGGAAAAAAAAAAAAAAAAAATCCTCCCCACCACCTATGGCCAGCCTCTGGGAGTATTGCTGACAGTCCTCAGCTCTTGGCTGTCTTCACTGATTGCCTCAGATGCAGGAGCTATCCTGACCAAGGTCATGCCCCCTTCCCAGGGCAGCCCACACCTAATGACTTATTCCAGAAGGGATATAAAGGTTTGATCATCTAACTTCAACCCATAATAACTTTAAAGAATTATCTTTAGAGCTGTCAAGTCAGCTGAGACCTCCACTGACTTCAAAACACAGCTTAAATGCTCCCTCTTCCCAATGTTTTTTTCCTCCCTCTCTTCCATGGGTGTTGACCCCAAAGACCTCTCTACCAAATCTTATTGCACAGCAAACTCTGTCTCGAAGTCTGCTTCCCATGGTACCTGCCCCATAAGAATAGTTGGTGCCAAATCTGAGACATTTAGGAACTAGATCACCTGCCACCCAACTGGCAATGGGAATTCCATCACTGGTGATCGGTGGAACATAGGGAGCCTTTGGCACAAGGTAGGAGTATGGTTGTTGAAACTGCCACTGTGGGTGAAATGGGATGGTATAATGGTGGAAACGAATGTACTAGCTGATGCTATGATTCCCAGATTTAAGAAATATGAAGGAAAAAATAACTAGCAGTGTTCCCAGGGCGCAGGGATGCAAGAGCAGCTGGCTTCAGGGGTCCCAAACAGACCAGGTTCGGCCACTCACCGCTGACAAAATCCAAAGGCAGAGGGGATGGTGAAAGAAAAGAATTTATTTCAGTGAGGCCAACACCCGGAAGACCGCGGACCAGCATCTTAAAGGCTGTTTCCAAAGTGCTAAAGATACTTCTAGGTTTATATAAGAAAAATGTGGGGCAGAGGTTGGTGGTGTAGAGGCCACTTTTAGGCAAACAGGCTGGAGTGATGGAATGTAGAAAGGGCCCACTGTGACCCCCTGGCTGAAGATAGACAGGCCCATCAGGCGGCCCACCTCAAGATATCCATAGGCCCTAACTAACCATGGGCTACTTACAATGAGGCACAGTTACCAAAGCCTCCTCCAAGTTACCATACCTCCTTATTTTCCCCCTTTAAGAACAGCTCCCCCCCCCACCCACCGCCTCTGCCACCTGGTTGTAGACGGTATTTCCTTTGCTGTCCGGCCCACTGGTCCCTTGTGGTGTATTGGATAAACGTCTGTCTCCTTTGTTCTGCCTCAACTGAATCCTCTTACCTGCCATGCCGCTGGCTTCCACCTGATTGTCACCCCACATTTGGGGGCCCCTAACCAATCGAGAGACACCCCATTTAGACGCCACATGTGGGTACTGCAGGTGGGTGGTGAAGGTCAGGTTGATCATTGTCTTGGGGTCAATCACAGGCTCAGCACCATCCCTATTGCTTGAAGGGGTAGTTTCCGTTCCCATCAGGGGATGCTTTGCTCACAGGGTCTTTTGCCTGAGTTCAGAGATAAGCTGGAAAGAACTGAATCAATTAGAAAGTACAGACTGAGGTCAAAATGGAGGTAGGTGAAGTCTTCTTTCATAAGGACAGAATTGGGTGGAAACTGAAGAACAGGCCTGGGACTTCATTGTAAGAGTAACAGAGCTCCAAAGAAGATAAACTTTAAAAATAAGATCTGGGGCGCCAGGGTGGCTCAGTCGGTTAAGCATCTGCCTTCAGCCCAGGTCATGATCCCAGGGTGCTGGGATCGAGTCACTCATTGGGCTCCCTGCTCAACAGGGAGTCTACTTCTTTCTCTCCCTCTGCCCCTCCTACCTGCTCGTGCGCGCGCTCTCTCTCTCATGCTCTCTCTCTCCAATAAATAAATAAAATCTTAAAAAAAAATAAAAATAAGGTCTGTTATGCCAAGTTCATGATCTTTGTTGGAAAAGCATAGAACTCTGACATGAAGGATGAAGACAACCGGGTTGATATTCTCAACATCTTAAATCCCCAGATTCTCCTGAATGTTCCAGCCTCTTTTCCCTATAAAAAGCTAACTCTCCCTACTTGCTTGAAGATGATGCAGAGGCTTCTGCAACATTAAAGCATGTGACCACCCATCTCCCTCACCCCCCAGGATCTGTGCTCAGTCTCCTTCTGGTCACTAGGCCAGTAACTAGGGTTGAGACACATCATGGCTTGGCCAAGGAAATGCTGGCCTGATAAGGTAGTGAAAGGGAGCACATTTTGCCATCCGAAGATATGCCTCTGGTATATTGATTTACATGTATAAGGAAAATCTCCTCTTATAAAGCTGTCTTTCTGACTGTACTAGGAAGATGGTGATGGTGGTCTGGGGAGGGATGACTCTAAATCTCTAGAAACTTTTATCAGTGGAAGACCTAACCTAAATCTGCATAACAACCATACTCTCGTTTACTTACTGTGCTTTGCCTTACAACCTCCCATGACTGACCCCCGCACCCCAATATCTTCTGCCTTTAGCTGAGGATGGTATTTAAGGTGGTGGCTTCAGCAGTTTGGGGAATTACTCAGTTTTCCTGGGTCTCCCCTTGTATACAGGAGGTATACATGTTTCTAAGTGTTTTTCTCCCATTAATCTGTCTTATATCAATTTAATTATTAGACCAGCCGAAAAATCTAGAAGGGAAGAAAGAAAAAGTTTCCCACCACTATAGTAGGAAAGGAGCTCTACCTCAAAGGAGCTGCCGTTCCTGGCCAATATGCACTGGCCTGAGTTGGGGGAATATGCGTGAGACTGGATTCTGAGGGCACTTGACTAAGTGGGGGAAGTTGGATAAGGGAGAGTTTAGTGATTTGGAAGCATTCTTCCAGGTAACAGGATTTGACTCCTTGGCAAAGACTTCAAGGACGGTTGTCTCTCTTTTTTTTTTAAGATTTTATTCATGCATTTGAGAGAGAGAGAGAGAGAGAGAGAGAGAGAGAGAGAGAGAACAAGCGGGGAAAGGGGCAGAGGGAAAGGGAGAAGCAGGCTCTCTGCTGAGCAGGGAGCCTGACGCAGGGCTCCATCTCAGGACCCTGGGATCATGACCTGAGCCAAAGGCAGACGCTTAACCGCCTGAGCCACCCAGGCGCCCCCAAGGATGGTTCTTTTTCCACACATGGACAAAGCAATGATTCTCCTTAAGTTAGGTAGAGATGCCAGAATTCCAATGGTAGGTAGTGGAAGATATGTGACAGAAGTGGGAATGCTAGAGTGGATAACTATGTAAGTCCAGAAGACCCACTGGAGTCCTGTATTTATTTATTTATTTATTTATTTATTTTTTAAAGATTTTATTTATTTATTTGCGAGAGAGAACGAGAGACAGAGAGCACGAGAGGGAGGAGGGTCAGAGGGAGAAGCAGACCCCCCGCGGAGCAGGGAGCCTGACGCGGGACTCGATCCCGGGACTCCAGGATCATGACCTGAGCCGAAGGCAGTCGCTTAACCAACTGAGCCACCCAGGCGCCCTGGAGTCCTGTATTTATTGAGAGGACTAAGAGGACACACCATTTACCATCACAATTACCAGAAATATAATACCCTGATACATTAGAATCCAGGTAGCAGGGCTCTAACCATCAGTAGCCAGGTTGATATAATTATAGTAATAAGCAGCAGGTTTAAAAGCCAGGTGACCCTGACCTTCAAAGAGTAATGGAAACGTTTACCAGGATGTGGCATTACTAGGGCAAAAATAGAAGGTAGCAACTCAATTCATAAAATCAGGTGAAATCAAGGACAGAGGATCAGGTGGCTGAGCACAGTCATGCCAGTAAAGTCCCTGTTTCTTGCCCAGTTCCCGGACTTGAGTCAGTTTTTGGAACCTGAACTTATTGACTGCAAGAAAGGCAAGTCACTAGAAGGAAGGACCCTGCAACACTATGGTAAGTACACCAGTAATGATTATCCCAGTCTATTCCAAGAGGGATCCACAGCTATTTCGTAAGTAACTGTACACTAAAGAAGGGGTAGTATCCAAACATTTTGAGAACTGTTGGGCACAGAATCCATGTTGCTATCTGAATGCCTGAAGCATCATTATGAACCCTCTATGAGAGTGGGAGGAAATGAGAGCCAGGTAGTATATGGAGTCGTGGTTCAGGTCTGGATCACAGTGGTTTCACTGGATCTACAGACCCACCCAGTCATCGTTTCCCTGACTCTGAAACGTATCATTGAGATGGACACCCTTCGTAGTTGACACAAGCACCAAGATGAAAGCTATCAGAGTGGCAGAGGCCATGTGGAAGCCTCTAAAATTGCCCTCCTGCCCAACAGAAATAGCAAACAAAAACCAATATTTAATCTTAGGGGAAATGGCAGGCATTAATGCCACCCTAACGAATGCAGGGGAGATAGTCTTCATCCTATCTTTTTTTTTTTTTTATTCTTATGTTAATCCCCATACATTACATCATTAGTTTTAGATGAAGTGTTCCATGATTCATTGTTTGTGCATAACACCCAGTGCTCCATGCAGAACGTGCCCTCTTTAATACCCACCACCAGGCTAACCCATCCTCCCACCCCCCTCCCCTCTAGAACCCTCAGTTTGTTTTTCAGAGTCCATCGTCTCTCATGGTTCGTCTACCCCTCCGATTTCCCCCGCTTCATTCTTCCCCTCCCGCTACCTTCTTCTTCTTCTTTTTTTTTTTTCTTAACATATATTGCATTATTGTCTTCATCCTATCTTCATGTGGGTAACCAGCATGGTCCTTGTAAAACCTTGACAAACCCAGGAAGATAAAAGTGGGCTGTTGCAAGCCAAGCAGTAGCCCCAATTTCAACTGCTTGTGCCAGGGATAGTCTCTTTGCTAGATCAACTGAACATGATCTCAGGTGCACGCTCTGTGGCTGTTGATCTGGAGATTGCATCCTTTTTCAATTTTTTATCAGAAACAGCTTTTATTCACTGGGAACATACAACAGAATACATTTACAGTCTTGCCCCAGGGATTTGTTAATTCTCCTGTGCTCTTTCATAAAAGAGTCCAAAGAGAACTAGCTCAGCTACACATCCTGCAGAGCACCATAATGGTCCATTCCATTGATAACATCATGCTCATCTAACTGGCTCAGAGGAAAGCACGCCTGCCACATTTCCAATGTTAAGACACACACACTCCAGAAAGTGAGAGATAAACCCTATGAAAATTCGAAGGACCGCCGCACAATTAACAACAATTTGGGGGCTTCAGTGGTCCAGGGTATGTCAGCACCTCCCCTCAACAATAAACATTTTTGATTTTTTTTCTTCTCACCACAAAGGAGCACGTTCCCCCACAAGTCTCTTAGGGCTCCGGAGGTACCTGGAAAAAAAGAAGTACCCCCATCTTTGACTAAATAGTGCTATGACCCATATACTGGGTGACACTAAATTCTGCCAGCTCTAAGTAGGGCACAGAGCAGGAAAAAAAGCTCTGTAGCAGGCCCAGGCTATGATGTAAACAGCACTGTTCGAACCACGTGAGCTAGGAGACCTTATGGTACCAGAGGTATCATAGAGTTACTAGTGGGAAAAATCGTGTGGCATTTATAGTAATCCCCCAGCAGAGAATCTCAGTACAGATCCCTGGGCTTCTGGAGAAAACTCCTGGCATCTCCTGATAGAGATGGAGGACCCGATCACTGGGATATGAAGTCACCATGAGGCTTGACTAACTCATCTGGAGTACTACCTTTCTTCCCCCCATTTTTTTTTGCAAAGCACTTCCAGAGACACTCTACTCACCTGCTTGATGAGGTATTTTGTATCTAATCCTCAGGGGTTCCTCAGATCTAGAATTCCAGCCTAATGTGCTATATGAGCCGTGGTGTGTTGATGAATGTTTAGCACCTGGCTCTCTGAAACCAAAAGCAGTGATTTGCAGCATTTGCCTATTTCCATGGTATTAATACTCCCCCCATGGCTGATTTTTACTTATTTATTTATTTATTTGACAGAGAGAGACAGCGAGAGAGGGAACACAAGCGGGGGAGTGGGAGAAGCCAGCTCCCCGCTGAGCAGGGAGCCTGATGTGGGGCTTGATCCCAGGATCCTGGGACCATAGACCCCAGCCGAAGGCAGACGCTTAACCGACTGAGCCACCCAGGTGCCCCCCCCCATGGCTGATTTTAAGCTGCAGAGCTCACATGACTGAATGCAGAGCTGGGAAGAGGTACATGGTGGCCGCCATTACATACTGTGTCCATCCTGCAGATACAGTAGCTGTTAACAACTTCAGAAAATAGATAATAGGGGTGCCTGGGTGGCTCATTCAGTTAAACGTCTGCCTTTGGCTCAGGTCATGATCCCAGGGTCCTGGGATCGAGCCCCACATTGGGTTCCCGCTCGGCAGGGAGTCTGCTTCTCCCTCTCCCTCTGCTGCTCCCTCTGCTTGTGCTCTCTCTCTCTGTCAAATAAATAAATAAAATCTTAAAAAAAAGAAAATAGATAATAAAAACATCTACTGAAGAAAGAAAAGGAAGTGATGAGTTTCAAGTATTTGTTTCCTTTGTACATAATTTAACTGTAAGTTTATATAATTTCAGTTTTAAAAATGTCTTTCACAACCATCTCAAAAAGTTCCTGGAAATTTAAAAATTTAAAATTTGCAGCTGGTATTAGCTAGCTCCAGTGCACCTGTGAAAGCTTCTCACCCTGTGAGATTTTCACTAGGTGTGGAAGGTCTTATAAGTAAATGCAATTTTTAGTCATTTTTGGCCCAAGATTTTTGATGCTTCAGCGGTGATGGTCACTTACTCTCTTTCAGTGTTTACTAATTGCTATTTCAATGAACTGATTCTTGTTTCCTTGGGACCTTTCCAAACTAAATTATAAGGCTTTTTAGGGAAACAAACAGGTTTTTGTATTTTTGTTTGTTTGTTTGACCTCCCCCCCCCCTTTTTTTTTTGCATGTTGTAGGGTCACAATATGTATTCATTAATTTGGACATATTTTACATATGCCAAACATGAAAGTCAGGATCTATAGATTCCAAATTAATCTAATAAACTACTCAGATGCACCATGTTTTCATTTTTAACATCAGTTACTTTCTAAGAGTGATAGGAAATGGGTGTCATAAATGGATCTAATATCTTTTAAAAAATGTATTGTTCTCATTTCTAATGTTTCTCCAATCTGCTACTTAATACATTGGAAGTTCCAAAAAATGGTTACAACTTGAAACTTCCTTTAGCCTTAGAACACTGAAAAACACCACTGAATCATTTTAAGTGGGTTCCTCAGAAGGCATAGTTAACCTTTTCATTTTCTGACTAATTTCATACATTGATAATCTCGGCTGAATTTTGCCCCTGGAAACATATCACTGAAATGACAAATAAGTAACTTTCATGAAGAACACAACTGTACACTCTCTCTATGAAGTATTAACCATTAGAGAAAAACATGAATGTACTGCTGGTGCCTCAAAACATTCAAGAAACTATTTAGCTGAATTTAACAGAGTTCTAGATTAATCAGAATAAATTTTGAGTACTCAGAGTCTAATCTGTATGTTAGAGTAAATGTCACCCATAATGACGATGTACTGTATTTATTCCATCTAAACTGCTGAATGACTATTTTCAGGGAATATAAATGTCAATCCTATTAAAAGTACAGGATAACTAGCTATATTTGTGGGTGGGGAGAAAGGGACAGATAGGCACACATACATACATATCTTAGTCATGGAGTAAACGTACTGAGATTTTTTTCCCATCTTACAGTTTTCTTTTTCTGATAGATCTTAAATATTGACAAATTTTCTCAATAATTAATGTCTATACAGAGAGATTAACATTAGCTAATAATAAAGGAAACCCCAGGTCCTCTCTGGTTTAAAGGATTGTCTGGGATTATTATATTTATTTCAGGTGAAGATTCTTCTAATTACCTCATTTCTTCTTAATTGGTGTCTTATAAAAATAAATTGGGTATAATAATTATTAGTATTCATTTCTGACTTCTCCAGATATTGGTCTAGATTAAACAGGGGCGCCTGGGTGGCTCAGTGGGGTAAGCGTCTGCCTTCGGCTCAGGTCATGATCCCAGGGTCCTGGGATCGAGCCCCGCATCGGGCTCCCTGCTCAGCGGGAAGCCTGCTTCTCCCTCCCCCATTCCCCCTGCTTGTGTTCCTTCTCTTGCTGTGTCTCTGTCAAATAAATAAATAAAATCTTTAAAAAAAAATACCTTCTCAGCAGTAATGATGCAGCCCTTCATCTGTGTTGATGATACTATTGATGGGGCTTCAGTGGAGTATAATTGAAAAAAATCTGCACTCTCTTGCCTAGCTTTCCTTGTCTCCAAAGGCTTCTGCTCTTGGTAACAGAGTGCTGAAATGGACATTGCTATGGATTCAGTCCTTGTATCAGCAGTTTAGTACTGAGTTCTACATGGAACTCTGGGGTATGATCAGATTTTGAATAAAAAATTAGGTCATAACAAGAGAACTATAAATTAAAACTAAAACATCATTTCCAACCCATTAGTTTGTCAAAGCACAGCAACATTGTTGAAGATGAGAGCAGGGAAACTCATACTCTCTCTTATACATTGCTAGCAGAAGGATAACTAGTTAAACCCCTGTGAATGGAAATTTGAGAATATGTAACAAAATCATCCAGCACATAACCAACCATTACCTTCTAAGACTTTATCTGATCTGCACACCAAACAGGCAAAATGACATATATTCAAAGATACTCATTAGTACTTTATTTGAATTAGCAAAAGATTGGAAACAATGAAAATATCCATCAGTGGGGAATTGGTCAAAGAAAGTATGATACAACCATATAATAGAAATGTTATGCCACCATTAAAAAAGAATGAAGAAGATTCATATATGTATGGATATGGAAAGATTTCTAAGATACACTCCCTCCCCCCCAGCCTTATTGAGATAGGATTGACATATAACATTATATATGTTGAAGGCCTACAACATGTTAATTTGATACGTTTATATATTGCAATATGATCACCACCATTAGTATTAGCTAACACCTCCATTCTGTAACATAATTACCATTTCTTTTATGTAGTAAGAACATTTAAGATCTACTCTCTTAGCAACTTTCAAGTATATAACACATTATTTTTAGCTATTAGATCCCCAGAACCTGTCAATCCTATAAATGGAAATTTGTATCTCCTTTTTTTTTTTTAAGAGAGGGAAAGAGAGAGAGAGAGAGAGAGAGAGAGAGAGAGAGAATCTTAAGCAGGCTCCAAGCCCATTGTGGAGCCCAGCTCAGGGCTCAATCTCACAACCCTGAGATCATGACCTGAGCCAAAATCAAGAGTTGGACACTCAACTGACTAAGCCACCCAGGCGCCTCTGG
Organism: Neomonachus schauinslandi; assembly: GCF_002201575.2. Classification (NCBI taxonomy): domain Eukaryota; kingdom Metazoa; phylum Chordata; class Mammalia; order Carnivora; family Phocidae; genus Neomonachus; species Neomonachus schauinslandi. Next base: position 86,742,717 of record NC_058419.1, read on the forward strand.
AAATCTGTACCTCTTGACCAATATCACCCATTTCTCCCACACCCAGCCCCTGGTAACCACCACTCTAGTCTTTGTTTCTCTGACTCCAGCTTTTTTAGATCCACATTATCGGTGATACCATACAGCATTTATTGTCTTTCTCTGATTTCTTTCACTTAGCCTGACACCCTCAAATTTCATCCAACTTGTTGCAAATGACAGGGTTTCCTTCTTTCTCATGGCTAAATAATATTCCATTATATATATATACATATATATATATATCTCACATATTTTTTATCTGTTGATCTGTTGCTTTTATCTGTTGATCTGTTTGCATATTTTGGTTATTGTGAATAATGTTGCAGTGAACATGAGAGTGCAGATATTTCTTTGAGATCCTGATTTCAGTTCCTTCAGATAAATACCCAGAAGTAGAACTGCTGAATCATATGGCAGTTCTATTTTTAATTTTTGGAGGAGCCCCCATACTGTTTTCCATAGAAGTTGCACCAATTTACATTCCCAGTGAGAGTGCAGAAGGATTCTCTTTTCTCCACACCCTCACCACCTTGTTACCTCTTGTCCTTTTGATGATAGCCATTCTAAGAGGTGTGAGAGGATGTCATTGTGGTTTTGATTTGCATTTCCCTGATGATTAGTGATATCAAGCACTTTTTTGAAGATATACTTTTATTTTATTTTATTATTTTAATTTTTATTATTATTTTTAAAGATTTTATTTATTTGTTTGACAGAGAGAGAGACAGCGAGAGCAGGAACACAAGCAGGGGGAGTGGGAGAGGGAGAAGCAGGCTCCCTGCTGAGCAAGGAGCCCGACGTGGGGCTCGATCTCAGGACCCTGGGATCATGACCTGAGCCAAAGGCAGATGCTTAACGACTGAGCCACCCAGGCGCCCCTCGAAGATATACTTTTAAAAAGAAAGGAAATTCATTGAGTAAATTATGCTGCCATTTCTGTAAAAATATGTACACATATTTATTTGCCTGCATATGGGTAGAATAACACAACAGTACACAAGAAACTCTGGATTAGGTGTCTGGGGGAAGCTTTTGAGAGGGAGCCTTGTTTTTCACTCTAATCCTTTTTACAGTTTATATTATTTGCCTCTATTGCTTATATGAGTAAAAATAATTTTTAAAAAAGAACTAGTAAAGCTTAGTGAGTCTTATTTCATTCTTCTGAGAAAGACCAGCTTCTGTGTCCATATTTTGTCCACCAATTGATTGGGCAAGTCACTGAGCCCTCCCTAAAATGGAATATTTTTACAGTAAGAGGGATTATGAAGAATAATGAAGAAATGAACACACTGGAAAAGAACTTTTTGGTGATTCTTAACCATTTTATATTATGAACCTTTTACAAATCTAGAGATCTATGGACTTCATCCCATAAAAATGCACAAAATCCTACACACAGCATCAGGTTTAAGGACCCTCCTGATGCCCATTTGCGGGCCCTGGATTAAAAATGCTTACTCTAAAATAAAAGACAGTTTTTTTCAGGGGCCCACAGGAGATCTATTTTATCTATTATTAATGAAACATCCAGCATAAAGAGTTTTATCTTTTGAAAAAGAAATTGGAATGTCTTTTAGCATGCAATGGTTTATATCTCTTTAGGCAATATTTCTTATTTTTAACAGGGAGATATAGCGACTGTCTTCCAGTCGCCGTAAACTTATTCTTAGCGTAAGCTATTCTTTGAGTCTGCTTAAGAGTAGTGATATCCAGTATCTGTTAATATTTTGATGCTTATGATTCCACTGAGGTCAAGAAATACCCAGGGGGATATTTTGGCTATGAAAACCCTCTCCGTAATGGGCCTCCAGCCAGGTAATCATCTTCCCTATAGAATTTGTGATTTCTTATGGCACCGAACTAATCTGAAGGTAAAATTTTGGAGATTCCCTACCCAGCCACAAAGCAGATGGTAGAAAACTCCCCATACTTAGTGCATGCAGAGCTTATTTCACATCCAGAATCTTCTCTTCTCCTTGTTCATTTAACATCTCTGATCTCCATCTAATTCACTCCAAAGAATGAGAATAAGCACAAGCAGGAGAAATTACTATAGCATGTTGAGACTAATTACATCAGTTGAATAGCCGTAACACACTCATCTTTAAAGATCACTCGAAAGAACCTCGTCTCTGATAATGACACAAAACTATGGAATTTCCCACAATGTTTTCCTTTAATAAGATTTTATCATTGAAAAAGCAGGCGTGTTCTCATAAAACAGCTAAGAATCCAACTATAGATACAATATACAGCTGTTTCAATGTGAAAACAGCTGTTTTCCCTAGCTTCTCTATAGATAAATCTCAATTTAATGTGGCATTTTCCAGATCCACACGATTTTTGCCTTTCAAGATCATGAGGAAGAATGAGAAAGAGAAAATCCCAAACCACCAATTGCTTCATAAGTGATTTCTGGCAATTTCAATGAGGTATCAGACCTAGGCCTAAGTTTTCACTGGGCTCTGTCCCACCACTCAAGGTTGAGTTTACAGATGAAGAAACCAGTGCCCCGTGAAACAGTCTCTTGGTGGTGAAAGTAACTTCAATTTTGTGATAGACACTTTAGTACTTACTGATCTGGTTCTTTCTGACATTCACACATCACTTTAAAAATCCATTCTACTAACTGTGTGTTTATGTGTGTGTGTGTGTGTGTGTGTGTATAATATCAAACACACTGTACTACAGTTTTGCTGATAAACTTTGGGAGCAAGGATGTGCAGTTAAGTCTTTGAAACTTAAGTACAAATGAATGAGCTTAATTTATTTCATCTAGAAACCAATTATTTAGAGATTTAAGCAATTTGGCAGCTGGGCGTGCAGAAGGGGATGTGGGTGGGACTAACATGTTTTTGCCAAGACTGAGTTTTTGCCTAGTGCTTTTGGAATTTCAAGAATCTAATTAAGACTTTTGGTAAATTTGCTTTAAATCACCATAGAATTAATAAACTAGAGGCATCACAGTGTCTGTCAGCTCTGATTTAATTTAGATGCTCAGTCCTTTCAAACCCGATCAAGACTTCAGAGAAGTGCCAAATAGGTGACACTTTCCAAACAGCCTGCAGTTACCTGCTGACACCCATGTTGCCGTCGTAGCTGCCTGGCCAAGCAGTGACAGCTGGTTTCCTGCGTCCCTCACCCATGTTGCTGAGGGACCCATGGCACCCCTCCCACTATTCAGAGCAGATCTGGGGACACCTCAGGCCCAAGTCGCCTTCCTCCTCTTTCATCGGTGACTGCTCTCTGGGTTCAGGTCTCTATGAAGCTCAAGCTCAGCTGAGCCGAGCTGAGTTTAGGCTCAAGGACTGGGATGCAGACATCTTGGGGGGAATCGGGAACTAAGGGCAAGACACGCTTCTATTGCTGCCACATTGTGGGCTAAGTAAACTTCTGTAGGCTGCTCTAGATACTATACTACTTTGTCTAACTTTTTTTCTTCCCGAGAAAATTGCACTCCAATTTCCAGATATTTTTAAAGGATCTTTTAGAACACAATTTAGATTTGGTATTATTCTTCTACACCTTCTTTTTCTCTTCTCTCATTCTCTTTCCCTTTTTATGTGAATTTGTTCTTTCATCCCCACCTCGTTCCAAACTTTTAGTTCTTTACTAAGGATCACTGGCAGGTTGGGAACTCCTAATATTTAATCATAATTACCGAAATATTTCCATCATAATGCTTTTCCATCTTACTCCCTAATTAGACCAATACGTCAATTGTCATTTCTAGAACTGTCATATCCAAAGTGTTAGCTTAAGAGAGCTGCTTATGCTTTCATTTAAACAATAAAAAGATAATTTGAAAACAGCATGACAACAATATGTGTGTGGGGGTGTCCTGGTTGGCCTGGAGCTGACACTTAAATATGGTAGCTTGTGCAATTAGGCAGCACACCCAAAGTCCTCAATGACCTGGATTGAATAAAGTTGTTGTTTTTTTTTTTAACTTTAAGGGTATGCTCAAGAACCCCTAAACACATATGCCATTTCATGATTGGCCTACAGTCCAGGAGTTCAATGGGAAAGAACTCTGGAGCTCTGTACAGAAATGGAGGTTTAGACATATACAGACATATCTCAGGAAATGGGGATGGAAGAGACTAATAGACTTTATAAGGAACTGCAGCACTGCCATTAAAAGGAAAAATCACCATGCGTGGGGGCAGAGTTGAACAAGGTACGGTTGATTTAGCACGAAGCTCTCAGTTTAGAGGCGGTTGTGGCTTCAGGAATAATGCAAGGATGAGCTTGAATACCACCTGACCCAGCCTCCCACTCCTTCCTCTTCTACCACCTGACTCCTTCTTGAGCAACCATTGTTCTGGGAAAGAGAAGGAAATGTTAAAATAAGAGCCCTAAAACTTCTTAAGCAAGGCAAAAAAAGAGACTGCCCATAAAAGGAAAAAATGATAAAATGCACTACATAGAAATTAAGAACTTCTGTATATCAAAAGCTGCCATTAAGAGAGTAAAAGGCAAACCACAGCCTAGAAGACGATATTTACTATACATATATCCAACAAAAGACTCCTAGTCAGATTATATAAAGAATTCTTATACATTTCTAAGAAAGAGACAGACAACATAATAGGAAAATGGGCAAAGTACTTGAACACTTTTTTAAAAAGGATAACAAAAGGGCCAATAGACATCAAAAGTTGCTCAACTTCTTTATCAGGGAAATGCAAACTGATGCATAATGTAATGCGTATACACACTCAACAGAATGACTAAAATGAAAAATATAAAAAATGCCAAGTGGTATGGTATATGGAGCAACCAGAACTCTCATATGCTACTGATGGGAGTGTCGATTTACATATCCATTTTGGAGAACTCCTAAGCTATATTTACTAAAGCTGAATACATGCTCATACTATGACACAGTGATTTCACTCCTAGATATATACTCAACAAAAATGTACTCATATGTTCACCTAAAGACATATTGAAGAATGTTCGTAGCAACGTACTCATAATAGGCCAAACTAGAAAATACCTGTAATGGTTAATTTTATATGTCAACTTGACTGGGCCACAAGGTACCCAGATATCTGGTCAAACACTGGTCTGGGTGTTCCTGTGAGAATGTTTTTAGATGAGATTGACATTTAAATCAGTAGACCGAGTAGAGCAAATTATTCTCCCTAATGTGGGTGGGCCTCATCCAATCAGTTGAAGGCTTAAATAGAAAAAAAAAAAGGCTGGCCTGCCCCCAAGTAAGAAAGAATTCTTCCAGCATGACAGTCTTAAAACTGGAACACTGGCTTTTTTCCTGCCTTCAGATTCAAACTGAAACATTGGCTTTTCCTGGGTCTTAAGGCTGCCAGCCTTTGGACTGGAACTACACTTTTGGCTTTCTTGGGTCTCCAGCTTGCTGACTTACTCTGCAGATTTTGGAATTTGCCAGCCTCCATAAGCATGTCAGCCAATTCCTTATAATAAATTTCTTTACACACACACACACACACACACACACACACACACATACCCTATGGGGTCTGTTTCTCTGGAAAATCCTAATACAACACCCAAATGCCCATCAAGAGTAGAATGGATTAATTAATTGTGACATTTATTTACAAAATATAATACTGTATAACAATGAGAATGAACAAATTACAACTACTCACAATAGAACAGATGGGTCTCATGAACATAGTGTTGAACAAAAATATCCAGACACAAAAGAGAATAGGGAAAACTAGTCTGTATTATTAGGAGACAGTTTAATAGTTACCTTAGGGAGGGTAGTCACTGGAGGCATGTAAGAATGGAGGCCTTTGAGGATGTTGGTCACGTTCTGTTTCTTAATCTAGGTGCTAATTACATAAATGCATTCAGTTTGTGAAAATTAACCGATGTGTACTTTTCTGCATGCACATTATACTTCAATAGAAAAAAAAAAAACACTTAAAGCTCTTTGTTGAGGAATAAAATTGATTAACAAGGAAATTGGATTGAGGGACAGCCTATTAACACAATCTTTCCAGGCCATATAAATTGGTAAGGACAAAGAAACATTTGAGATTCAATTCCAATACACTGACAGATAAAAATCCCTGGACATAACACAACAAGCAAGTATAGGAAAACTCTGAAAGGTGAAAAAGATATGGCAGGCTGCCTAGATACCTCAGGATTTGAGAAACAACACAGATGTGAGTTCCCTGGGTTTCCTTATTGCCTTCCTTATATCCTAGATAGGGTGTTGCAGAAGCCTCCAAGCCAGAACTGCCAGCAGGCTCAGACAAATAAGCACCAAGAAAGCCTATTCTCTCTAGCCAAAGTACTTGGAAAAGAGTGGTATAACAACAGAAATCCTTTCCGGAAATGCCTATCCTATTCAGGAGGCTGACATTCCACTTCGCCCTACTTTCCAACGTGGCAGAAGTAGAGAGCACATTCTGATTCCCTTGTTGGATGGTGCTGATCAGCTGAGCAAGGAGCTGATCTTCCATCCCTTACCCAGCAGAAGGAGGTAGCAGTGATCCAATTTCCCTGCTAGGAGAATGTCAGCAGGACTAAACACGCAGCTGATAGTCCATTCCATCCTGGACCCAGGGAGTGTTAGATTTCCCAGTTGGGGGAGTGTCAGTGGTGAGTTCCTGCCCAGCTTTGACAAGGCAGAACAAGGTGGTGGGAAGTTTTAGTTGGTACTTCACTTCCCACCCTCCTCTTTCCTGGTGTCAACAAGGTCCGGCAAACAGCTGAGCTTACACCTCTGCTTGGAGACAATGAGGAAGTGTGATTCAACATTCTACTTTCACAGGGAAGATGTCTGCACGAACAAGAGTGGAGTTGAACTTTCACTTCATCCATCTGTGCTAAAGCACTGTAAGTCAGCATTTCATCTTTGCTGGGGTGGTGTCAGTGGGACCTAGTGGGAGTCAGTGGCAAGCTAATACACACCCACCAGGTTTTCCTGCTACATGTCAACAGGAGAACTGCCTGCTTAAAAAAAAAATTAAATAGGATCCAGAGTTGTATAAGCTCCTAAATATAAAGTATATTTTATGCAATAAAATATCATTCATCATACCAAGAACCAGGAAAATCACAAAATGAATGAAAAAAGACAATTAACAGACCCTAGTACCAAGATGAATCAGATGTTGGAGTTATCTGACAAGGATTTAAAAACAGCCATTGTAGGGCGCCTGGGTGGCTCAGTTGGTTAAGCGACTGCCTTCGGCTCAGGTCATGATCCTGGAGTCCCAGGATCGAGTCCCGCATCGGGCTCCCTGCTCAGCAGGGAGTCTGCTTCTCCCTCTGACCCTCCCCCCGTCTCATGCTCTCTGTCTCCCATTCTCTCTCTCAGATAAATAAATAAAAAATCCTTAAAAAAAAAAAAAACAGCCATTGTAAAAATGCTTCTACAATCAATTATGAATTCTCTTGAAACAAATGAAAAATAGAATATCTCAGTAAAGAAATAGAAACTATAAACGAGAGCCAAATGGAGGTTATAGAACTGAAAAATATAATAACCAAAATAAAAACTTGCTGGATGGGATTAATAATAGAGTGGAGATGACAAGGGATTGAATCAGTGAATTTAAGGGCAAATCAATAGAATTTACCTAATCTGAATAATAGAGAGGAAATAGAATGAAACAAAATGAACAGAATCTCAGGGAAAAATAGCCAAAAAGCTAACATTTGTATTATTAGAATCCCAGAGGGGAAGAGAAACAGAGTAAGATTAAAAAAAAAGAATTTGATAAAATAATGGCTGAAAACTCTCCAAATTTGGTGGGAGATAAACCTACAGATCCAAGAAGCAGAGTCAACTCCATATAGGTTGAATCTCCCCAAAACCCATGCCAAGACATGTCATAGTTAAACTTCTGAAAATTGGGCAAAGAAAAAAGTCTTGAAAGTAACCAGAGAGAAACAATGCAGTACTTATAGGCAAACACCAATTAGAATGGCAATGGACTATATGTTGGCTAATTGAATTTAAATTAAAAAAAAAAAAGAATGGCAATGGATTTGTCATCTGAAATCACGGAGGCCAAAATGATGTGGAGCAACATTTTTCAAGTGCTGAAAGAAAAGAAACTTCAACTATGAATTCTATATCAAGAATGAAGGGGAAATACATTCTCAGGTAAAACAAAACTAAGGAAATTTGTCATTAGCAAATATACCCTTAAAGAATGGTTGAAAGACATTTTTCTAAACAGAAAGGAAATGATAACATAAGAATCAGAACTTCATTAAGAAAAGAAGAACATTGGACTATGTAAAAAAAATTAGGGGGAAATATAATAGACTATCTTCATGAGATTCTCTAATCATATTTGAGGGTTGAAGCAAAAATTATAACATTATTGGACATAGGATTCAATGTACATACAAGAAATGCTTCAGACAGTTACATTTTAAAAGTGCAGAGAGTAAAGGAACCTAAGTGGAAGTAAATTTTCTATATGTAACTCAGAGGGCTAAAAGTAGATACCAAACTATGATAAGTTACATATGCATTCTATAATTCCTAGAAAACCCACCAAGAAAATTATACAAAGTAATATGCTAAAAAAATATAAACAAATTAAGATGGAATACTGAAAAATGTTCAAATAATCTCCAGGAAGGCCCAAAAGAGAAACAACAAAATAAGATACAGAGAAAACAAACAGAAAACAAACAATAAAATGAAGACTTAAATCTTAATATATCAATAATTACCTTAGATGTAACTGGTCTAAATAAAATAATTAAAAGACAGAGATTGGTAAATAAAAAAATGATCCAGCTATATGCTATCTATAAAAAACTCACTTCAAAGACAGCAACAGAAGTAGGAGTTATGGGTTGAACTGTGTCCCTCCAAAAAGGATATGTTGAAGTCCTAACCCCCAGTACCTCAGAATGTGACCTTTTTTTGGAAATAGGGTATTTTGAGGTTCCTGGGCAAACACCAAACAATTCTCAGATACCAGCAAGTTATCCAAGAACTCAACTCAATTTTGACACTGTGTACCTGCAGAGAGCATCAGATTCCAAAGGTTAAGAGTTCAGTCCTACAAGACTGCTCCCCATCCCCAACTTCAGACATCAGTTGCAAGCCCCCAGGCTGTTACTTGGGCTTCTGACCAACAAGCTAACAACTGGAGATTCCAGTGACCTTCTCCTTAGGTTCCATTAATTTGTTAGAGTAACTTAGAGAACTCAGGAAAACACTTACTTACATTTATCAGTTTATTAAAGGATATGATAAAGAATACAAATCAACAGCCAGATGAAGAGATACCTAGGGCAAGTTCTCAAGGAGCTTCTGTCCTCATGGAGCTTGGGGTATGGCTTGATGGCACATGGAAGCATTCTGGTTTCCCAAGCATGGAAAGTCTTCAAAAAGGACCAAAAAGCCTGTTGGGTTTTTATGGAAGCTTCATTACATAGTCATGATTGACTTAGTCATTGGCTATTGGCCAATTCAACCTCCAGCCCCACTCCCCTTCCCAGAGGTCAGGGAATGGGACTGAAAATTCCAACCCTTTAATCATATAATTGGTCCTCCTGGCAAATGGCCCCCACTTGGGTAGGGTCCAAAAGTCACCTTCATTAATAACAAGACACTTGTTTCACCCATTTGGCTTTGAAGCATTTTCAGGAATTGTGGATGAAGATCAAATATAACTGAGAAATATATTTTGGTCATCTGATCAAATATATATCTCTTATAAATTATTATATTACATGGGGTCATTGCAGAAGTAAGTTAAGATGATGTCATACTGGAGTAGGGTGGGCCCATAATCCAATAGCTAAAAGTTAGCAGAAGAAAGGAAATAACAAAGATTAAAGCATAAATAAATAAAACAGAGGCTACAAAAACAATAGAGAAAAATCAATGAAGCTAAGAGCTGATTTTTTTATAAAGATAAACAAAATTGACAAAATTTAGCAAGACTAAGAAAAATAGGGTGAAAACTCAAAGTTATGAATGAAAGAAGAGACATTACAACTGATACCACAGAAATACAAAGAGTCGTAAGAGATTACTGCAAACACTTATATGCCAACAAATTGAAAAATCTAGGAGAGATGGATAAATTCCTAGAAACATACAAACTACCAAGACTGAATCATGAAGAAACAGAAAATCTGAACAGACCAATAATGAGTAAGGAGATTGAAACAGTAATCAAAAACCCACAAACACAGAAAAGCCCAACTTGAGACAGTTTCAGCGGTGAATTCTAACCAACATTTATAAACAGAAGAATTAATATCAACCCTTCTTGAAATATTCCAAAAAACTGAAAAGGAAGGAAAACTTCCAAATTCATTTTATAAGCCCACCATTGCCCTGATACCAAAGCCAGTCATGAACACTGTAAGAAAAGATTATAGGCCAATATCCCAGATGAACATAGATGCAAAAATCCTCAACAAAATATTAGCAAACTGAATTCAAAAGCACATTAAAAAGACCATATACCATGATCAAGTTGGATTTATACCCAAGAAGTAAGGATGGTTTAGCATATGCAAATCAACAAATGGGATATACCACATTAACAGAATGAAGGATAAAAATCATATGATCATCTCAGTAGGTACAGAAAAAGCATTTGACAAAATTCAACTCACTTTCATGACAATCTCTACATATTGGGTACAGAAGGAATGTATGTCAACATAATAAAGGCCACATATGAGAAGCCCATAGCTAACATCATACTCAACAGTGAAAAGCTGAAAGCTTTTCCTTTAAGGTCAGAAACAAGACAAAGATGCCCAATCTCGCCACAACTATTCAATATAGTATTTGAAGTTTTAGAGCATTTTGGCAAGAAAAACATTTTTAAGGCCTCCAAATTAGGAAGAGGTAAAATTGTCTCTCTTTGTGGATGACATAATTTTATATATGGCAAATTGTAAAGACTCCACCAAAAAAAAAAATGTTAAAACTGAAATATGAATTCGTTAAAGTTGTATGATACAAAATCAACATACAAAAATCAGTTATATTTCTTTTTTTTTAAAAGATTTTATTTACTTATTTGACAGAGAGAGACACAGCAAGAGAGGGAACACAAGCAGGGGGAGTGGGAGAGGGAGAAGCAGGCTTCCCGCAGAGCAGGGAGCCCAATGCGGGACTTGATCCCAGGACCCTGGGATCATGACCTGAGCCAAAAGCAGACGCCTAACGACTGAGCCACCCAGGTGCCCCTTAGTTATATTTCTATATACTAAAAACAAACTGCCTGAAAAAGAAATTTAGAAATCAATCTCATTTATAATAATATTAAAAAAACCTTAAGAATTAATTTAACCAAGGAGGTGACAGATCTGTACACTGAAATCTATAAAACATTAATGAAAGAAATTGAAGAAGACACAAATAAATGGAAATATATGGACTGGAAGAATTAATATTGTTAAAATGTTCATACTACAAATTTAATTCAATCCTTATCAAAATTCCAATGGCATTTTTTTCACAGAAATAGAAAAAACAACCCTAAAATTCATATAGAACCACAAAAGACCCAGAGTAAAGATGTCAACTCTTCCTATGTTGGTCTGTAGGTTTAATGCAATTTCTATCAAAATACTAGCAAAGTTTTTGTAGACACAGACCAGCTTATTCTAAAATTTAAATGGAAGCCATGGGCTAAGGAAGCCTAGTATAGCTAAACTAGTCTTAAAGAATAAAGTGTGAGTGATCACTCTACCTTATTTTAAGGCTTACTATATAGGTTACAGTAATCAAGACAGTGTGGTAATAGTTGGAGGGTTAGATATATAGCTCAATGGAGAACAGAGAACCCAGTAAGAGGCCCACACAAATATGTCAAACTGATTTTGGACAAAAGTACAAAAACAAGTCAACATATGGTGCTGGAGCAATTGGACATTCATAGGCAAAAAGTTAACCTCAACCTGTCTCCTGCCTTATACAAAAACAACTCAAGGTGGATCACAGACCTAAATGTTAAATGTAAAACTATAAAATTTTAGAAGAAAAACAAGGACAAGTTTCTAGAATTTATAAAGAACTATATAAAAAAAAGAAACAGTCCCGTGAGGAAATGGGGAAGACATGAACAGACATTTTGATGACAAGAATATAAAGATCCTAATAAGCACATGAAAAGACATTCAACATCATTATCCATTAGAGAAATATAAATTAAAACATGAGCTATCACCATATACCTATCATAATGGCTAAAATTAAAAATTGTGACAACACCAAATGCTGACAAGGAGGTAGAGAAAGTGAATCACTCATACTTTGCTGGTGGGAATGAAAGATGGTACGGCCACTCTGGGAAACAGCTTGACAGTTTATAAACATGCAATTACCATACAACCCAGCAATTGTACTCTTGAGCACTTACCCCAGAGAATGCTATGTTTATGTTCACACAAAAATCTGTATATGAGCCTTCATAGCAACTTTGTTTATAATAACCAAAAATTGGAAACAACTCAAATGCCTTTCAAAGGTTGATGAGGTAAAGTATATATCCATGCACTGGAATACTGCTCAGCAATAAAAAGGAATGAAATAGGGGTGCCTGGGTGGCTCAGTTGGTTGAGCATCCGACTCTTGGTTTTGGCTCCAGTCATGATCTCGTGGGTTGTGAGATTGAGCCCCTTGTTGGGGGGGGGGGGGCGGTCTGCGCTCTGTGGGATGTCCGCTTGAAGATTCTCTCCCTCTGCCCCTCCCCCAACTCACACTCTCTCCCGTGCACTCTCTCTCTAAAATAAATAAATCTTTTTAAAAAAGGAATAAAAATATTGATGCATGCAACAACATGCATGATCTCCAGGGAATTATGCTTAGTGAAAATGTAAAATGGTTACATATTATATGATTCCATTTATAACCATTCATAACCTTACTGAAACGAAAAATCATAGAATGAAAATAGATTAATGGTTGTCAGGAGTCAGGGGTGAGAGAAGGCAATAAGGAGGAGGAAAGTGGGCATGACTATAAAAGGACAACACAAGGATACCCTCGTGGTAATGGAATGTTTTGTATCTTGACTGTATCAATATCATTAATCTGGTTGTGATACTGTACTATAGTTTTAGAAGATGCTACTATTAGGGAAATTGAGTGAAGGATACACAAGATCTCTTCCCTTTCTTCCTTTCTCTTCCTTCCTTCCTTCCCTCCTTCCTTCCTTCCTTTCTAGGCTCCACACCCAGGGTGGAGCTCAATGAGGGGCTTGAACTCACAACCATGAGCTGAGATCAAGAACTGAGCTGGTATCAAGAGCTGATTGCCCAACCGACTGAGCCACCCAGGAGCCCCTCTTCCTATTGTTTCTTACAACTGCATGTGAATCTACAATATCAAAAGAGAAAGTTTAATTAAAAAATCTGTTATAATGTACTACCTGAATATATGTATCAAAATTTATAAATATATACAATTTATATATATATATATTTAATTACCTGTTGGACATGCAGTCCATCCTTTCCTCTAGATCAGTAGTTCTCACAAAGTGCTCTACAGAGACCTTTTCAGATGGTTCCCAAGGACGGTTCTATTTGCATATTGATACTGAGGCTAATTATTCTAGATGTATACTAATATATAATTATACTAATTAACACTAAGGTTACTAATGCCTTTTTCATGGTTTGACATTTGCATGATTGGGGCAAGCTGGCGCCTTAACATGAATCGGGACAGTGGCAACAACTATATTAGTAGTGGTCATCTTCCTCTTCTTCACTGCCATACCCTCACAGTTAAAAACAAAACAAAGCAAAAAGAAACACAGGCAGAAAGAAACAAAACAAAACAAAGACAAAAACAAAATAAAAACAGGGGTACCTGGGTGGCTCAGTCAGGTTAAGCGTCTGCCTTTGGCTCAGGTCATGATCCCAGGGTCCTGGGATGGAGCCCCGCATCAGGCTCCCTGCTCCACGGGAAGCCTGCTTCTCCCTCTCCCACTCCCCCTGCTTGTGTTCCCTCTCTCGCCGTGTCTCTCTCTGTCAAATAAATAAAATCTTAAAAAACAAAAAAACAAAAAAGAAAATTTTATTTAAGAAGGTACTTGATACTGAACTAAGATATTAATTTTATTCAATCTCAACCTTTGAATACACAGAATAACGCTGTGTGTGATGAAATGGAAAAGCATGAATAAAGCAATTCCAGCGCACACAGAAGCATGATGGTTTTCTATAGGAAAGCACTTGTGCAACTGAGTTGTGAGCATAAGTCAACTCTCTTTTCTTCAAACGCCATTTTCACTTGAAAGAACAACCAAGTAATAGTCAAGCTATAGTTACTTAGATTTAGGTATTTGGCAGACATTTTCTTCAAAATGAACAGAAGTAGCCAGTCACTTCAAGGAAAACAACTGATAGGGGCACCTGGCTGGCTCAGGCGGCTCTTGATCTCGGGGTCATTGAGTTTGAACCCCATGTTTGGTGTAGAGATTGCTCAGATAAATAAACTTTAAAAAAACAAAAAGGAAAACAACTGACAGTATTTGTTGCCAATGATAAAATTTGAGCTTCAACTGAAAATTAAAAATTTGGAAAACATGTATCTGCTACTGTGAGCTTGACAGCTTCCAAATACTTAAAGACTTTCTAATGAGATTGGTGGTGATATTAACGAACGTGGTTTTTTGATATCACATAATGAAATGTGTCAACATTTAGAAGATCTACAAAACTCAGTGAACCAGTATTTTCCAAATGACCAATGCACGATGCTACAAAATCACGCGTGGGTAAAAGATCCATTCAAAATACAGGCTATAGCAATAGATTGTAACCCAATAGCATATGAGAAGTTCATTGATATACTTTCAGATTCCACACTGTAACTATCTTTTAAGAAATAGCCACTTGTCAATGTGTGTTGTAGTATCAAAGAAGAATATCAACAGTTATCAGAAAAGGCTCTTTCAATACTCTTCCATTTTTTAATGACATATAGTCATTGAATGTAACGTGTAATGCCAGATTTTCTTCATATACTTCAACCAAAATGTGTCTTCTTTTTCCAGTTAGTTAACGTACAGTGTAATATTAGTTTCAGGTGTACAATTTAGATATTCAACACTTACATACAACATCCAGTGCTCATCACCAACCAAAATATGTCTTAACAGCTAGAATGCAGAAGCAAATATGAGGACCCAGCTGTCTTCTATTAAACTAGACATTAAATGTAAAATGTAAACTTAAATGCCAAAATGTAAAACTATTCTATTCTTCACACTAAATTTTTTGTTTTGGGAAATATTATGTGAACGTGTGATGGATTTATTATTTCTAAACAAACTAATAAATTTATATTTCTCAAAGTTGTCATTTTAATTTCTAATAAAGTAAATATCAATAGATATAACCCATGTAAACAAAGGTTCTTTGGCGTCCTCATGAATTTTTGAGAGTATAAAGCAGTCCTGAGACCAAAAAGTTTGAGAAATGCATCCAGCCAAACAAAAAGCTTTTCACCTGGATCAATTTGCAGTCACAGTTTGTTACATTCTCATGGACATTTGTGGACATTGTACTGGTCACATTTACCCTTTTACTTTGGCTGTTGGGTGGCTCAGAGCCAAGTTTGCAGGCTATCTCTAGATGTATAGGGCTTTATGGCCTTTGTCTCTAATCCTACTTCAGAATCATCCAAATCCTCATTCTTTGATGTTCCTTCATCTTTTTTGTCTCATCTATTCTTGCCAGTTTGATAGTATGAATTCTGCAACCCCCTTTACATGCTTTTGAAAAATGGGGGGGTTGGGGAGAAAGAAAAGAAAGGTGAAATCTGCACTATAACCCCTAAATAAACATTTGGAAACTTCTCTGCTTATCTAGACTGCCTGAAGAGTCAATCTCCTTCAGTTCCCTTGGGGGCAAACCAGGAGCATTAAGCCAGGAAATCAGAAAGAACCATGGCAACAGGTTTTTTCTTTTTCCTCTTTTTCCCAGGAAGGAGAGAGAAATGGTCTTCTTTATGCATCCTGACAGGAAGCCCGTTCTTTCTCCCCATAATTAATCACTTTCCTAAGAGAAGGTTATAATAGCCTTTTCTATTATGCTGAGGATGAGAATGAGGAAGAAAATAATCAGGAGAAATCAGTGAATTTGACAGGCCAAGTGGCTGGGGAAATGCCCCTTTGGAACTGTGTGTGAGTCTTCTCCGGGTCAGGGACAAGATCTAGAAGGCAGGTACAGAACATGACTGAGATCCCAGTTATTAGGAAGAGCCCCGGGGGGTCAGACAGGAAACCCAGTTTCAAGTCCTAATTCTGTCCTAACAAGCTACGTGACTTTAGGGAAACCCTTTAGAATCCTGGGCGTCTGTTTTTTACATCTACCAAAAAGCGATTATAATGCTTACCTTACCTAAAGGTTAAGGATCAAGGGAGACCATAGACATGAATATAATCTTAAAAGGGGCAGATGATATTTAAATTTGCAGTTCCATGTCGGAGGATGATTCTGTGGAGCACAAATCCAATATGCACTGTGTCATTGCTGTGGCCTTTCAGACCTTGTAATTCATTGGTTTAGTTCAACTGGAAAATATAGTTAGCCTCCAAAGAATGCAACAGCTAGAATATTCATCAGTCTAGTTAACAAAGTTGTGTTTAATGGGGCCTTATGTTTGTGCAGTGTGTTACAGGGTGTAAGCACCCAGTGCAATAGCTGATATTGTTCACACCCTTATCTAGGGCCAACAGTAGATCTCAACCCCTGTCATATCTCAGGGACATCACTTTCAGAAATTCACCCCTCTCTCCTATGTGATTTTTTTTTTTTTTTTTTTACTCTGGGCTGCATCACTCCCATCAGCATATAACCATGCTATGACATCAATTAACTGGTTTTGTGATTAACTACCCACCCCCCTACCCCAATCTGTTCTCTCTGTAGCCTCCCACACCTCATAAATTGCAACTCCAGTCTTCTTGGCTGCTCAAAATCCCAGTCATCTTTAACTCCTCTTTCTGACACATTCAAACAGTCGGCAAATCCTGGTGGCCCTGTCTTCGAATTAAATCCAAAAATCTGACCTCTACCTCTTTAGTCCATGCTTTGATCATCTGGTTGCTGGCTTCCATGCTTTCTCCCCATCTAGTCCAGCTTGCTGGAGGAAGCCTTCTCTACCATAAATCAGGTCATGCCTATTCCCTGCTCTTTTCTGCCAATGACTTGCCTCTTACCCAAAATAAAAGCCAGGTACTTTCCATGGGTTTTCAAGGCCCTACCTCATCTGGTCTCCTCACCACCTCTTCTACTTCACTTCCCACCAGACTCTGCCTCACATAGTGTCCTCCATCCATACTGGCTCCTTGCTGTTCCTTAAACACACCAAACATGGTCCTGTCTCCTTTTGTCTAGAATACTGTCACCAAGATTGTCAATAGACTGCTTCCTTACTTCCTTCAGGCTCAAACTTTGCCCCATCAAACAGGCCCTTACTAGCCACCCTAGTTAAAATAGTAACCCCAATCTATCTCTATTTGCTCACTTTGCTCTGGTTCCCTTTATAGTACTTCTTCACACAACGCGATATATATGTATTCATCTCTATATTATCTGTTTCCCACGTATAGTGTAGAGTCTATGAAGAGAGAGATGTGGTCTACTTTATTTTCTGTTATATCTCTAGTACCCGAGGCACATGGTTGATGGTCAATAAGTATTTGGGGAATGAATAAATCAATCAGTGTATTAAACATTAAATAAATGCACATTCTACATGCCTTTACATGCATTATATCATATGCAAATATTATAGCAACCTGTGAGGTCTCAAAGCAAGTAGTTTTTCCTCACCTTATGGTTGTTTGGTCTGATAATTTTTCTTAAGATTTTATTTATTTATTTGAGAGAGAGAGAGAGAGGGAGGGAGAGTGAGAGGGAGAAACAGACTCCCCGCTGAGCAGAGAGCCTGATGTGGGGCTCGATCCCACGACCCTGAGATCATGACCTGAGCCAAAGGCAGATGCTTAACAGACTGAGCCACCCAGGTGTCCTGGTAATTTTTTTTTAATGGAGTGGCTATTGTCCCTGTGATGGGCCTAGGGATACAGACAACCAAGACTCAGGGCATGCTGTCATAGGCAGGGGTCACAGATGTTTTTCAACCTAATACGAAGTGCTATGGAAATACTAGGGAGAAAGCTTCAGTTCACCCGGAGAGTCCAGCAGTCTTTTTACAGGAGATGACAGCTGAGCTAAGTCCTGAAGGATAAGTATAAATTAGTTTAGCAAAGAAAGAAGGGAACAGCATCTCCCCTAGAACAACACAGTTCATGAGGGAATCTCAAGCAGTTTGGTAGCACTTAGGCTGTTAGGAGTTGGGTGGAGCATAGAGAGACATGACCTTGGTGAAGGAGGCAAGATGGAGTCAGACCTTGTGGGCCATGAGGATCATGAGACCCATTTTTCTCATAATTTTTAGCACCTGAAAAGTTTTAGCCAGGGAAACGACATGACTACATTTGCAATTATTGATATTGGAGCTGAAGTCAGAGTTTAAGGGAGTGGCTCCAAATTATAAAGCTCATCCAAAAATCAGGATGTGGCCCAAATATTCTGACCTTGAATGCAGGTCTCTTCACTGCACTGCTCTGTTTCTATCCCATTCCCAAGTGTATACATCCTTCTTAGTTCGGCACTGTCTAGAAATAGCTGCCCTCAGAGCAATAGGCCTGCTCATAAAACTCGGAAGGTGCTAACCTTCGTTTTTCAAATTGCCCAAAGGCACATCCTCCAGAATAAAGGCAAGGGGGAAATGTTTTCACTGGCTTTTCCTTCTTCAGAATCACAGTGGAGCACATCTTGTTTCATTCATTCTCTTTGGTTTTTAACCTGCCGTACTAAGAACCCCCACATCCTGAAACCACACTACATGGTGTATCCTCATCATTGCTTTGTTTTTGATGGCAGTTGCTAAGCCCCGCTTTTTTGGCCAATATCAGCAGGGGTGAGGATTCATTATTATTTGAATTTAAAGACTTCTTTCATTCTTTTCTCTTCAATCCCAATACGTGTAGCAATGCTACTTTTAGTCCATAACTTGACTCAACAAGTAATGTTTTCATGTTATTCTGTAGTCTCTATCCTCTATGTTTAATAATATTGGGCCTCTCTCAAAATTCTTGTGATATCTTAAATGCCAGGATTTGATCACATTAGCATGTGCCGGAGACAAGGGTCCCCTCGAGTTCTATGGTTTTCACATAAGTGTCAGCATGGGAATGAATACAGAATTTCCCACATTTCTAATAAATGTCCCTTTAATGTTCTCAATATTGAGTTCACTGTATTCTATAGGATAAAGCAATACAATGATCCTTGAACATGCCAGGGAGGTGAACATGAGTTGGGAAAATGCTGAAATACGTAGGACATGAAGTGTGATATAATAAGTGGATTTAATGGAGGGTGGAATTATTTCTTTGCAGGAAGAAATCCTGATATAATTCCTCATATAACTCACAAAGGAGTTGCATCTGGATACTCAGTAAAAAGACAAGTTCAATAGGATTGTCCTTACCCATTGTTTCTACTTCCTTTCCTCTAGTTTCTCTTGAACTCGTTCAATTCCCCTTGCCACCCCTGCTTTTCAATGAGACACCTCTTACCTTCACCATGACCTCCATGTTGCCAAATACATTGCTCAATTTTTAATCATTATCTCACCAATCTAATCATCATCTTTATTTAGCTTCCAAATTACTCTTCTCTCTTGATTTTCCTTCTGCATTGGCACTTCATTCTCAGCCTCCTAGACTGCTTCTTGCTCTTGCCTTCAAACTCTACATATCGAGGGAAAGTTACCGTGAAGCTAATTGGCTTTAAGTGTCAGAGGCCTGCACTTACCACAAGTAAGTAAGCACAGTAAGCAAGGTATTCACATAGTCATCTAGTTTTGTAAAATTTGTAAAAATTAAGCATTTTACTGCAAGCAGTTAAAACTGCTGGCTCTGGGGGCACCTGGGTGGCTCAGATGGTTAAGCGTCTGCCTTCGGCTCGGGTCATGATCCCGGGGTCCTGGGATCGAGCCCCACATCGGGCTCCCTGCTCAGCAGGGGGCCTGCTTCTCCCCTTCCCTCTGCTTCTCCCCTTGCTCATATTCTCTCTCTCTCTCTGAATCTCTGTATCGCGAATGAATAAAAAAAAAAACAAAAACTGCTGGCTCTGTCCACTCCAACTTTCCCTCCATTTCACTTCCCTTGAGTTGAGTGATGTTGAAGTAGCCATGGGTAATTTTGATATCCAGCTAAAGGGAAGCTGAATTGAGAATGCATTTAGTTTGGGTAACGTTCACAGTTCCTTCCATATATACTTAAGTTCTTGCTACCTGTAGGAATGACTTCTACGAAAACACCTACTGCCCACTATGCTGAATCACCAGATATCTTGACATGAAGATGCAGGGCCAGAGTTCACATCAGGATACAAACCTATCTTATGGTGCCCAGCTCATGCAATGTTGCAAAGCTTCATTACCAGAAGCTAGTCTGTGGGAAAGTCTTTGTTTTCTCTCTTTTTCCCACATCCCACATTTGACCCATCAGCAATTCTTGTTGGCTTTACTTTCAAAATATATCCAGATTCTGACCACTGATGACTTACCATATCTTCTGATCCAAGTCTCAATAATCTCTTGCCTGGATTATGGCAATGGCTCCCTGACTGGTGTCTGTGTTTACACTCTACCTCTATGGTTGCCAAAGGACTTACTTAAAAATATAAGTCAAGGGGCGCCTGGGTGGCTCAGTCGTTAGGCGTCTGCCTTTGGCTCAGGTCATGATCCCAGGGTCCTGGGATCGAGCCCCGCATCGGGCTCCCTGCTCGGCCAGGAGCCTGCATCTCCCTCTCCCACTCCCCCTGCTTGTGTTCCCTCTCTCACTGTCTCTCTCTCTCTCTCTCTGTCAAATAAATAAAATCTTTTAAAAAATATGTATATATATAGGTCAAATAATGTCATTTCTAAATTTATGTCCCCACCTCACAATGGTTTCTGATTGTACCCAGAATAAAACCAAAGGCTTTTTCAATGGTTTACAAGATTATACATGATCTTGCTCTTTTCTTACCTTTCTGAGCTCATTTCTGAATACTTCTGCCTTGCCCATTGCCTTTCATCTACACAATCTCTTTGCTATTTGTTGAACATGTCAAGCATATTCCCGCCTTAGGGCCTTTACTCTTGCATTCTCCTGCACTGGACATTCTTCCCCTAGAAAACTGGATGGCATACTCTTTCACGTCAGTTCAGGTCTCTGCTTATATGTCACCTTCTCAAAAACATCTTTGATCACTTTGTCATAAGTAACGTCCCCCTCCATTACCTACTATACCTTTACTTTCCCTTTACTTCTTACATAGCACTTAAAACTCAAATATATTTGCCAATATATTCCTAAGCCTTTATTTGATCACCACCTGTCAAATTAAGAAATTGAAGTCAAGTAAGTTTAAACCAAATTACCAGCACACGGTGATGTTTTATGGATGACAGGCCAGAGGGAAGAGGCTTAAATAAATTTATTTATTTTCTTTTTTTCCCACTAGAATATTTGCTCCTTGAGAGCCAGGAATTTTTATGCTTTCATCACTGCTATATCCTTAGCTCTTGGTAGATTCTCAATAAATATTTGTTCAGGGAATGGACAAAGGAATAAGGATGGCATCACTTTTTTTTTTAGTTTTGTCCATGATCAAAAATGTCAAATGACATATTTAGGAAAATAAGTTACACACCAGAGGCCACTATAATTAGAAGAAGGAAGCCTCTACTTCAATAGCATTGTGGTTCAAATGAACCTTTGCCTCCAAAGCCAAGCTTTACTCCTCTTAGTCTACCCTAGAAATAAACATACAGGACTAATTTTCATTTATTTTTGTTACTAAATTTATTTCATAGCCACATTTTCACAAAAGAAAAAATCAAAATGAACAAATAAACAAAAAAAAAATTAGGTAGCTTTTAAAAAATTATAGAAACAACATGAACAAAACAGAAATAAAGTATAGAAACTTGATTTAAGAAAAAAGAAAAAAACTATACGTGTATATATATATATATATATACACACAAACACACAGTGTGTGTGTGTGTGTGTGTGTGTGTGTATCTGGATCTAAATCCCTAGAAGTCAAAATAAAGAGGAAAATGGGAGAAAGTACATGGTTATACCTATCAGAAAAAAGTATTGATGTCAACTGGAGGAATGTAAGTTTTTCCTAATTCCAAAGGTAGAAAGATTATTGCCTTTCCTTTATGTTATGTATGTTTGCCATGCTTTCAACCAGAGGAT
>NC_058419.1:86765036-86950695 GCF_002201575.2 Neomonachus schauinslandi
TGAATATCAACCAGTATTTTTGCCAGTAGAAGGCCAGCCCTGCCTCCAGTGCCTGGGAGTGGGATAACTGTGGGAAATGACAAAATATCCGTCCACAACACTATCTAATTTAAAAATAAAGACCTAAGAGTGACATCAGCAACATGGCAGACTAGTTTTCTAGTATCATCTCTATTATCCTCCAAATGGCACTGATTTTGACAATTGCCCACACACCAGAGTAATTTGGTAGGAGCCCAGGAGTCCAGAGAAGTTTCAGCACACTATTGGAGCAACAAAATCCAGCATTGGACACGTTAAATAGAGTAAAAGTAGTTTTATTTTATTTGCATCACTTCTCCAAGGCAGCATAGCTCAGTGCCAAAAGAGACCCCCTCAGCCTGCTATTTCTCTCACAGGGGAAAGTGAGAGTGTGTGAGTGAGTGCCTGGTTTTCCTAGCTGCATGGGACACTGCCAAAGAGGCCCACTTCTTTCTTGTCCCATCCAGAGTAGTGAGGTGTGCTACATGACTAAAGGACAGAGATGGGCTGGGAGAACAGCAGCTAGGGCTTAGAGGGTATCAAAAAGACACAGATACAAACTACTTCACAGACTCCAACAGGAAGTCCACCCACAAGCTGCTGTGGATGCCTCACCTGAGGATCCCCCCAAATGACCCACAGCCAATCACTAACACTTCACACCTCACTCACAAATCTCCTCACCCCATGGCCGGCTCTCTGTGCATGCCCCCAGGGGCAGCAAGTGCAAGCCTTTCCAGATAGCTAGTTAGTTAGTACACACATAAAGTTGGCCTAACTTTTGCGGGACTGGGAGAAAGGACACAAATTTCAGCATTAAGTGGGAAGTGAGAGGCTGTCGGTACCTGGCCTGGCTTTTCAGGATTGGGAGAAGGCATACAATCTTAAGAATACACTCTAAGAGGAGTATGGAGCAAGTGTGTCCATTGGAAAGGTTAAGAAGGTCTCTGAATCCCTAGCAGCACTGACAGAAGATAGTTCTCTCTCAAAGCCAGTCAGTAAAGACTGGAGAAGGTAACTTTTTTTCAAATGCAAAGAAAGTAATGAAGACTTCAAGGAACACAAAAAAATCAAGGAAACATGACACCATCAAAAGATCACAATAATTTCCCAGTAACCAACCCCAAAGAAATGAAGATCCACAATTTGCCTAATAAAGAATTCAAAATAATTGTTTTAAGGAAGCGCAGTGAACTAAAACAAACAAACAAAAAAGACAATTCAGGAAAATCAGTAAAACAATACACGAACAAAACAAGTTTAACAGAGATAGAAATCATTTAAAAAAATTCTGGAGCTGTAAGAGGGTTTTGTTAATTTTTGCCATTGCAAGCTGGTGCAGCCACTCTGGAAAACAGTGTGGAGGTTCCTCAAGATGTTAAAAATAGAGCTACCCTATGACCCAGCAATTGCACTATTAAGTATTTACCCCAAAGATACAGATGTAGTGAAAAGAAGGGGCACGTGCAGCCCAATGTTCATGACAACAATGTCCACAATAGCCAAACTGTGGAAGGAGCCGAGATGCCCAATGGATGAATAGATAAAGAAGATGTGGTCCATATATACAAAGGAATATTACTCAGTCATCAGAAAGGATGAATAGCTACCATTTGCATCGACATGGCTAGAACTGGAGGGGATTATGCTAAGTGAAATAAGTCAAGCAGAGAAAGGCAGTTATCCTATGGTTTTGCTCATATGTGGAACATAAGCAATAGCACGGAGGACCATAGGGGAAGGGAGGGAAATCTGAAAGGGGGGTAATCAGAGAGGGAGACAAAGCATGAGAGACTCTAGACTCCGGGAAACAAACTGAGGGTTACAGAAGGGGGGGTGGTGGTGGGAGAAAGGGGTATCTGGGTGATGGGTATTGAGGAGGGCACGTGTTGTGATGTGCACTGGGTGTTACATGCAACTAATGAATCACTGAACACTACATCAAAAACTAATGATGTACTATACAGTGGCTAACTGAACATAATAAAAAAAAACAATATGCTAACAAAAATGACTGAGAGGAAAGTCTGGGGAGTAGGTTATTTGGTGAATAAGGGCTTTGAAAAGCTCCAACATATTCCAGGAATCTAGGAAGCTCTTCACTGGGCTAGCACACAGACAATTTGTCCCTACCAGCACTCCAGCTTCTAGTCCACATTGGGTGGGCTCAGGCAATCTTACTGGCTTCCATTTTGCATGCCCAATTAACATTGCTTAAAGAGTGGATTTACATGTCTTTTGTTTTATAATACTAAGGAGGGGAAGTTCCCCAGTCAGACAGAATGTCCTGTCCCCATAAAGCAATCAGGTAAAAGAGATGCAACCACTTCACATAAAGCCTGTTCAAACATTCCAATTCTCCTATAAACTTTTACTTTAATTCCATCAACCTTTACATTCTTAACTGTAGCCTCCATTAGAACTTCATCAACAGGTCTTGTTTTTACAATACTAGGTAGGGGAAGTGCTCCCCAGCCAGACTTACTATATCCATTCCCATAAGACATTCAGGTAAAGGAGCTACAACCATTTCACACAAAGACTATTTAAACATTCCAAATTTCATAATCTTATTGGCTGCCATATTTTTGTGTGCTCTCAATCTAATTGTAGCCCACATTGGAGCTTCACTAATGGGTTTTGGTACCACAGTGTATGGGATTCCTGTGTCAAGGAGTCCCACAAATTTCTCTTCTCTACCTCCTGACCATTTTATCCACTTTTGTGCAAAAGGCTTTGGGTCACCAGTGAGGGGTCAAGCCAAGGGACCCTGGCCCTTTTGTCAATCATTAACTTGATTAATCTGTTTAATCACTGCCACAAGCACAAGCAATTGTTGGTCAGGTTTCTCAATGTAATCGGTGTCTGCAGGCTTTAAAAATGTTTCCAAATTGGGAGAAACAGACTGGACTTTTTGGGGGGCCCTTTAATATTGGTGCACCAGCAGGAGATCCCCTGGTCCACCCAACCTTTGGTAGTGCTGTATTAAAATTTTTGTTTTAACCCCATCAATGTCCATTTTATTCATCCCATTTCTTAATAATATTCTAAAGATTTCCACCTTGCTGGGATGAGTCCTGTGACTCTCTCCTTTCTGTTTCCTCTTTGTTTTGCCCCATCAATATTCGCTTTATTCACTTTATTCCTTAATAACCACTTAAAATTTCCCACCCTGCTAAGACTAGTCTCTTGATTCTTTCCTCTGTCTTTTCCCTTCTCTTGTTAATTGACCTAATATTTTTAATTGCATCTACAGAGAGGAAACTGACACAGCAAATTCAGTAAGGCTTCCAAAACTGTCCTTTGGTTTTGCAACAAGGTTACGTGGGGTGCCCATGTGAAAGGGGTCTCCTTAGCCACAGCATTTACCATGACCTGGACAATGGGCATATGCAGTGGGTGAATATCTCAGTCAACATAAAGCCAGTCCCACATTGTTTGCATAGGAAGCACATCAGCTGCTTCATTGGGGTGTTCCACTTGGCATTCATGGGGGTTAAGGACAGTCTCCTTTCTAAGCATTAAAAGACCTTAGGGTGGCTTTTATCCAGTCCACCAGGCTGGCTGTTCCCTTAAGAATAACTCCCTGTGTTTCTGGATCACATCCAGCCATCTGTGATTGTTCTATAGTGAGCTGAGGGTTCTGCATCAACCCAAACATGTTCTTCCACCCAGAGGCATTCAGACCCAAGACACTGCCCCCAATCAGTTACTCTCCCCAATCCAGTTCAGTGAAGCTGCCTCAGGAAGCTGAGGAGACCGATGTACAAGATGAAACAACTCTTTCACACTCCATGTGCTTGGTTTTGTCCTCCCCCCACACTGGCTACATTCTTGGTGATCAGAGGTCTTAGAAGTACTTTCTATTGTCCCTGTGTAAGTTTTCTCTTGGGGGATGCTTTGAAGCTAGTGGCTAAAGCTTAGACTCACTGAAATCTGAGTTTGTTCTAGTATCAAGATCCAATCCAGCATTGTTTTTTATTTTTAGTTTACTATTACAAATAACCATAACCAAAGAACAGGCCACTTTTTCATATTAGTTTTCATTTCCTTATGCATCCAGTGAACCAGATTTCCCAAGAGCTGGATCCATTTTTTAAATTCCATTGGTAACTTTTACCTTTAGTAACTGATTGTGGCATAGCTGCTACTCCAGACCTTGGGTGAGCATGGGGCTCTCTAGGAATCAAAGGTCTCTCATCTCTCCTCATTTACCCTTTCATCCTCTCTCTTTCCAAACCACATGTTTCCTTGAGCCAGAGCCATTCTTGAAAATCCCATTTCTCTGACATCAGTGGATTTGGAAAAACCTATGCAGTTTTCTACCTGTGTAGATAAAAATCCAGTTCCTTCCTACTACGGGTCTTTCAGCTGTGTGTCTCTTTTACTTTTCATACAAAAAACACACATAACACTTTACTCCTGACACTTCTGGTAACAAAATTATGGAGGTCTCTCCCCACATCAAGCAATTTTCTGTGACACCAGCTGGGTGTCCTATAATTTCACTCAATTCTGACACTATCCACTTAGAGATAGTGGCAGATCTCACAGTTTAAGGACTCAGTCCCACAAAACTGTACCCTCCCCCCCCACTTTAGATGCCACTCACAAGCCAGGTTATCACCTGTGCTTCTGACCAACTGGCTATAGACCAGAGGTTCCAATGACTCCTTCCTTGATTTCAATTAATTTGCTAGAGCAGCTCACAGAACTCAGTGAAACACATACTTACTAGTTTATTAAAAGTTATGATAAAGGACAGATGAACAGCCAGATGAAGAGATACATAAGATGAGGTCTGGGAGGGTCCTGAGCACAGGAGCCTCTGTCCCTGTGGAGTTGGGGTGTGTCACCATCCTGGTGTGGATGTGTTCTCCCACCTGGAAGTTCTTTGCATCCTGTATTATTGGGATTTTTATGGAGGCTTCATCACATGGGCATGATTGATCATTAACTCCATTTTTCAGCCCTTCTCTCAGGAGCCCTGCGGGGCAGGGCTGAAAATTCCAAACTTCTAATCAAGGCTTCGTCTTTCTGGTGACCAGCTCCCATCCGGGAGCCTACCCAGAGTCACCTCATTAGAATAAAAAAGACACTCCTATCACCCAGAAAATTACAAGGGTTTCAAAATATCTGTGTCAGGAAACAGGGTTAAAGACCAAACATTAGAATAAAAGATGCTCTTAGTACTCTTATCACTTAGGGAATTACAAGGGCTTAGGGAATCATTCAAGAGTTATGAATTGTTACAAAACAATCAGAAAGCAATTAACAAAATGATGATAGTAAGTCTTTTCCTACCAATAATTACTCTAAATGCAAATGTTTAAATTCTCAATTAAAAAACATAGAGTGGATGGATAAATGAAAAAAATAGATCCAACTATATACACTGACAGCAAAAGACTCACTTAAGCTTCAAGGATACTCATAGGCTGAAAGTGAAGAGATGGAAAAAAATATTATATGCAAATGAAAACCAAAAGAGATCAGGGATAGCTCTGCTTATATCAGAAAAAATAGACTTCAAAGCAAAAACAGCAACAAAAGACAAATAAGGTCACTATATAATGATAAAAGTGTCAGTTCACCAGGAGAATATAACAATTGTAAATATACATGCACCCAATATTGGAGCATCTAAACATATTAAACAATTATTAACAAATACGAAGGCAAAAATAGACAACAACTCAATCATAGTAGGAGACTTCAATACACACTCTCAAAAATGGATAGATCATCCAGACAGAAAATCAATAAGGAAATAATGGACTTGAACTATACTTAGGACCAAATGGACTTAACAGACATATACAGAACATTCCATCCTATAGCAGCAGAATGCACATTCTTCTCAAGCACACACAACATTCTCCAGTACAGATCATATGCTAGGTTACAAAATAAGTCTTAAACAAACTTAAGAAGATTGAAATCATATCAAGTATTGTTTCTGACCACAATGCTATGAAACTAGAAATCAATAACAGGAAAACTTTAGAAAGTTCACAAATATGTGGAAATTAACACACTCCTGAACAATCAATGGGTCAAAGAGGAAATCAAAAAGGAAATCCAAAAATATTTTTAAACAAATGAAAATGGAAACACAATATACCAAAACTTATCAGATACAGCAAAAGTAGTTCTAAAAGGGACGATTAGAGTGATAAATGCTTGCATTAAGAAAAAAGAAAGATCTTAGGATGCCTGGGTGGCTCAGTCGGTTAAGCATCTGCCTTTGGCTCAGGGCATGATCCCAGGGTCCCGGTATTGAGTCCCACACTGGGCTCCCCACTCAGGGAGGAGCCTGCTTCTCCCTCTGCCTGCCACTCCCCCTGCTTGTGCACTCTCTCTCTTTCTCCCCCTCTCTGACAAATAAATAAATAAAATCTTAAAAAAAAAAAGAAAGATCTTAAATAAACAGCCTAACCTTACAACTCAAGGGACTATAAAAGTATGAACAGGGCACCTGGGTGGCTCAGGTGGTTAAGTGACTGCCTTCGGCTCAGGTCATGATCCTGGAGTCCTGGGATTGAGTCCCGCATGAGGCTCCCTGCTCAGCCAGGAGTCTGCTTCTCCCTCTGACCCTCCCCCTTCTCATGTGCTCTCTCTCTCTCTCATTCTCTCTAATAAATAAATAAAATCTTAAAAAATAAAAAAGAAAAAGTATGAACAAACTAAGCCCAAAGTTAGCAGAAGGAAGAAAATAAGTAAAGACTAGAGCAGAAATAAATGAAATAAAGACAAGAAAGACAATAGAAACGAATCAACAAAACTAAGAGTTGATTTTTTGAAAAGATAAACAAAATTGAGAAAAAAGAGAGAGGACTCAAATTAATAAGATTATAATGAAAAAGGAGACATTACAACTGATACCACAGAAATACAAAGGATCATAAGAACTTACTATGAACAATTATACATCAACAAATTGAATAATCTAGAAGAAATGGATAAACTCCTAGAAACATACAACTTACCAAGACTAAATCATGAAGAAATAGAGAATCTGAACAGACCAATAATGAGCAAGGAGATTGAATCAGTAATCAATAACCTCTCAACACAGAAGAGCTCAGGACTAGATGGCTTCACAGGTGAATTCTACAAAACATTTAAATAAGAATTAATACCAATTCTTCTAAAAATCTTCCATAATTTTGAAGAGGAATGAATACTTCCAAACTCATTTTATGAGGCCAACATTATCCTGATACTGGAACCAGACAAGGACACTACAAGAAAAGAAAATTATAGGGCAATATCCCTAATGAACATAGATTCAAAAATCCTCAACAAAATACTAACAAACCAAATTTAAGAGCACATTAAAAGGATCATGCACCATGATCAAGTAGGATTCATCCCTAGGATGAGTGTGTTTCAACATCTGAAAATCAATAAGTGCGCTACACCACATTAACAAAATAAATGATAAAAATGCTATGATCAACTCAATAAATGCAGAAAAATTGACAAAAGTCAACCTCCTTTCATGGCGAAAAAACCTCTCAACAAATGAAGCACTGAAGAATGTACCTCAACATAAGAAAGGCTATATATGACAAGCCCATAGCTAACATCACACTCAACAGTGAAAAATTAAAAGCCTTTTCTCTAAGATCAGGAATAAGGCAAGGATGCTCACTCTCATCATTTCTATTCAACATAGTACAAGAAGTCCTAGTCAGAGGAAATCAGGCAAAAGAAAGACATAAAAGACATCCAAATCATATATGAAGGAGTAAAATTATCTTTGTTTCAGATGACATGATCTTTTATATGGAAAACCCTAAAGACTCCACCAAAAACCGTTAGAACTAATCAATGAATTCAGTAAAGTTGTAGGATCCCAAATCAGCATATAAAAATTAGTTGCATTTCTATACAATAAAATGAACTATCTGAAGGAGAAAGTAAGAAAGCAATCCCATTTACAATAGCATCAAAAACAAACAAAAATACTTAGTAATAAATTCAACCAAGGAGGTGAAAGACTTCTGAGAACTACAAGACATTGATCAATGAAGTTGAAGAAAACACAAATAAATAGAAACGTATCCTGTATTCTTGGATTGGAAGACTTAATATTGTGCATATGTCCACACTACACAAAGGAATCTATAGATTCAATGTAGCTCCTATCAAAATTCCAATGACATTTTCATAGAAATAGGAAAAAAACTATCCTAAAGTTTATATGGAACCACAAAAGATCCAAATAGACAAAGCAATCCTGAGAAAGAAGAATAAAGGTGGAGCCCTCATACTTCTTGATTTCAAGCTATATTGCAAAGCTATAGTAATCAAAACAGTATGGTACTGGTATAAAACAGGCACATATATGAATGGAACAGAATAGCGAGCCCAGACATAGATACATGGCCAACTAATTTTTGACCCATACATACATGGTCAATTAATTTTTGACAAAGGAGCCAAGAACATACAATGAAGAAAGTATAGTCTCTCCAATGAATGGTTGGGAAAACTGGGTATCTACATGCAAAAGAATGAAATTTGACCCTTATCTTATACAACTTACAAAAATTAACATGAAATGGGTCAAAAAGTTAATGTAAGACCTGAAACCATGAAACTCCTAGAAGAAAAATAGGGGAAAAGATCCTTGACATCGGTCTTGGCAATGATTTCTTAGATAAGACACCAGAAGCACAGCCAACAAAAGTTAAACAAGTGGGACTACATCAAACTAAAGAACTTTTGCACAACAAAGGAAATAACCCATAAATTGAAAAGGCAACTTACGGAAAGGGAGAACATATTTGTAAACCATATATCTGATAAGAGATTCACCTCAGAATATATAGAGGACTCATACAACTCAATAGCAAAAAAGCAACTAATCTAATTAAAAATGGGCAAAGGACCTGAATAGACATTTTTCCAAAGAAGACATACAAATGGCCTATAGGTATGTGAACAGGTGCTCAACATCACTAATCGTCAGGAAAATACAAATCAAAACCACAGTGAGATATCACCTCACACCTGTTAAGATGGCTATTGTCAAGATGACAAGAGATAACAAACATTGGTGAGGATGTGGAGGAAAGGGAACCCTTATGCCCTATTGGTGGGAATGCAAATTGGTGTAGCCACTAAGGAAATTAGAGTTCTTCAAAAAATGAAAAAGAGAACTACCATATGATCCAGTTATTCAACTTCTCAGTAGATATCTAAAAGAAATGAAATCAGTATCTTAAAGAGATATCTGCACACCCATGTTTTTTGCAGCATTATTCACAATTGCCAAGATACAGAAACAACATAAATGTCCTTCAATGGATGACTAGGTAAAGAAACACATACATACAGTGGAATATTATTTAGACATGAAAAAGAAGAAAATCCTGTAATTTGTGATAACATGGAAGAACTACTATATAGTATCACTTATTGTGGAATCTAAAAATAAAAAAAAGTAGTTGCCAGGGGCTTGGGAGAGGAGGAAATAGGGAGATGTTAGTTGAAGGGTACACATTTTCTGTTATTAGAATAAGTTCTCGGGGCACCTGGTGGCTCAGTCAGTTAAGTGTCTACCTTCAGCTCAGGTCATGATCTTGGGGTTCTGGGATTAAGCTTCATGTCAGGTTTCCTGCTCAGCAGGGAATCCTCTTCTCCCTCTCCCTCTGCCCCTCTTCCCACACTCATGCTCTCTCTGTCAAATAAATAAAATCTTTTAAAAAAAGAATAAGTTCTGAGGATCCAATGTACAGCATAGTGACCAGTTAATAATATGATATTGTATACTTTAAAACTGTTGAGAGTAGATCTTAAGCATTCTCACCACACACACACATACACACACACAAGATTTAACTATGTGAGGTGATGGATGTGTTAATTACCTTAATCTTGGTAATCATTCCACTATATAGGTATATCAAATCATTGCATTGTAAACTTTAAATATATATAATGACATTTGTCGATTATTTCTCAATAATGTTGAAATGAAAGTATAAATGTATTTTCAGTTTTTAGAATTTGTTTCTAGAAAGTCAGTTAAACAAATTATCAGAACCTTATGGCACAAGAAATGTGTGGCACAAGAAGCGAGATAAAAGGGATGCCTGGGTGGCTCAGTTAAGCAGCTGCGTTCAGCTCAGGTCATGGTCCCACGGTCCTGGGATAGAGTCCCACGTCGGGCTCCTTGCTCAACGGGGAGCCTGCTTCTCCCTCTCCCTCTGCCGCTCCCCCCGCTTGTGCTCATTCTCTGACAAATAAATAAAATCTTAAAAAAAAAAGAAGCAAGATTAAAAAAAAATGACCAATATAAGCAACTCTTCTCTAGGGATGAGATATCTAGGTTAATGCTTCTCAAATATTAAGGTGTCCTTGAATCTGCAATGTGTATCTTGTTAAAATGCAGACTCTTAATTCTTTTAGGTCTTGGGTAAGGCCAATATTCTGCATTTCTAAGATCATAGGTGATACCAAAGTACCTGGCCCTGGTACCACTCTTGGGTAACAAAGTTCTAGAGGACAGTATACCTCCAAGTAACTTAGTAACTATAGTAACTACCATAGTCATAGTAAAAGACCACTTGAGATAGGAGTTATTAAAATCTTTGCTAGGGTCTGCAAGAGAATCAAGGAGGTAGCTTCTCTTCCTTTCCACACTCTGGGAGGTTTTGAATGATTTGAGAAAAAATAGAAAAGAATGGGTTTTTTTTAAAGAGATTTTATTTTGGACAGAGAGAGAGAGCGTGCACACACAAGCAGGGGGAGCAGGAGAGGGAGAAGCAGGCTCCCTGCTGAGCAGGGAGCCCAATGTGGGACTTGATCCCAGGACCCTGGGATCATGACCGGAGCCAAAGGCTGACGCTTAACCTACTGAGCCACCCAGGTGCCCTCAAAGAATGGTTTAGAGTGCAAATGAGTAACTTTATTACTAATAAAGGCTAAATTGGAGGGTATAGAGACTAAACTACTCTATCTACCATTAAACCAGGTAAAATGGCATGGAGCAGTCTCTGCCACTGAGTTTCAGAGGATAACTTCTGCACCCTGAGACCAGGATTGCTCTCAGGGAGGAAAAAAAGAAATAGAACTGAGCTGAGAATAACATATATTTCCCCCAAACTTACCAATCATATTAAGCAAAGTTCTCTTCCATGGAGAAGAGTAAATCTGGGGAAGGGAGAGTCCAGAGAGAAGGGGTAAAAAGCAATTCCCTCTAATGGTTCATCACCAAACCCTTGGTAATATAAGGGAATGAATAATGAAGATCCAGGACATCTTCTTAGAAATGGTATTTTATATTAGGTGAGTTTAAAGGCTGATGGGAAGAGAACTTTGCAAGCAGAAAGACATCAGAAACAAAGGCTCATTAATTCCTTATGTGCCTGGCCCATATCCAAACCAGCTAATTGTCAAATCATAATTATAATTCATATCAACTGAGGTTTAGAGAAAATGGGCTGGTCTCTGGATTCCCTCCTTTCCTTAAACTAACGTTACGATAATTCAGTGTCAATTACCAGAAAGAGTGTAACATGATTAATCTACAAGACAATGAATTTCACACTGACAACATTATACAATCCTGTTAAATTCACTCTAAACCTAAAGCAACAATCCAGAATTAAGAGATAATTTTCAGAAGCCACTAGAGGATGAACAAACTATAGTACTGGAAACTGCTTTGAGTTTTGTTGTTGTGTGTGTGTGTGTGTGTTTTTAATGGAGAATGGTGTCCACACACATCTAAGAATTCATAAATGATTCTATTCAAAATGATTGAGAGTACACCTAGTTATCTAGAAACTCACCAGGACAGGTTTTGCAACTTAGGAAATTGGGTCCACAGTACTGAAGAATACCTGTGTTAAAACGGAGACAGCAGGCCCAAAATGGAGTCACTCATGCTAAACCCACCAAGACTTAATACCCAACCTAATGTGCAGCTTCAGCTTCTTCCAGAAATGTGACCTCTAACCAGCCAACCTGAAATTTCCTGGTCAGCACTAGGAGGTAATCTATTGATAGACCCCTTCTACTTCCCTTAGGAGGGTCACTTTGCCTAAAACAATGCATTCCTTGCTAATGATTTCCTTTTATCCATTCCTTCTCTGCCTTTAAAAACCTTTGATTTTCTGCAGCTCACTTGCTAGATGGGATGCTGCCCAATTCTTGAATCATTGAATAAAGTCAATTCGATCTTTAAGTATACTCAGTTGAATTTTTGTTATTTAACAGCTGGTAAACTTATTAGGTACTTTTAGCTGGACATGAGCAAAAGTGTGCTTTCCCTGTCTGTTCATATACTGTTGGGTCTCGTGGTGCTACGTCAGTGGAGCTGCTGGCTCCATGATCCCATTTAACTCATATATTTTTTTAAAGATTTTATTTATTTATTTATTTATTTGAGAGAGCGAGAATGAGAGAGAGAGAGCACACATGAGAGGGGGGAGGGTCAGAGGGAGAAGCAGACTCCCTGCTGAGCAGGGAGCCCGAAGCGGGACTCGATCCTGGGACTCCAGGATCATGACCTGAGCTGAAGGCAGTCGCTTAACCAACTGAGCCACCCAGGTGCCCCTCCATTTAACTCATATTAATGCATTCATTGCTACATTACTATATAGATAAAAGAGGAAGGAATGATAGAATCAGAAACTGGGCTACATTCGATGCTCAATACATTAATTTCCTAATTAGAGATAAAATTGCATTGACCAGGGAATAGGACTTCAGAATGGTGAAGTGAGGAGCTCTGTCAATCCTCTCCATCAAAAGTAATCATTAAACTGGATTATATTAACAAAAACAGCCATATTAGGACTCTGGAAATTTGCTGAAGTCAGACATCAAATTGAGAAGCATTTATCCCAGAAAAACTACTGAACCTTAGTAAGAACAGGATGAACGTGTGTCATTTTAGCCTGCAGCTGCTCCCATTTCCTCTGGGCTACTTGAGGCCATGGTACTTGATTTTCATCAGAGCACAGAAAAACCCATACTGGGGGGCATTTTGAAAAACAATAGCAATTTTAGTGGCAAATAATCAGGGAAGGCCAACATCACCACTAGCCTGAGGTCTCAATATTGGTTCAAGCAAGCAACAGGACAGCACAGCGGCAAGAAATATTTAATAGTGAGATCCAAGGAACAAGAGCCATAGTGGACCTTGATAAGCGGCCACCTATCCCTGGGGTTCTGGGAAACCGCGTGCATGTAAGGCACTGTACTCATGCTCAGGAGATAGTGGAGAAAGCCTTAGTGAGCTACTCATCCCTGGGTGAATGTGACACTTCGCAAGCACAGAAAGAAAACACTGTGACAAACCTGTAAACTGTCTGAATTTTGAATGCTTTCCCTAAGCGACACAGATCCATCAGCAAAGTGGAGAAATCTTACTGCCGCCATGGGTTTAAACACAACCCCTGACCAGTAATTGGCTGACCACTAAGCTGTGCTGCTATGTTGTCCCAGGGGTGACTCCTAGTAGGCCAGACTTAAGCAAAACAAAACAAAACAAAACAAAAACATGTAACAGAGAAATCAATAGCTACACATTGTGGGGAGCACAGACTCCACAGAATTAGTCCTTGCGAGAGACTAAACAAATATACAACAAAATAGTAACATCCACCCCTAGCTGGGGTGGGAGGAAGAGGAATCAGAATTCAGATTTACTACAACATACAATTATAAAAATTCATTTTTTAACAAAAAATTATGAGCCATGAAAAGAAACAAGAACATGTGACCTTTCTTCTCTTAACCAATTGAAAACACAATACAAGGGGCACCTGGGTGGCTCAGTTGGTTAAGCGTCTGCCTTCGGTTCAGGTCATGATCTCAGGGTCCTTGGGATCGAGCCCCACGTCGGGGCTCCCTGCTCAATGGGGAGTCTGCTTCTCTTTCTCCCTCTGCCCCTCCACTTGTGTTCTCTCTCTCAAATAAATAAATAAAATCTTTAAAATAAAATAAAATAAGTCAATTCATCAGGATGGTACAGCTGTTATAAACATATACACCTAACAACACTGTGTCAAAATACATGAAGCAACAACCAACAGAATTGAAAGGCTAAATACACAATTCAAAATAATAGTTGGAAGGACATCTGGTTGGCTCAGTCAGTGGAGCATGTGACTCTTAATCTTGGGGTTGCAAGTTTGAGCCGCATGTTGGGTGTAGAGATTACTTATAAATGAAATCTTTAAAAAAAAAAAAAGGGAAAAAACCCCCACAAAATAATAGTTGGAGATTTCAATATCCCACTTTCATTGATAGATAGGACAAGTAGCTAGCAATTCAGGAAGGAAATAGAAGACTTTAACAACACTACAATCCAATTTGACCTAACTGGCATCTATAGGGCACTTGAACCAATAAGAACAGAATATATATTCTTCTAAAATCCACATAGAACATTCTCCAAGAAAGACAGTATGTTAGGCCATAAAACAATCTCAATAAATTTAGAGGGATTGTAATCATACTAAGAATGTTCTTTGACCACAAAAAAATTAAATTAGAAATCAAGAACAGAGGGGCGCCTGGGTGGCTCAGTCAGTTAAGCATCCGATCCTTGATTTCGGCTCAGGTCATGATCTCAGGGTTGTGAGATTGAGCCCCACATCAGGCTCTGCATTGGGCATGGAGCCTGCTTAATAAGATTCTCCCTCTCCTGACTCTTAGTTCTAGGAACCAAACGGAGGGTTTCTGGAGGGTAGGTGGAGGGGGGGTGGGGTAAGAGAATTGGGTGATGGGCATTAAGGAGGACACTTGATGTAATGAGCACTGGGTGTTATATGCAACTGAGGAATCACTACATTCTACCTCTGAAACTAATAATACACTATATGTTAACTAAATTGAATTTAAATAAAAAATTTTTTAAAAAGAAAATAAAAAAAAAAAGATTCTCCCTCTCCCTCTGCCCCTCCTTCCCTCTCCAAAAAAAGAAAGAAATCAATAACAGAGAATTTGATAAATCTGAAATATTCAAAAATTAGAAAACAGTCTTTTAAAGAATGCATAGGCTAAAGAAGAAATCACAAGGGAAATTAGAAAATATTTTCAATGAAATGAAAATAAAAACTTACCAAATTATGGAGAATCCAGAAAACATGATGTAAGCACATTTCACCCTAGTCTTCCCCTCTTCTTGCTACTGAATAAGATAAATTAAATGGACAGTAGAAGATTCTGAATGGTGGAGAAAAGCAGACAAACCTTCTAGGAACCTTAGGATTCAAGTGGTGAGTTCCCTAGACTTTTTTTTTTTTTGCCTTCTGTATATCTCAGACTAAGCCCAGGGGAAGGTCTAAACCCAGAAACACCAAAAAGCACAGCCAAAACAAAAAAGGAAAAAGGCTAGGCCTGACACCTATCTGGCCGTGGACTGGTAAAGGAGGAAGTCCTGAATGATAGCACCTTTTTGATGGCTCTGCTATAGCCAAACACCGTGGGGGAAAAAAAAAGCCCACCCTCTGCCAGCACCAGGATTATGTGAGCGGGGATCTGACTATCATCCAGTTCTGACAATAATGAGCTAGCTCTGCTTCCTGGCTGGTAGGTACCTATAAACATTGTGTGAAAAAGCACAGTCTGTTTGACTACCTACCCTACCTCAGCAAGGTGGCTCCACATTTTGGCTGGCAAATGTCTGCAGATGCTGAACCTGTTTATCATCCCACCATGGAAATGAGATGGCTCTGCCTCTCAGCTGATGAGAATCTTCGCAGGCTGTGCCTGAGAGCTGATCCTGTCTGTCATTCTGCCCCAGTGATGAGACAACTCTGCCTCTCTACTGGAGGAGGCCTATGGACATTGTGCCTGAGAACTAATACGAGTTAGTTGTCTACTAGTTCTAGCAATGAGGTGGCTCCCTATCCTGGCCTATAGGCATCTAGGGAGACTTACTGTGAAAATGGAGACTATTGACAACCCCACAAAGCCACAAGGTACCTCTTTTCTGGATGGTGGGCATGTGCAGAGACTGTGCCTGAAAATTGAACTTGTCTACCATAATCGGTTTGGTAATACCACTTTACTTTTAGCTGACAGAGGCCTAGGGACTCTTTGTATGACAGCAGAGCCTGACTAACATACCACCTCAACAATGAGGCAGCTCTGCCTTCCTACACTTGAATTTTGACAGATATGATTTGTGAGAGCAGGACTAGTCTACCATCCAGCCACAGCAGTGATAAAGTGGCTCTGTCTTCTCACTAGCAGATATCTACAGAGGCTGTGTGTATGAAGAGAGTTGTCACTAAGATCTCAGCCTGGTAATAATAAGTAATGAGCTATAAATATGAACCAAAGTCTTATAATACCCCAAATACAAGAATACCCAGGATACAAGCAAGAATCAGTCATTGTACCAAGAACAAAGAAATCCCACCTGGAATGGAAAACAATGATGAACAGGTGCAAATACCAAAATGACACAAATATTGGAAATATCTAAAAAGGATTTAAAAAGTAACTATCATAAATATGCTTAAATAAACAATTAAGAATATTTCTGAAATACATGAAGAAAGTAGAAAATCTCAGCAAAGAAATAACAGATATCTTTAAAAATGGAAATTTTACAACTGAAAAATTGGTCAAAATGAAAAAACTCATCAGAAGGGCTCAATAGGAGGATGGAGATGACACAGGAAATAATCTGTGAATTTGAATAAAAATTATCCAACAGGAATCACAGAGAAAATAGGTTGGAAAAAAGATAAATAGACACTCAGAAACCTGTGTAACAATAATAAAAGATCTAACATCTATGTCATTGGAGACTCATGAGGGTGAGAGAAAGAAGTTTTTAAAAAAATATTGGCTGAAAATTTTCCAGATTGGTGAAAGACACAGAGATTCAATAAATTAAGTGAATCCCAAACAGGATAAATCCAAAGAAATCCATGTCCAGATACATCATAACAGACTTCTGAAAACTAAGAATTTTGAAAGCAGCCAGAGAGAAATAATGTATCACCAACAGTGATAGTACGTAGACGGAAGCCAGACAATATCAATGCTGAAATAAAAGAACAGTCAACCCAGATATATTTTTATTAAGGTAAAACTCACTATTTTAACCATGCAAAAGTATACAGTTCAGTGGCTTTTACTACAATCACAATGTTGTGCACCATCACCACTATTCTAATTCCAGAACATTTTCATCGACCCACGTGAAACTCTGTACCCATTAAGCAGTCATACCTCATTCTTTCTTCTCCCCAGCCCCTGGCAACCACAAACATGCTTTCTGCCTCTATGGATTTGTGTATTCTGGACATTTTATATAAATATAATCATACAATGTGTGGCCTTTTGTGTCTGGCTTCTTTCACTTAGCATAGTGATTTTAAGATTCATCCATGTCATAGCATGTATTGATAATTTGCTCATTTTTTTTTTATTGTGGCAAAATTCATTCCTTTTTAAGATTGAATAATATTCCATTTATGGATATACCACATTTGTTTATCCACTCATCAATTAATGGGCACTTGGGTTGTTTCCACTCTTGTAGCTATTGTGAATAGTGCTGCTATGAACACTTGTTTTCAATTGTCTTAGCACCACTTCACATTTCCATCAGCAAGGTACAATTGTTTCCATTTCTTCACATCTATGCCACAACTTATTTGATTATAATATATATATAGCCATCCTAGTAGGTAGGTATGAAGTGGTATTTCACTGGGGCTTTTACATTCTGGATTATAACAGATGGTCTAAATTTTTAAGGAAAAAAAAGATATATACATGGTGGAGTTGTGCTTGTGCATCTGCATGTTTGTGTTTGAACATAAATGTATCTGTCACCGTGTGTTTACCGATATGTGTCCCTATGTATGTACATTGCACATGTGTGTTCATGCATGTAGATGAATGTGTGTGAACGTGCATGTAGGTGGGTATGTACCTGTGTGTGCTGGCGAGATTGTGTCTGTGCATGTGTCTGTGTGTCTGTGTGGTGTGTAGCTTCCATGGTGATATCAGTTTTAATTGGGAGTTCTACAGTGACTTGGAGAATTGTTGCAAGACTGATTAAATAACATAATACTTTTGGGACGCCTGGGTGGCTCAGTTGGTTAAGCATCTGGCTCTTGATTTCGGCTCAGGTCATGATCTCAGGGTCGTGAGATTGAGCCCCACCTCGGCTCTGAGCTGGGCAGGGAGGCTGCTTGGGATTTGCTCTCTCCCTCTCCCCCTACCACTCTCCGCCCTTCCCCCCTTGCATGTGTGCATGCAGTCTCTCTCTCAAAAAAAAAAATAACGCTTTCTAAAAATTTCTGTATTGTGTGAAAATTTAACAGATTTTAAATGTAATTATCTTTTCAGCTACATGTATGTTGGCACAAACCATAAAAATTTCTCCAAGTGGCCCCTTTATTTACAAATTGAACAATGGGGTGTGCTTGAGCCATTATCTTTTAAATAGTGTAGTTCCCAAAGTTTTACAGATTATCCTGATAAAAATACAGGAGATGTTATGGGGGAATCTATGGAGATTTCTCTAACGATTTTGATTTATGCCTTAATCCTTATACTTAGGGCTACCTGAGAAGAAGCATGCTTCTGAAATGATTCATTTGTTTCTGGATCAAGTTGACTGGTAAGAAAAAAAAAATGCAGCACTATTTAACTTTTTTTTCTTTAAAGCAAAAACCTAGGTTTCCAAGGTCACTCTAGCTTGGGTATCTAATAATGATAAACCTTATTTCTGTGGTGCACAAAGCATTTATAGGAAATGCATCTGTTACCCTTTGTATATTTTAATTTACATTTAGTAAGATAATCTCCTTTTTTGGTGTACAATTAATATATGAGGTTTGCCAAAATGCATAGAGTTATGTGACTACAATTACAATCAGGATACAAGACAGCTTCCTCACCGCTAAATATTAGCTCATCCTACCTTTTTATAGCCAGGTGTTCCACTCTCATAACCCCTGGTAACCACTTACCTATTCTCCCTCTCTACAGTTTTGCCTTTTCCAGAATGTCAGAGATGAAATTACACCATGTGTAACCTTTTGAATATGGCTTCCTTCACTTAGAAAAATGTATTTGAAATACACCCATGTTGTTGCATGTATCTCTAATTTGCTCATTTTCATTGCTGCGTAGGATTTCATTTTATGGATGTACTACTGTTGGTGTATCCATTTGCCTATTGAAGAACTTTTGGGTAGTTTCTAGTTTGGTGCTATTGTGAATAAAACTGCTATAAACACCCATGTACAGGTTTTGTGTGGGAACAGAAGTTTACATTTCTCTAGTGTAAATAGTAAATATTTAGGCGTGGAATTACAAGGTCATATGGTAAATGTATTTATTGTAAATACGTATTTTTAAATAATAGATTTTAGTTTTTAGAGCACTTTAGGTTTACAGAAAAATTGATCAGAAAGTACAGAGAGTTCCCATATATCCCCATTCCTCTCCCCTTAGCAGAGTTTCCCCTAATATTAATATCTTGTAATGATGTAGTACATTTGTTACAATTGGAGAACCAATATTGAGACATTACCATTAATAAAGTCCATAGTTTACATTTGGGTCCACTCTTTGTGCTATATAGTTCTGTGGATTTAAAAAAAAATGCATCATGTTATGTATCCACCATTATAGTTTCACATATAATAATTATACTGCTCTGAATATCCCGTGTTCCACCTACTCATCCCTCCCCAACCTTGACCCTTGTCAAAAATTGATTTTTTACTGACTCTATAGTTTTACTTTTCCAGGATGTCCTAAAGTTGGGATTATACAGTATGTAGTCCTTTCAGACTGGCTTCTTTTATTTACCAACATGCATGTAAGGTTACTCCATGTCTTTAGTTGCTAGGTAGATCTTTTCTTTTTATCACTGAGTAATATTCCATTATAGTGATGTACTACAGTTTTTTTATGCATTCATTTATTGAAGGACATCTTTGTCACCTCCAAGTCTGGCAATTATGAATAAAGCTATAAACATTTATATGTAGGTTTTTGTGTAAACATAGGTTTCAACTCATTTGGATAAATAACTAGGAGCACAATTGTTGGATCATATGGTAAGACTATGTTTACCTTTTTAAGAGACTGTCAAACCGTCTTCCAAAGTGGTTGCACCATTTTGCATACATGATAGTTACACACTGCCCTAAATATTTCCTGTGTTTCACCTACTCATCTCTCCTGCAACCCCTGGCAACCACTGATCTCTTTACCGTCTCCATAGTTTGGTCTTTTCCAGAATGTCATATAGTTGGAATCATACAGTATGTAGCCTTTTTAGATTGGCTTCCTTCAATGAGTAATATGCATTTAAAATTCCTCAACATCTTTGGTGGCTTGATAGCTCATTTCCTTTTAGCACTGAGTAAGATTCCATTGTCTGGATGGACCACAGTTTATTTATCCCATCATCTATTAAAGGGCATCTTGGTTGCTTCCAAGTTTTGGCAATTATGAATAAAGCTGTTATAAACATGTGTGTGCAGGTTTTTGTATGGACTTAAGTTTTCACCTCATTTTGGTAAATATTAGGAATATGATTGCTGGATCATATGGTAAGAGTATGTTTAGTTTTATAAGAAACCACCAAACTACCTTCCAAAGTGGCTGTACAATTTTGTATTTCC
Source organism: Neomonachus schauinslandi (assembly GCF_002201575.2). Taxonomy (NCBI): domain Eukaryota; kingdom Metazoa; phylum Chordata; class Mammalia; order Carnivora; family Phocidae; genus Neomonachus; species Neomonachus schauinslandi. The sequence continues at coordinate 86,785,694 of NC_058419.1, forward strand.
ACCAGCAATGAATAAGAATTCCTGTTGCTCCACGTACTTGCTAGTATTTGGTATTGACAACGTTCTGGATTTTGGCCATTCTAACAATAGATGGTTGTGTGTGTGTGGGGGGGAGGGGTATCTCGTTGTTTGACTTTGCAATTCCCTAATGATATTGAGCATCTTCTTGTATGTATATCTTCTTTGGTGAGGTGTACAGGCCTTTTGTCCATTTTTTAAATCAGGTTGTTTTCTTAAAGCAGAGTTTTCAGAATCCTTTGTACATTTTGGATACAGGTCCCTAATTTAATAGATATGTATTTTGCAAAGATTTTTCTCGCAGTCTGTGGCTTCTCTTTTTATTCCCTCAATTATGTCTCTTGCAGAGCAGAGGATTTTAATTTTAATGAAATCCAATTTAGCAGTTTTTTCTTTCATGAATCATGCTTTTGCTGTTGAATCTAACAATTAATTGCTAAACCCAAGGTCTTTTAGATTTTCTCCTATGTTGTCTTCCAGAAATTTTAAAGTTTTGAATTTCCATATAGGTCAGTTACCCATTTTGACTTAACTTTTGTGACAGGTGCAAGGGCAAAATGTCCAGATTTCTTTTTTGCATGTGGATGTCCCGTTGTTTCAGCACCATTTGTTGAAAAGCCTATCTTTTCTCCACCGATTTTCCTTTGCTCCTTTGTCAAAGATAAGCAGACTAGATCTATATAGGTCTATTCATGGGCTTTCTTTTCTTTTTCTTGATCTATTTGTCTATTCTTTTACTGATACCATGCTGTCTGGATTACCATGACTTCATGGTAAGTTTTTTTCTCCCCAGATTTATTGAGATATAATTGATATACAATTTTAAAGTGTATAATGTATTGGGGTGCCTGGGTAGCCCAGTCAGTTAAGTGTCTGACTCTTGATCTCAGCTCGGGTCTTGATCTCAGGGTCATGAGCTCAAGCCCTGTGTTGGGCTCCATGCTGGGCATGGAGCCTACTTAAAAAAAAATGAAGTGTAAAATGTATTGATTTGATATATTTATATATTCTGAAATTATTACTACCATAGCATTAGCTAATACCTTTGTCATGTCGCATAATTATCATTTCTTTTCTTGTGATGAGAACATTTAATATCTACTCTGATAACTTTCAAGTATACAATATGGTATTATTAGCTATAATCATCATGCTGCATATTAGATCTCCAGAACTTATTCATTTTATAACTGGAAGTTTGTACTCTTTGACCAACATCTCTTCATTTCCCCAACTTCTCAGGCCCTGGTAATGACCATTCTACTGTTTCTATGAGTTCAGCTCTTTTAGATTCAACATATAAGTGATATCATACAGTATTTGTCTTTCTCTTAGCAGAATGCCCTCCAGGTTCATCCATGTTGTTGCAATGGCAAGATTTCCTTCTTTTTCATGGCTGATAAAATTCCATTGATCAGGTGAATGATCCTTTTAATTATTGAATTTGGTTTGCTGATTTGGTTTGGCTTTGTGGAGGATATTTGCATCTATGTTCATCAGAGATATTGGCCTGTAATTTTCTTTTTTTTGTAGTGTCTTTGGTTTTGGCATCAAGTCCATTTTCATTCAAAGAGATTATTGATAAGTATGTATTTATTGCCATTTTGTCAATTGTTTTCTGGTTGTTTTTGTAGTTCTTCTCTGTTCCTTTTCTTGCTCTCTTCCTTCGTGGTTTGGTGGCTTTCTTTGGTGTTATGCTTGGATCCTTTTCTCTTTATTTTTTTATGTATCTATTATAGGCTTTTGATTGTGGTTACTATTGTGTTCATATATAACACCCTATGTGTATTGCAGTTTATATTAAGTTGATAGTTGCTTAAGTTCAAACACATTCCAAAAGCGCTAATTTTACTCCCCCTTCCACTTTTTATGTCTACGATGTCATATCTAACATCTTTTATTTCATGTATCCCTTGACTACATTTGTAGATCTAACTGATTTTACAACTTCTGTTTTTTAACCTCCTTACTGACTTTATAAGTGATTAATCTGCTCTCTTTACTATGTTTGCTTTTACCTGTGAATTTTTTTCCTTTTGTAATATTGTTACTTCTAGGTATGGCCTTTTCTCTCCACTTCAGAAATTCCCTCTAACATTCCTTGTAAGTCTGGTTTGATGGTGACAAACTTCTTAACCTTTTGTTTGTCTGGGAAACTCTTTAGCGCTCCTTCAATTCTGAATGATACCCCTGCCAGGTAGAGTATTCTTGGTTGTATGTTTGTTTGTTTGTTTGTTTTTTACTTTCAGCATTTTGAATATATTTTGCTGCTCCCTTCTGGCCTGCACTTTCTGCTGAAAAATCAGCTGATGGCCTTATGGGGTTTTCCTTTTTATGTAACTGTTTTTTTTTTTTTTTCTTGCTGCTTTTATAATTCTTTCTTTATCATTGATTTTTGCCATTTAAATTATTATGTGTTTCAGTGTGGATCTCCTTGGGTTGGTTTTATTGGGAGCTATCTGTGCTTCCTGTACTTGGATGTCTGTTTCCTTCCCTGATGAGGGAAGTTTTCAGCTATTATTTCTTTAAGTAAATGTTCTTCTCCCTTCTCTCTCTTTTCTCCTTTTGGGACCTCTATAAAGTGAATGTTATTATGCTTGATGATGCTGCTGAGTTCCCATAACCTATTCTCATTTTTTATTATTCTTTTTTTTTTCTTTGCTGTTCAGCTTGCTACTTTCCATTACCCTATCTTCTAGACCACTGATTTGTTCTTCTGCGTCCTCCAATCTGCTATGGATACCCTCTGGTGTATTTTTCATTTCAGTTATTGTATTCTTCAGTTCTACTGGTTCTTTATATTTTTTCATATTTTCTATCTTTTTGTTGAATTTCTCATTGAGTTCATCCGCTCTTTTCCTAAGCCTGGTGAATATTTTTAAGACCATTACGTTGAACTCTTTATCAAGCATATTGCTTATCTCTGTTTTATTTAGTTCTTTTACTGTGAGTTTTATCTTGTTCTTGCATTTGGAATGTATTCTTCTGTCTTCTCATTTTGTCTAACTCCATGTTTATTTCTATGTATCCGGTAGGTCAGCTACGTTTTCTGGTCTTGAAAGTAGTGGCCTTTTGTAGTAGAGGTCCTGTGGTACCCTATAGTACAATGTGCCCTGGTCACCAGAACCAGGCACTCCAGCGGTGTCCCATGTGTGGGCTACATGCACCCTCCTATTGTGGCTGAGCCACAGTTACCGTCAGCCCAGCCAGCTGCAATGACCCGCTTTGCTTGCTGTAGGCACACTGGACAGGGTTTGCTCCCAGCACTGTTGAGAGGCCTGGCTCTGACCACCACAAGCTCACTGGTGGGCAGGGCGGGCAGTCAGCCTAGCTCTCTGCAATTAGCCTCTCTGCCACAGCTGCAGGTACATCAAGGGGCAAGGATTGCTCCCTGTGTAGCCCACTAAGAGGTCCAGTTGCAAAAACTGTGGGTGCACCAATGTGTGTGGTTATCTCCCCCTCTTCCTGGGGCAGGAATCACTTTGGAGTGGTGCCTGTTCTACTCTGGGCTGCCTGTTGGGTGTGGTGGGGCAGGAGCTGCTTTGGAGGAATGCCTGCCAAGGCAGGAAGGCTGGGTGGAGTGGGTCCACAGGGGAATGCCAGGGCTATGCATACAGTGCTAGCAAGGTAGGTGGAGAGGGCTCGCACTGGCTCTCTCAAGCTCTGGCTATCTAGGCTAGGGGAGGGAAAGAGAAATGGTGCCCACCAGCATTTTTGTTCCCAGAGAAATCTCCTACAGATCTCTGCCCCTCCAGTACATGTTCTAAGATTAGTCAATAAATCTTTATGTACATCCAAGGTGTTTTTCAAACTGCTGCTTCTATGCTGTGTTTTGGGTCTAGTTATTTAATATTCTGGCTCTCCAAGGGCAGGGACTTGGTTTCCCATCACCCTCCAGCTCTTCCAAAGTTAAGCCCACTGGTTTTTAAAGCTCCTGCAGTTAAAACCCACTAATTTTTAAAGCTTCTGGAATTAAGCCCCATTGGCTTTCAAAGACAGACGTTATGGGGATTCATCTTCCCGGTGAGTCACCAGTGCTACGGGTGCCAAGAGGGGGGTCCAATCCTCTAGCTTCTCTGTGCTTGTGATGTCCCCCCTGTTTGTGATTAATTACACCAGGGGTTTCTTTCCCAACAGTGTCTCCACCACTCCTGACTTTTTCAATATGATCTTTATGACTCGCTGTGGAAGATCTGTGCTGTGGGTCTTCAGGTTGTTTTTTGAGTTAGTTATACAGATGTAGTTGTTACCTCTGTGTGTCAATGGGATGAGGTGAGCTCAGGATCCTCCTACCCTGCTGTCTTCCCGGGTGCTCTTTTTTTTGTTTTTTATCTCTCTGTTGAACTTCTCATTTTGTTCTTGTATTGTTATTGTTTTCCTAGTATTGTTAAATTGTTTATCTATATTGTCTTGTGGTTCTCTTGAGCATCTTTAGAACAGTAATTTTGAATTCTTTGTCAGACAATTTCTGGATCTCCATTTCTTTGGAAGCAGTTACTGGAAGTTTCATGGATTCTTTTTTTTTTTTTTACATTTGTATTTAAATTCTAGTTAGTTAACATACTGTGTAATATTAGTTTCAGGTGTACAACAGAGTGATTCAACACTTCCATACAATACCCAGTGCTCATCACAACAAGTGCACTCTTTAATCCCCATCATTTATTTAATCCATCCCTTCCCACCTCCCTTCTGGTAACCATCAATTTGTTCTCTAGAGTTAAGAGTCTGTTTCTTGTTCTCTCTCTCGCTCTCTTTCTCTTTTCCCCCTTTGCTTGTTTGTTTTATTTCTTAAATTCCACATGAGTGAAATCCTATAGTATTTGTCTTTCTCTGACTTATTTCACTTAGCATTATACTCTCTAGTGCCATCCATGTCATTGCAAATGGTAAGGTTTCATTCTTTTTAATGGCTGAATAATATTCCAGCAGTGGCTGGTTGCAGACACACACATAGTGTGTGTGTGTGGGGGGGGGGCGGTCAGGACAGGCAGCAAAGCCAAGGCCAACTATGGGCTCATTGGCAGCTAAGAGGGTTCTGTCTGTTGGTATGCTTTCCTGGGGCTGGCTACACACTCTCCCTGGGCACGTGCACCACAGTAGATGCTGGTGATGGGGTTCAGGCTGGGAGCAGGAAGATGCATAGCTGAAGGTGCTAGCTATAGGGAACTGTGGTGGTGCGGGCCAGTGACAGAAGAAAGGGCCTGATCCTGGCCTGTGGGGGCCCTGAATGTTGGCGTGCTCTCCTGGGGCTGCTCACTCTCTCTGTGGGCATGTGCGCTGTGGTGGAGGCCAGTGATGGCATTCGGATGGCAGTGTGCACGGGCACAGCTGGAGTTGCTAGCTCCAATTGTGTGCACAGCTTTGGGGTTCAGCTGGGGAATCCAGGCAGGCATCTTGCCTGTATGCAGTCACAGAGACCTGAGCTGGCTGCCAGTGTGTATCTCAGGTCCCAGTGGGGACAGGAAGGGACTCAGGCAGCTGGTGTCTTACACTCATGAAGCCACAGAGGCCTGGGATGGCTGCTGATGAGGCTCCTGTACTCCAGCAGGGGCCAGGGGGAGGGAGTCAGACAGCTGGTGCCCACAAACACAAATACCTATGGGGTGAAACCTGGTGAAATCTACAGGGGGCCTGCAGCAGCTGTGCTGGCTGTTGGTTTCTTCTTCAGTGGTGAAATCTGCTGAGTGTCTCTGAAGAGCAGGTCTTTGTGAACAACAATCGCTCCTGCTGCCCAGCTGCTATTAATAGCCCTGTTTTTCTTTCTTGTTCTTAGTTGTCTCTGTACCTTTCAGCTTTGCTGGTCTGGGTGGGGTGAAACTGAAATGGTACTTTTGTGCAATGCTCCAAAAAGGGGAGGGGGAACTGGTCACCCACCCTGTTCTTCCTTTCCCGGTGAGGGAAACTCTAGCTGGGGAGTTTCCACTTGGCATTCAACAATGCTACCTTGGGGGATGGAATGATGCAGGCAAAATGAGGCTGTCTTCCTTCTCTTCTTGTGAGATTATTCTGTTTTTTTTTTTTTTTTTTTTCCAGTATGTTGCTATAATTTCTCAGATGAACTCCAGAGCTCTCTCAGAGCTGTTTTTGTTCATGGATAGCTGTTTAATTGTTAATCTTTGTTGGGAGGATGGAGAGGCTAGGGTCATTCACATCACCATTTTGATCCCCTATCATAAGTATTGTCAAGTAATGTCAGTTCTCTGACTTGGTTCTCTTTCTTCAGTATTGTTTTGGCTATTCTGAGTCATTTGCTTTTTCATATGAACTTTGGAACCGGTTTGTCGATATTCACCAAGTAACTTGCTGGGATTGCACTGAAGATTAAGTAGGGAAGAACTGACATCTTAACAATATTGAGTCTTCCTATTCATGGCAATGGAATATATCTCCAGTTGTTTAGATATTCTTTGATTTCTTTCATAAGAGTTTTGTAGTTTTCCTCATATAGATCTTGTACTTTTTTTAGATTTATGTCTATTTCTTTTTTTCTTTGGTGCTAATGTAAATGGTGTTGTGTTTTTAATTTCAAATTCCAATTGCTTATTGCTGGCATATAGGAAAGCAGTTGAAATTGTATAATTAACATTTTATCCTAAAACCGTACTATATTTGCTTATTGTTCCAGGAGTTTTTTTTGTTGAATATTTGGGATTTTCTACATTGACAATCATGTCATCTGTGAACAAAGACAGTTTTATTTCTTCAATCCCAATCTGTATACCTTTTATTTCATTTTCTTGTCTTACTACATTAGCTAGGATTTCCAGCACAATGTCGAATAAGAGTGGTGAAAGGCGACACCTTGTCTTGGTCTTGATCTTGGGAGGAAAGCTCTAGTTTCTCATTATTAAGTGTTAGAGGAAGTTTTCCTCTATTTCGAGTTTTCTGAGAGGTTTTTTTTTTTTATCATGAATGGATGTTGGATGTTGTCAAATAATATTTCTGCATTTATTGATAGGATAATATGATTATTTTCTTTAGACTATTGATATTATCAATTATGTGAATACATTTTTAAATGTTGAACCAGCTTTGTATACCTGGAAGAAATACCAGCTAGTTGCACTGCATATTTCTCTTTATGCATTTCTAGATTCAACTTGCCAGTATTTTGTTGGGAATTCTTACAAATATGTTCATGAGAGATACTTGTCTGTAGTTTTCCTTTATTATAATGTTTTTGTCTGGTTTTGGTATCAGGGTAAGGCTGGTCTCATAGAATGAATTGGGAAGTGTTCCTCCTGCTTCTATTATCTGGAAGTAATAGTAGAGAATTCATATCATTTCTTTCTTACATGTTTGGTACAATTCACTAGTGAAACCATTTGGGTCTGGTGCTTTCTCTTTGGACAACTACTAATTCTTGATTCAGTTTTTTAAATCAATAAGAGCCTACCCAGATGATCTATTTTTCCTTCATTTATTTAAAAATATCATAATTTCTCTTGGGACTTCTTTGGCTTATTTATTATTTAGAAGTTTGTTGTTTAATTTCCCAAATATTTTTTTGAATTTTCTACCTACACTTTTGTTATTGACATATATGTTAATTCCATTGAGGTCTGAGAGCATATTAGATATGTCTATCCTTTTAAATTTGTTAAAATGTATTTTATGGCCCAGAATGTGGTCTATCTTGGTGAATATTCCATGTGAGCTTGAGAAGAATGTGAATTCCCTTGTTCTTGGATAAAGTTTTCTATAAATGTCAATTAGATGCAGTTGGTTGATGATGCTGTTCTGTTCAACTCTCTCATTACTGATTTTCTGCTTGCTGGATCTGTCAATTACTGACTGAGGGATGTTGACACCTTCAAGTATAATATTGCATTCATATATTTCCCCTTGCAGTTCTATCAGTTTTGCCTCACATATTTTGAAGCTCTGTTGTTAGGTGCATACACATTAAGGATTGTTACGTCTTCTTGGTGAATTAATTCTTTTATCATTATGTAATGCTTCTCTTTATCTCTGATAATTTTCCTTTCTCTGAATTCTGCTTTGTCTGAAATTAATATAGTTACTCTAGCTTTCTTTTGATTAACATCTTTGTTCATCCCTCTCCCCCTGCTGCTTCTTTTTTTGTGGGGGGTTAAACAATAGAAATTTATTGTTTCACAACCCTGCCCTTTTTAGCTATTTCTGTCCTTATATTTTAGGTTTCCTATAGACAATGTATAGTTGGGTCTTCCTTTTTTATCCACTCACACAGTGTCTTGTTTTTAAGAGAGAGTATATTTTGGTCATTCACATTTAAAATGATTATTTATATAGTTGGATTGATACCTACCATATTTGTGTTTGTTTTCTTTTTTGAAGAAGAAGAAGAACAAAATGTTATTTTTATTTATTTTATTTATTTATTTTTTTAAATTTTATTATGTTATGTTAGTCACCATACAATACAGCATTAGTTTTTGATGTGGTGATCCACGATCCATTGTTTTCATATAACACCCAGTGCTCCATGCAGTACGTGCCCTCCTTAATACCCATCACTGGGCTAACCCATCCCCCCTCCCTCCTCCCCTCTAAAACCCTGTTTTTTGGAGCCCATAGTCTCTCATGGTTCATCTCTGTGTTTGTTTTCTACTCAGTGGTCTTGCTCTTTGTTGTTTTTTCTTCCCCTCTTTTCTTGACTTCTCCAGTATTAATTGAATATTGTATATGATTGTTTTCTCTCTTAGAGTTATATTTTCATTTTAACCTTGAATTTAACACCACAGATTATAAAAAAGAAGCTGAGTGTAACTTTTTCTGAACACTCACAGCATGCTAGGTACCATGGAGAAGATCAAAAGTGCACTAGTAGATAATTCAAGGACACTTCCTCTGAGGAGACAAGACTAGCATGTGAATCCATGTTTAATTGTTCTTCCTGGGTGGAAAACACATTTCATACTTCCACTCCCAAGCTTGACTTCCAGGCCTATTTGCCTCTCATTCCACCTTTACTTCTTCCAGTGAAATTATTACCAGTTGTATTCAGGATAAGGAGAACTTAGTCTTAACCAATATCCAGCTTGAGGTGGTAAAAATATATCTAAGCAGAGACATCAGATGATAAAAAGTAGGTGGTGAATATTCAGGGAAGAAGGTGATAGATCATATTTGAGTCAGTCAATACATCTCTCACCCGGTGAATGCATAGAAAATTTTCAAACGCGTTCTTCTAGGGTATCCCTAAAACAAGTGTCAAAAAGATAAAGAGGATTCCCCAAGAATATGCTGTAGCAGTAATCAGGCATAATGCAGAGATTATAGACAATCTTGACAGATGGGTCATCTCCCAAGGTGAAGATACATTAAAATGGTCACAGTGTCCCTATATGGAGTCAGATGTTGTGTTAATCAGTATGGGAAACAAATCCAATAACATGTTGAAATTTGACTCCAAAATCTTGCTAGAAAACCTGCAGGCTTTGACCACTGCAGAGATAGGTATAGGTCTTGGCAAAGAAGAGAGGTCTATATATTCATTCACATATGGTGTATGAAGAAAAGTCACAGAGTCACCAACAAAGGTTTAAGAAATGGCTCCTTAGGACACCTTCATTTTCAATACAGGAGTTACAAAAGGAGATTCTTACAGGACCAAAGGAGTGGTCATCTCTTCCAGTGGGCATAAGGCAAAGGAAATCTTTTCTCAGATATGAAGGGAAGAGGAATCTGGAAACAATTCTTTTTTTCTTTCCCTTATTATTTCTGATACTAAAAGTCTGTAAGTTTTGAAACTGGAAAGAGAGCCTCAAGTTCCACATAATTATATCATTAAATGTCCCCAGCATCTGTGATTGCATGATAACTGCTAGAAAGTCGATGGCATCCCAAACCCTTTTATAGATTATTTTTCTCATTATTTTCAGCTCGAACACTACAAATATCACAAAAACCTGCAATTACAGTAGTGCCATAAAAATATGAAGTTGACAAAGTCTTCTGTTAGAACAGATGGGCCTCTAGAGTTCCAACCAATGCAGATTAAAAGCTATTATAAAGTATAAAATCAGGCCATTGTGCATTTTAGCCATACTTTTAACAAAAAGCTCTGCTTCATGTGATCATGATGACCTGTAGGGCCTGTAGTTCTTTATTGCATGGAAATTAAACAAGTTTGTTGATGTTTCAGTAGTTATGTGGTTTTGTACAGAAATGAAGACGTGCATGTAATGCTCAGATAGAAGATATCTTTTCTTAGGTTTCCAGGGCATATGCTATGGTGGATAGTTATTTTGTTTGGCAACCCTAAATCTGAATCCCCTTTCCAAGTTTGGAAAATCAACAAATTATGAGTTTTGTTTAAAGGCAGAGCTATCTCTCTTTATAGGAGTTGAAAGTGCCAGACACTCTTTTAGGTTCCCCTAAAGCTTTGATTCAGGCATGTGATCTGGGCTCAGACAATCATATGCAGCCCTAGTGGATGTTAAATCCAGGATAAATGATGCAAAGAATCAGAATCAGGTAGGCTTTCAATTAAAATTCCTCAATGACTCCTTGTTTTGAAAATCCTTTCTGATCTAAACAGTAATTATGCATAAGGTATAAAAAGTAAAAATTTTTAAAAATGTAATTGAGAGCAAATACAAGAGACATATATCCATAAACAAGAAATTGAGCTACAGGCTTACTGAACTCATAGCCCAAGAACAGGCAGTGATAGTCAGAAATTTAGCTCCTGCATGACCAATTAACTGGAGTGATTCAGACAATTCAGGGAAACAGAAAACATGGTGTGGATCCCAACTCATCCCCTTAAAAGGAGCCTGAAGAAATTACCCCAAAGGTTACCTGAGGCTAGAGCTAGAATAAAGCTGTAGGCCTACAAAAGTAAAAGCACAGATACATAGCCTTGGAACCTGGGTTTGAACCAAGCCACCAGCTTGACCGGATCTGCCAAATTCCCCAAGATCACTGTGAGAGAAGACTGAAAATGTCATTATTAGACCCAGTTTTGGACTGGGAGCCCAGGAGGACATAAAGCAGAAGCTACAAAACTGTTAAAGAGAAGAATGCAGAGATGAATAAGAGAAAGGGGAAAACTGAGGCTACAAATTAAAATGCAAAAATGCAAAAAAAACCCCACTAATGCGATGAAAAACAATTACCAAAGCAAACAGTTGAAACAAAAATTAACTCCACAAGAAATTATTTTTATATGATGGTCTGACAAAGATTTGAAAAAAAAAAAGTGTTGAAAATGTTCAGACATAAATGAAAGCATAACTTTGACTAAAAGAACTAGGAAAAATACATAGATGTTTTAAAAGAACTGGTATATTTGAAAACAAATCCATTAGAATCTTGGAAATTAGACCTGTAATCAGAGAATTAAAAGAATTACCTAAAGACAAGACCAAAAAAAAAAAAAACCGAAAACAAAATCAGTGAATTAGTACAAAATCCAGAGGAATAAGAAAGAGAAGATAAAAGATATAGAAGATAGATTAAGATGCTCCCACATTTGTAAAATAGGATTTTCAGAGGAAAAGAAGGGAAGGAATGGTGGGATGTGATAACGTGAAGATATGATTATTGGTAATTCTTTAATTAAGGAAAGCTTGACTGTGGAGAGTAAAAAGCACTCAGCACCTAATATCATAAATTTAAACAAATAGACATCTAGACATTTCATAGTACAGATGCAGAATTTCAAAGATGAAAAGATCATAGTAAAAAGACAGACTTACAAAAGACAGACTACAAGTTAATAACAATTCCGTTGAGAGCAGACTTCTCTCAATTTGTCAGCACCTTATCCTTAAGTGCTGACAAAGAAAAAGAAATAATATCTCCACAGGGGAAAAAAATAACTCTCAATTTATCATTTTTAAACCAGCTAACCTTATAATTTAAGTTTGGGGTGGGGGAGAGCGGTGAAGAAATAGAAGGCATAAAAATACCAAGAGATTTCATGTACATAAACAAACACCAGTTAGAAGATCTAACGGGAGATAAGAATTTCTTTGTAATAGTAAAAAATAAAATACTTGGACATAAACTTAAGAGACATTAGAAAATATAAGAGCAAAATTCTACAACACTCTTAAAGTGCAAAACTAGACATGAATAAATGGAAACACATACCATATTCTTCTCTTGAAAGAATCAACATAAAACCATTTCAGATGTCCTTAAATTTACTTATAAATTTAACACAATCCAAACTGTCTTAGTTTGTTCAGGCTGCTGTAACAAAATACCAAAGACTAGGTGGCTGATGAAGAACAGAAATTTATTTCTTAGAGTTCAAGAAAAGGCACTGGCAAATTAGGTGTCCAGAGAGGGCCCATTTCCTAGATGGTCATCTTCTCTCTATGTCCTCACATGTAGAAGGGGCAAAGGATCTTTCTGATAACTCTTTTATCAGGGTATTCATCCTATTCATGAGGGTTCTACCCTTGACCAGATCACCTCCCAAAGGCCCCACCTCTTAATATTATCACTTTGGGGGTTAAGATTTCAACATATGAATTTATTTTTATTTTTATTTATTTATTTATTTATTTTTAAAGATTTTATTTATTTATTTGAGAGAGAGAATGAGATAGAGAGAGCATGAGAGTGGGGAGGGTCAGAGGGAGAAGCAGACTCCCCGCCGAGCAGGGAGCCCGATGTGGGACTCGATCCAGGGACTCCAGGATCATGACCTGAGCCGAAGGCAGTCGCTTAACCAACCGAGCCACCCAGGCGCCCATTCAACATATGAATTTAGAGGTAACCTAGATATTCAGTCTATTGCACTAACCAACAGAGAAAAAAAAATACCAACAATTACTGTTTTGGAGCTTGACAAGTTGATCATAAAGTTCATTTAGAATCACAAAGAGGTAAAAATAGCTAGGAAAACCTGAAAAAGAAAAGTATTGGTGAAGGGTCTAGTACTACCAAACATCAAAACACAGTATATACACTTTATAATTAAAACACTTGGATATTGGTACAGAAATAGACAGATATACCAATGGAAAAGAACAGAAAATCTAGAAAACACGATTGTACATAGAATTTAAATATACAGTAAAAGTGGTGTCTCAAATCAGTGGGGGAAGAGATGAACATTTACTTAGCTGATATGGGCTAACTGGATGGCTTTATTGAAAAAGATAAAATGGGATCCACCCTTCACACCATATACCAGGATAAATTCTAAATGTATCAGAGATTTAAAAAAGAAAATAATACCAGAGGAAAACATGGGAACACTTCTCTGTAGCCTCAGAGTGGGGAAAACTTTCCTATGTTTTAAAATCCAGAAGTAATAGGGGAAAAGATTGATTTATTGATTAAACTGAAAAAATAAAAACAACAAAATACCATGAGTAAAGTAAAAAAAAGAAATAAAAACTGGGAAAAAATATGGAACTTCCAAAAGTAAAGAAGAAAAAGACTATTATTCCCAGAGAAAACTGGGGTAGAGATATGAATAGACAATTCACAGAAAAGAAATGCAAGTGGACCTTAACACTAAGACAGTTAACTCAAGATGAGAGAAATACAAAGTGTGCAGAAAAAAACATTTCATACTTGTGGCGCCTGGGTGGCTCAGTCGTTGGGCGTCTGCCTTCGGCTCAGGTCATGGTCCCGGCGTCCTGGGATGGAGCCCCGCATCGGGCTCCCTGCTCTGTGGGAAGCCTGCTTCTCCATCTCCCACTCCCCCTGCTGTGTTCCCTCTCTCTGAGTCTCTCTCTGTCAAGTAAATAAATAGAATCTTAAAAAAAAAAAAAAAATTTTCATACTTAACCAGAGTGGCTGACACAACATTGCTGGTGGTAGTAGAAAATGGAAGATCCCTCTGGAGGAAAATTTGGCACTATTCCTGCAAAATTTCATATGCATTTACCCTGTGACCCAGTAATCTCAATGCTAAGTATTCATTTCAACGATACATTGCCAAAAATGCAAAAAGATATATGTACAAGGTTATCCATGGAAACATATATAATGATAGGAAAAGCAGGAAATGGTCCCAAATGTCTATCAGTAGGGAACTGGTTAAATATGTGTGGATTTGAAAAGAGAAGTGCTACGCAGGAGAAAAAACGAATAAGAAATATCTCTGTATAATACTATGAAGTGATCATCGGATTTGTGGTTTAGAGAAAAAAAAGCAAGAAGGGGAAAACAGTGCAGATGGCATTTTTTTAATCTAGGAAAGGGGAAGTAATTATAAATGTGTGTATAATTATGTTCATGTGTACATTTAAAATGAAATGATAATTCATAATATTTAAAGGGGTGCCTGGGTGGCTCAGTCATTAAGTGTCTGCCTTCGGCTTAGGTCATGATCCCGGAGTCCTGGGATCCAGCCCTGTATCAGGCTCCCTGCTCAGCCAGGAGCCTGCTTCTCCCTCTCCCTCTGCCGCTCCCCCTGCTTGTGCTCTCTCTCTCACTCTCTCTCTCTCAAATAAATAAATAAAATCTTTCAAAAAATGGTTATTTATGGAAAGAATAGGGTAAAACCTATAACCCTGATTTTGAGTTGGACGTATCATTATGAACTCAAGATGTGTTCTCTTTTACAAAAAATATATATATATATATATTTCTTAGTTTTGTCTACTAAAAAGTCATAGAGACAAAAATCAACAAACCAGAAGTAATCAGCAGCCACTAGAACCCAGACTGTGGTCTCTAATTTCCCATTAACAGAAACAGAGCTCCTGGACAGGAAATGTATGAGATGAGCTTGAACATAATGTGATATCATAAAAGCAAGAAGCTGTCAAAGAATATTAGGGCTGTGTCTTTAGGACACAGGAACCAATGTGATCAAAGATGGGTGTGTCTAAATAGCATGAAGGATAAAAACATGCAAGGGACTTAAATCCACAAGTTTATAAGGACATTTAAAAACATGCTCTTTGGTCATCCTCAGAGGATACTAAAGAGCCTATGTACTATTTTGAATTGAGAAATAAAGAGGGGGGAGGATCAAACATTAATTATGCCTTTCTTATATGAACTGTACCTCAGGGTAAGCAATTACTTGGTAAGTACAAGTTTATCTTTATAAGTATTCCAGTTAATAAGTGAAGAAGGGGGGCGCCTGGATGGCTCAGACGTTAAGCATCTGCCTTCTGCTCAGGTCATGATCCTAGGGTCCCGGGACCGAGCCCCACATTGGGCTCCCTGCTCAGTGGGAAGCCTGCTTCTCCCTCTCCCACTCCCCCTGCTTGTGTTCCCTCTCTTGCTGCCTCTCCCTCTGTCAAATAAATAAATAAAATCTTAAAAAAAAAAAAAATAAGTGAAGATGGAATAGCAAAAATAAAACATCACCATTTTATAACCCCTATTTATTTAATGGATATATGTAATGATCAATAATGGCTGTTAATGGCATAAAAAGAGACAACTAGACATTATGTGCTTCCTAGTGGGTGTATACTGCACCACCTATGGTAAGATATATGAGTAAATTTAATTAACTATTAATTTAAAATAATTATAACTACCTTTTGTATTTAAAATAAATATAAGATTAAAACACTAAACAAAATCAAGATTTCCCTAAATATGTTGTTGGTGGTAAAAGCAGACTAAGGACCTTGTCATGGTTGGGATAAGGATACAGATATTGAATAACTTTAATTTTCGTTAGAAAACTTAAAGAAGAATATGTATTTTAAAATTTGGAGATAACAAATTAATAAATAAAAGATATGATATATGGCTTCCAAATCAGCAAATGGGAAGTTTTATCTATCAAACAGAAGACATGAAAAAAGCAACAAAAAATAATTGGATAACAGAAAATATAAAATAAATCAAAATACATTAGTAATTAAAATAAATGAAACAGATGACACTCTTATTAAAATAGTGGAATATTTTAAAATTCAACTATATAAGGCATAAATAAAAGAATATCTCACAAAAATGTTGAAAATAAAGGAATGGAAAAATATGTACCATGCAAATACTCACCATAAAAAGATGCTAAACCTATATTAATATGTCAAATTAGAATTTGAAGCAAAAAGCACTAACTGGAATAGAGAGAGAATTTGCAATAATATAATGCAAATTCTACCAGAAAGATATTGTATGTAACTTGTATGTAACAGACAATATTGCCTCAAGACATATATACAACAATCCATAATCACAATGGGAAATTTAAGAACATCTCTATTATAAACCAATAGAGCAAGCAGACAAAAAATTATCAAGGATACAGAATCTTTGAACAACAAAATTAGCAGCCAATAAATATAAAATATACATTATATCCAAACATACATGGAATGCTTGCAAAAATTAATCACTTACTAGAACTTAAAAAAAGTCTAAAAAAGTATAAAAGATCTACTGTTATAAGGTGCCTGGGTGGCTCAGTCAGTTGAGCATCTGAGTCTTGATTTCAACTCGGGTCATGATCTCAGGGTCGTGAGATCAAGCCCCATGTTGGGCTCCTTGCTGGGCATGGAAGGTGCTTAAGATTCTCTTTCTCCCTTTACTCACTCCCCCTGACCCCAGGGCACGTGCATGCGTGCACTCTCTTAAAAAAAAAAAACCACCTGTTGTTACACTGACCGTGTTCTTCTCTGACCAAATAAATTGAATTAGAAATCAAGCACCAAAAAAAAAAAACTGGTTAAAAACACAACAATGTTTGCACACTTAAAAATGCTCTCAGAACTAACTCATGATAAAACAAGAAAACTTCGGGCTCCCTCCTCCGGGGGAAGCCTGCTTCTCCCTCTCCCCCTCCCGCTGCTTGTGTTCCTGCTCTCGCTATCTCTGTCTCTGTCAAATAAATAAAAAAAATCTTTAAAAAAAAAAAAATAAAAAAAAAACAAGAAAACTGCAATAGAAATCACAAAACAGAAATCTAAAACTGAATGACAATGAAAGTACTACATTTTAAAACTTGTAATATGCAGCTAAAACAGCATTTAGAAGGAAATTTACAGTCTAAACTGTATTTGTTTAAAAATGAAAAGATTGAAAATAAAGAAGTTAATTGAAAACAAAGGAGTTAAGTGTTCTCTTCCAGAAATTAGAAGAAGAGTGACAGACTTTCAGTTAATACGGAAGAGACAGATTTTATGGGACTAGAAAATCTTAAAAACAGACAAACAGGGACGCCTGGGTGGCTCAGTCAGTTAAGCGTCTGCCTTCGGCTCAGGTCATGATCCCCCGGTCCCAGGATTGAGCCCCGCGTCGTGTCAGGCTCCTTGCTCAGCGGGGAGCCTGCTTCTCCCTCTGCCTGCCCCTCCCCCTGCCTGTGCTCTCTCTCACACTCTCTTTCTGGCAAATAAATAAATAAAATCTTTAAAAAAGACCCAGACAAACAAAAAGCTTCCTGGAAACAAGAATAGGAAGGTATTTTTAAAAAAGATATACTCAGGAAATAACAATAAGAACAAAGAAACAAAAACATGGAAAAACCTCAATAAAATGGCTCTCTCAGAGCACGAGAGAGCACAAGCAGGGGTAGCGGCAGAGGGTGAGGGAGAGGGAGAAGCAGGCTCCCCGCTGAGCAGGACCCTGGGATCATGACCTGAGTGGAAGGTAGACGCTTAACGGACTGAGCCACCCAGGCGTCCCTATAAGAATGTTTTTAACACACGCCAATCATAAGAATTACTAAGAGTTGAAAATGGTTGCTTCTGGGGAACAGAAATGGGAGCAATGTGACAGAGAATGTGTTATTTGTTATGTAACAATCTGTTTGCACAAGTATATGAGTTTTCCAAATATATGTATATATAACTTTTATAAAAATAAATTTTAAAAACGTGAATGGACTAACACTTTAAAATAAGTTGGAATAAAGGGGACAAGAGCAATGAAAGTGAAGTGGAAAACAAATCTCTGGTAATAAATGAAAAAGGGAAAAGGCACAAATAGTCTTAGGAGCAATAAGGTGCTATGACATTACAAACAGAATTTTCTAACATTAAAAGATAATACAAGGAAAAAGAGAAATTTATTTCAAAGCTTAGATGAAATAAGTAATTCCCAGGAAAATATAAATGATAAAAATTGACTCAAGAAGTAAGAGATATGAATTAAGCAATACAAATTAAAAAAAAAATCCAACTAGTTATCAGATGTCTTATTCAAAAAACATCATGCCTAGTTAATTTTATAGGAAAGTTTTATCCACTCTCAAGGAACATATTCTCCCTATCCTATACAAACTTTTAGAGAACATAAGAAGGAATGCTACTGGACTCATTTTATGAGGCTAATAAAACCTTGATACCAAAATTGGATAAGGATAGTGCAACAAAATTAAACTTATACACCATCCTCACTTACAAACATAGATATTAAAGTTCTAAGAACTTATTAACTTAGCGACAGTGCCTATTAAAAAATATATTATACTAAAGTATCAGTTTTCTATTGTCGTATAACAAATAACCACAAAACTTATTGGTTTGAAACAACACCCATTCATTATCTCACAGTTTCTGTAGGTCAGAAGTTCAGACACAGCTTAAATGAATCTTCTGCTTAGGGCCTCACAAGGCTGCAATCAAGTTGTCAGCCTGGGCTGGGGTCTCATTTAAGTCCTGGGGTCCTCTTCCAAGCTCACATGATTGCTGGCAGAATTCATTTCCTTGCAGCTGTAGAACTTATAATGGCTTGTTTCTTCAAGGCCAGCTGGGGAATCTCTAACCACTAGACCCTCTTTTAAAAAGATAGCCTAATTAGGTCAGGTTCATCCAGGATAACCTACCTCTCTTTTGATTAACTTAAAGTCAAGTGACTAGGGACTTTAATTGCACCTGAAAAAAATCCCTTCACTTTGCCACCTTCTATTGATTAGAAGCACATTTAGGTTTTACACATTCCCCGGGGAAGGGGATTATACAAAGGCGTTGATACCAGAGGGTGAGAGTTACAGAGTACATCTTAGAATTCTGCCTACCATGACCAAGTAGAGCTTATCCCAGGAAGCCAAAGATGATTGAACATAGAAAAAAACTCTATCAATGTAATAAATATGCTGTATTACTAGATGAAAAAAATACGATTATATAGAGAAATATTAAAAACACATTCAGTAAAATTTAACACTCATTCAGGAAAAAAATCCTCCGGCAAATTCAGAAAAGAAGGTAACTTCTCTAACCTATAAAAGCATCTATCCAAATTTATCGAAAATGTTTCTAGTCCAGCATGTGAGGAAGCTTCAAAGTCACCACCCTAACAAGTAAGAAGTTGAGCAAACTGAAAAATTAACAACTCTCATTAGATCTACAAGAGAGTTGGTGTCATAGAGCAAAGCACTGTCCACATAATTGGAGAGACACAGAGAAATACAGAGAATCACAACTTACAGGAGCAGAAACCCATGAGCAGAAACCTCTGAAGGAACCAGTTCTGGGGTAGGGAAGACTGAACTGTAATTGATGAATTGCTGGAGGCTACTGTGCACCAGTCTGAGAGATGAAAGCTCCACAGAGACCCAGTTATCGAGGGAATCACACTCATTTGTGAGTTTTACCTCCTGGAGCTCAACCAGGCTCTCATCACCAATATTGGAGATTATTCCCTCACGCTTGCAGCAGGGGGAGTGGCAAAGAAACCATTCCCAAATACTTCAGAGTGTTCTGTTCTTAACAAGGTCTGCCCTCAGGAGAAAGTATTTATTTATTTATTTTAAGATTTTATTTTATTTATTTGACAGAGAGAGATAGCGAGAGAGGGAACACAAGCAGGGGGAGAGGGAGAAGCAGGCTTCCCGCGGAACAGGGAGCCCGATGCGGGGCTCGATCCCAGGACTCTGGGATCATGACCTGAGCTGAAGGCAGACGCTTAATGACTGAGCCACCCAGGCGCCCCAGGAGAAAGTATTTAACCAGAGATTAACCTGCTGGGATTCTATCAGAGCCTAATTGACCTGGGGCAAAGGAAATACCCTACCCCAGCCCACTCTAGCCATTCTGTCCCACCAAAAGGTGGGGCGGGGGGGGGGGGGATCTAAGAAGCCCATATGAAGTTCACAGTCCAGAGGCATAGACTCAAAAAAAAAAGGACTGAAACCTAATCATAGAACTATATGCAGTATGTTGCCCCTCCTCCCACACCTCACTAACACATCACTGAAGATTTACTTGCAGTCATTCCTTTTACCCGGTACATCATGTTTGGCTATCAAGAAAGAATTACAAGACCTACTAAAAGGCAAATAACACAGTTTGAAGAGACAGAGCAAGCATCGGAACCAGAGTCAGATATGACAAGGATATTGGAATGATCAGACCAGTAATTTAAACAATTGTGATTAATATGCTAAGGGTTCTAGTGGATAAAGTAGATAGCATACAAGAACAGATGGACAATATAAGCAGAGAGATGGAAAGTCAAAGAATGAATCAAAAGAAATGCGATAGCTAAAAAAAAGTGAAGAATGCCTTTGATGGGCTTATTAGTAGACTGGATAAGGCTAAGGAAAGAATCTCTGAGCTTGAGGATATCTCAATAGAAACTTCCAAAACTGAAAGGCAAAGAGAAAAAGGGTAAAAAAAAAAAAAAAGAAAACCCAGAATAGAACATCAAAAGGTGTAACATACATGTAATGGGAATACCAGAAGGAGAAGAAAAGGAGAAAAGAAAAAGTAGTTAAAACAATAATGACTGAGAGTTTCCCCAAAGTAATGTTACACACCAAACCACAAATCCAGGAGGCTTGGAGAACACTAAGGAGGATAAATGCCTTCCTTATGTATGATTATATGTAAGCAAAAGAAATGATACAAGGGGCAAGAGGGAGGAATTAGGGTTATTTTGTTAGGTAAAGTACTTGCACTACCTGTGAAGTGGTGTAGTGTTTTTTCACAGTGGACTTGGATGCGTTCTAAATGTATATTGCAAACTCTAGGGCAAACGCTAAAAAAAAAAAAAGAGGCATAACTGATATGCTAAGGAAGGAGAGAAAATGGAATCCCATGAAATGCTCAATTAAAGCCATAAAAAGAACAGAAAAAGAGTGGAAGACAAGAATAGGAACAAAGAACAAGGCAACAACTACAAAACAGTAACAAAGTAACAAGTAATCCCTTTAAATGTCAATGGTCTAAATGTACCAATGAAAAGACAGGTTGTCAGAGTGAGACAAAAAACATGATCCAACTCTATGTCTATAAGAAACCCACTGTATTTTTTATTGAGTTATATTCAACATACAACATTATGCAAGTTTAAGGTGTACAACGTTGATTTGAGACACTTATCATACATTTATTGATATATTTATACTGCAATATGATTGCCATAGTACCATTAGCTAACACCTTTATCGTGCCGGGGTGCCTGGGTGGCTCAGTTGGTTAAGCGACTGCCTTCGGCTCAGGTCATGATCCTGGAGTCCCGGGATCGAGTCCCGCATCGGGCTGCCTGCTCGGCAGGGAGTCTGCTTCTCCCTCTCCCGCTCCCCCCTCTTGTGCTCTTTCTCTCTCTCACTCTCTCTCTCAAATAAATAAATAAAATCTTAAAAAAAAATAAAATTAAAATAAAAAAAAACAACAAAAAAACACCTTTATCGTGCCACATAGCACCTCTATCACATCACATAATTACCATTTCTTCTAGTGTTGATAACACTTAAAATCTAGTCTCTTAGCAAGTTTATTGTTTACAGTACAGTTTTGTCTATAGTCACTGTGCTATGTCTATAAGCACTGTACTGTTATCTCCAAGACTTATTTACCTACTAGTAACAAGTGTGTACCCTAAAACAATATCTCTCTCATTCCCACACCCCCACCCAGGTTGTTGCAAATGGCAGAATTTCCTTTTTTCTCATATCTGAATAGTATTCCGTTGTACAGTTAACTCTTGAACAACACAAGGGTTAGGGGCACTGACTCCCCACATAGTAAAAAATCCACATATGACATTTGACTTCCCCCAAATTTAACTACTAATAGCCTACTCTTCACTGGAATCCTTACCAATGATATATACAATTGATTAACATGTATTTTGTATATTATATATATATACTATATTCTTTTTTTTTAAACATTTTATTTATTTATTTGAGAGAGAGACAGATAGTGACAGAGATAGCACAAGCAAGGAGGAGAGGGAGAAGCAGGCTTCCCGCCGAGCAGCGAGCCCGATGCGGGGCTCGATCCCAGGACCCTGGGATCATGACCTGAGCCGAAGGCAGCCGCCTAACCGACTGAGCCACCCAGGCACTCCTATATATACTATATTCTTACAATAAAGTGAGATACAGAAAAAATATTAAGAAAATCATAAGGAAGAGAAATACATTTACAGTACTGTACTGTATTTATTGGGAAAAAAAATCCATGTATAAGTGGACCCCTCAGTTCAAACCTGTGTTGTTCAAGTGCCAAATGTGTGTGTGTGTGTGTGTGTGTGATATTTTCTTTACCCATTCATTCTTGATAGACAGGTTGTTTTTAAATCTTGGCTATTGTGAATAATGCTGCAATAAACATGGGAGTGCATATGTCTCTTCAGTAATCTGTTTCATTTCTTTTGGTTATATACCAGAAATGGTATTGCTGAAACATACGGTAGTTCTATTTTTAATTTTTGGAGCAACCTCCATGCCATTCTCCACAATGGCTGAACCAGTTTACAATCCCAACTGTGCACAAGGGTTCTCTGATCTCCATACCTTCATTAACACTCATTATCTCTTGTCTTCTTGATAATTGCCATTCTGATAAAGGCGAGGTGATATCTCATCACGGTTTTGATTTGCACTTCCCTGGTGATGAGTGATGTTGAGCAACTTTTCATGTACCTGTTAGCCATTTGGATGTCTATGTAGTTTCTCTGCCCATTTTTAATCAGATTATTTGTTTTTTTTATTGAGTTGTATCAGTTCTTTATAAATTTTTTATATTAACCCCTTATCCAATACATTGTTTGCAAAATTTTTCTCCCATTCTGTAAGTTGCCTTTTCATTTCGTCGATGGTTCATTTTGCTATGACAAAGCCTTTAAGTTTGGTGTGGTCTCATGTGTTGATTTTTCCTGTTTTTTGTCCTTTCAGTGTCACGTCCAAAAAATGATTGCCAAAACCAATGTCGAGGAGCTTCTTACCTGTTTTCTTCTAGGAGTTTTACAGAAGAAACCCACTTTAGCTATAAAGACATATATAGATTAAAACTACATGAACAGAGAAAGACATACCATGCTAACAGTATTCAAAAAAAGTAGGAGTAGCTCTACTAATTTCAGACAGAACAGACTTCAGAGCAAGAAGTTTTCAGGGACGAAGAGGGGCATTACATAATGATAAAAGGGTCAATTCTCCAAAAAGATGTAACAATTTTGTGTGTGTGTGTGCGCCTAACAACAAAGTCTCAAAATACATGAGGCAAACACTGATAGAACTGCAAGGAGAAATAGATGAATTCACTATTATAGTTGGAGACCTGAACACCCCTCTATCAGATATGGATAAATCCAATGGGCAGAAAATCAGTAAAGATACAGTTAAGCTCAACAACACCATTAATCAACTGGGTATAATTGACGTCTATAGACTACTTCATCCAACAGCAGCAGAGTACACATTTTTCTCAAACTCACATGAAGCTTTCAGCAAGATAGACCATGTATTGGGCCACAAAATACCCCATAACAAATTTAAAAGACTAGAAATCAAATGATATGTCCACTCAGGCCACAATGGAATTAAACTAGAAATCAATAACAAAAAGATAACTAGAAAATCCCAGAATACTTGGAGATTAAACAATACACTTCTATATAACAAAAGCAAAAACAGTGGTTAGAGGGACATTTATAGCTTTGAACAAATATATTAGAAAAAAAGGAAGGTCTAAAACTGTTTATAGTAGTTTTATTCATATTTACCAGAATTAGAAAACAACTGAAATGTCCTTCAGTAGATGAATGGATAATTAAACTGTGGTACATCCAGATAATGCAATATTATTCATCTCTAAAAATAAATGAACTATCAAGCCATGAAAAGACATGGAAGGACCTTAAGTGCGTATAACTAAGTGAAAGAAGCCAATCTAAAAAGGCTACATACTATACGATTCCAAATACATGACATTCTGCAAAAGGCAAAACTACTGAGACAGTAAAAAGATCAGTGGTTGTCAAGGGTTGGTGGGGGGTAGGAAGGAAGATGAATAGACAGAGCACATATGATTTTTAGGACCATGAAAGTACTCTGTATGATACTATAATGATAGATAGATGTCATTATACATTTGTCCAAACCCATAGAATGTACCATAGTGTAAACAATGGACTTTGAGTGATTATGATGTGTCACTAACTGTAACAAATGTATCACTCTGGTGTATTATGAATATAGGAGGCAATGCATGTGGGATATAGGAAATATATGGAAAATCTCTGTCCCATCCACTCAATTTTTCTGTGAATCTAAAACTGTTCTAAAAATTAGTCTATTTAATAAAAATTATGGAAAACATCATTTAAAAAATAAGAAGCATGCCCATAAATCTTAGGAATAAGACAAAAATGGCTGCCATTCTTTTTTTTTTTTTTAAGATTTTATTTATTTATTTGACAGAGTGACAGAGAGAGAGCACAAGTAGACAGAGTGGCAGGCTGAAGCAGGCTCTCCGCTGAGCAGGGAGCCCAACGTGGGGCTTGATCCCAGGACCCTGGGATCATGACCTGAGCCTAAGGCAGGTGCTTAACCAACTGAGCCACCCAGGTGCCCCCCCTCCTTTTTAAGCTTTTATTGCCATTCTTTTTTTAAACTTAAAATTGTATCTGAGATTTTCAGCAATGCAATACGATAAGAGAAATAAGAGATAAAAGGGGTGGAATAGAAACGTAAAAGTGTCCTTATTTGCAGATGATAGGTTGTTTGCAAAGAAAATTCAAGAGAAGATGCAAACTCCTTGAAATAGTAGAAGTGTTCAGCAAGGCTATTAAATACCAGATCAACATATGAAAACCAATAGCATTCTTAGGCACCAGCTATAGATAATTAGACAATGGGAATGGGATGGGAAAGAAGAGTCTATTAGCAGTAACAATACAACCACAGAGTACCTAGCATTAATTCCTTCAAAAAACGTTCAGGAACATTGAGGTGAAAAGTATACAGAGCTATGAAAATATAATAAAGAAGACAAATACACACAGACACACACACACATATATATAGAATATATACTATTCTTCATGAAAGGCAAGACTCACCATAATAAAATTATCAATTTTCTTAAACAAATCCTTTCAATGCAATTGCAATAAAAATACCAATAATGGTGTTTTTTAGACCATGATGTACTTATCCTAAAGTTTATGTGAAAGATCAAAGGGTCACTAATAGCCAAGAAAAGTTGGAAGAACAGTGTATATGAATTTGCCTTATAAGACATCCTCTTGGGGCTCCTGGGTGGCTCAGTCGGTTAAGCATCTGCCTTCAACTTAGGTCATGATCCCAGGGTCCTGGGACGGAGCCCCGCATCGGGCTCCCTGCTCAGAAGGAAGCCTGCTTCTCCCTCTTCCACTCCCCCTGCTTGTGTTCCTTCTCTCGCTGTCTCTCTCTCTCAAAAAATAAATAAAATCTAAAAAAAAAAAAGACATCCTCTCATTATAAAGCTAATTATCATTAATGTAGCATTATGTTGATAGAGAAATAGAGCAATGGAACCAAATAGAGACTTCAGTTAACAGACCTACGTATGTAAAATAGAAAATCTGTAAGAGGCAACTCAGCAGGAAAAGAATTCACTAAATGGTGCTGTTGAGGCTGTCCTCAGCCCTTTTGTCTCCTTCTACCTATATACACTTTTCTTAAAAACATCATCTACCCTTTGGAATTCATCTGGTGATTTCCAAATCTGTTCCTCCATCCAGATTTCATCCTTAATTTCTGGGCCCGTTTATTCAATTGTTTATTGGAAATGTCCTCTTAGAACTCAAAATATGCAAACTGAACTTAATACATTGTCCCATAAATCTGCTCTTATTTATGTACTCCCAAACTCAGTTAGTAGACCCACCCTTTACTCTATTAACAAGCCAGAACTCCCTGGAAGCCATTCTAGACCAATATTTCCCAAAGGCAAACCCAACAGAACAGAATATTAATAGGTAAAAGTCGTTTGATAAAATAAAGTTTTGAACTTTTGGGTTAAAAAAAAAGCAACAACAGATCTTCCTTGTCGAATTAGTTATCAGGGCCCTTAATACTCTGGTGTGCATTTAAGCCCAAACTTGTGTGGATCACAGGATGCCCTTTTTATTTTATTTTATTTTTTACTATTTTTTAAAGATTTTATTTATTTACTTGAGAGAGAACGAGAGAGCACAGAGGGAGAGGGAGAAGCAGAGAGCCCGATGCGGGGCTCGATCCCAGGACCCCCAGATCATGACCCAAGCCAAAGGCAGACGCTCAACCGACTGAGACACACAGGCACCCCTAGAATGCCCTTTTTAAATAAAGTATTTTGCTGCAGGATTAAATTTCTAAGAACTTAAGGAAATATTTTTCTTTCTTTACTTCTCCCATCTCCCAATAATCAGTAATTGCTTTGAGTTTATTGCCTAAATATCATGGGACTTCTCCCTTTAGTGGCCACAGGCCTTTGAACATTCAGTCTCACTCCCTTTATCCCAACCCTTTCTCCACACAGCTGCCAGTGACTCATGTAACAAAAATGACTGTGTTAGTCTCCTGCTTAAAGCACCTCAATGGACCAACATTTCAATGGAAAGCTCAAAGTTCCTTAGTCTTGCAAGACCACTTACTTATCAGCCCCAATGTTCCTGCTCCTTTCCAATGTTTCCCACCCCAGTGATAGTGAAGCACATATGGCCTACCAAGTATGTCCCAGCCTTCATTTTCTCTGTACCGTCCTCTGCCTACAATTCCACACATTGTGTGTTATGTCCAAGGATAATGGTTTCCACTTGCTGGACTGGATTTTATAGTCTAATTGAGAAACCGATAGTAACAAGTGTGGAATAATTGGCAAGTAAGATTATTAGCCTGGTGGGTGGGTTTATTTCTAGGCCTTGATGCTTTGTTAACTGACCCCTGCGCATCTGTGTAATGACTTCTGATCAAGGTTTCTCGTCAGAACTTTGTGTTATACCCTGTTTGATGAAAAAACGTGCCAACATCTATGGGCTTTTTCTGTAACTACAAATCTGATTCAGTCTTTGGCAAAATACCTCTTTATCTTTATGACCGTCTCTTTATTATAGTGGAGTCATATTGACATTAACAAACCCTGATAATTCTGATTACATTAAAATTAGTCACTCTGTGTATCAGAAGACACCCTTAAGAAAGTATAAAGGCAAGCCACAAAGTGGGAAGAGATTTTTGCATAATATATAACTGACAAAGGGCTTGGACCCACAAAACATGAGAACTCCTACAAATCAATAGGAAAAAGACAACCCAATAGAGAAATGAACAAAGATTCAAACCACCACTTAAGAGAAAATTCAAATGGCCAGTACATATACGACAATGTTAGTCAACATTGTTAGTAATCAGGGAGACACAAATTAAAACCATAATAAGATACCATTGTGTTTGAAATTTAACCCCACCCGAATTCCTAACACCAGGAAAGGTTGACAATATTAAATGTCAGTGAGAATGAGGAACAAAAGTAACTCTTGAACAGTGCTAATGGAACTGTAAATTGGTACAAACTCTTTGGAAAACTATTTGGCTAAAATTGAACATAAAAACTGATGACTCAACAATAGTAGTCCTGAGTGTAAATCCATCAGAAATGTATGTGTAAGTGCATCAAAAGACATGTATAAGGATGTTCATAAAAGCCTCACGCTGGAAATAAAGCAAACATTCACTAACATAAATGAATTGTGGAATAGTCATACTATGGAATACTACACCGCAATTAAAATGAACGATATACAGCAAATTAGATCAATCTCACAAGCATTATATTGAGCAAAAGAACCAAACACCAAAGAATGCAAAGAATGCACAGTATTCCATTCTATTCCATAAATTTTTAAAAAGGACCAAATTCATATTTAATATGATGGTAAATGCACATATGTGGTAAAACTACAGAGAAAAGCAAGAAAATGATGACCATGAAAATCAAGATAGTGGTTACCTGTAGAGGAGGAAGGAGATTGTGATTGAGGGGGCCCATGGAGTCATGGAAAGGGAGACTCATTGAGTTTGGGAAATGTTCTATTTTGTGGTTTGGATGTTGTTTACACTGGTATTCATTGAATAATTCATTAAACTGTACGTTTCCATTTTGTATGCTTTTAAAATTCGTATTTTAATAAATGTAGTTGCATTTTCTTTTAAAGATTTTTTTATTTTCAAGTAATCTCTACACCCAGTGTGGGGCTCAAACTCGCAACCCTGAGACCAAGAGTCACATGCTCTGCCAACTAAGCCAACCAGGTGCCCCTAAAATTTGCATTTTATTTCATAGTAAAGAAATTTAAAAATACTAGTATCTGGGCTCCATCCCAACCCAAGTGTAGCAGAATTTTGGGTGAGGGTGGGATTTGTGCATGTTTTTTTGAAAACCTCTTATGTGATTCTAATAAGCAGCCAAGGTCGAGAATTGCTGACCTAGAGGATGATTAAACTTTCTTAAATATTCGTTCTTCACCTTTTAACATGATCTTAACTCAAGATATACTTCTCTGGTGAGTTCTGAAATACAGGCATTCCATAGTGTTGGTGGAAACCCTTGTTATGTTTATTAGCGATATTTTCATGTGTTTGTGTCTTACTTCCCGATGTATACCCTTTGAGGGCAGAAGCCAGTCTCATACCTATTCGTATATTTTGCAGTGCTCAGCACAGTGCTTATTGGTGGTCTAATTTAATATTTATCTAGGGTGCCCCCCCAAACCGTATACCAAACATATGAATCGGTTCAGAGAGCTGAGTACAAAGGGAAAAGCTGAGGGACCAAGTAGAAAAAGGAGTGAAACGGGAGAAACAGCACTGCAGCAAAGTTGCACTCTCCTCTGCCAAGTCCTTTCTCCCTCTTGAACAGACATTTGAAACCCCACCCCTGGGTAGCACAATCTCTGCCAGCTTCTGTTAAACAAGGTTTCATGCTCCCAACTTTCTCCTTGAATCAAAATAAAAATATGCTCAAGGACAGGGAAATTCAAAGGGACTCCAAGAGGTATGATTTCAAGAGGAGGGCCTGAAGCTTCTAGCCAAGTCAGGTAGAATCCTATTCAAAATCTCATCATTGGACTTGTTAGCAGCAAAGCTGCGCACCATTTACAGGTCTATGCATGGGGGATGCTTCAAAGAGATCTCTTTTCCATATCTCAAAGCATCCTGTGGCCCAGAACAAAACTGGCCAAAATCCAAAGTGGCTTCTTGACTGGGGGCTCCCTCTGGGTGGAGTACTTCCTGTTTTGAGGAAACTGATCAGCTAATAGGAACCGAGGTGTTAATGACCAATGAGGCTATCTAACGTACTCTTCCAAGACAGATGCCATTCACACCTTAACAGCTGCGTTTAATACTGTAGATCTGGAAGAGTGACTAGTGTTGGGAAGTTCAGACATTGGGGCAGTCTGGTAAATCCATGAAATATTTTGTGGGGAGAGGTTAGAATCCCTCAAACCGCATTATGCATCTCTGAGCTCCCAGGGGCTGATTGTACACTTATGAAGCAAGGCGGGGACACAGCTAGCTCTTTCTTTGGGAACTTGTGCGTAAACGACCTACCTCTTAATCTCTGTCGTGAAGTCAATCGAAGTCTTCACTTCCAACTATCCTGGACTTTCCAACTACCCTGGATGACTAGGTCATCCCATCCCCGCCCTGCCTAGAACTGTTCATGTCTCTCCTCCCCTGTACCCTGACCTTACTCAAATATCTTCAAAACCTAATTTCCGCCTTCCTTTTTCATAAAATCTTACAGATCTTTATCACTTTCCTTTTCTGAGTTCTACAGCCTTTATTGTCTGATTAGTTATTTTGTTCATTAACTTCAAAAATATTTTCTAAGTACTCTAGAGACCTGTGTGGTTGAGGTTTAATTACTTCACTTTCCCACTGTGGAAGAAGCCGCATTTACCCTCTATTTGCATATTCATTTGAATATTCCTGATCTATATATGTGTCTGTTCTTTGTATTCTCTTTGAATTGGTTCTAACATCTGCCTCGTGCTCTCATTATAAGTTAAATAGAATCTATAACGTATGTTCATTTTTATATCTCTATAAGAGTCAAAACTTTACCATTAAAAAATTATCTTCAACAGGCCAGATACCATTCTGGAATGGAAATAGACATGGGATACTAAAATGAAATAAGGCATAGCTTTGGTATTGTTAATTCTTTTTGAACCCCATCAGAAGAGTAAATTCCTTAAGGCCAGAAACACCTTGTGTCTCCTTCAATGAGGATTTGCTGGTTAATTGCTTACTGGATTAATTTCCTTCCAGAGAACTTTTTTCTTTTTCTGCTCTAAACCAAATGGTTGCTGTGTTGTGATGAGAAGGTAAAAGAGTTTTATTTTAGAATGTAGTTAGCAAAGCTTTGGGGAACTCAGAAAAACTGCTCCTCCAATGAAGGGCTTAACATTACTGGAACCATGAATATTTTTGGCCTTGGAGGAAATGAATATCACATTCTTGACCGCTCAAATGTACAAAATTAAACCTTGTGGTTTTATCTATTTTTTAAGTTTTCCAGAAAGAACAAAAGGCTGACTAAACCTTCTTTTCATCTTTGCCAACAAAAATTCTTTATGCTTATATAGTGTATTACCTTTTATTTGAGGTGCTTTTAAATGCCTGAAAAATGTTTAACCTCATCACCACCTTGGGATCTGTATGGGCATCATTTATCCCCATTTTGAAGACAAGGAAACTGAGGAGTGGGGTGACAAGATTTTTCCAGGGCAGCAGAGAGGGTTGTAGAAAGGCAGACAGAATTCTTTTTTTTTTTTTTTAGTTTTTTTTTAAGATTTTATTTATTCATTTGAGACACAGATATATATAGAGAGAGAGAGAAAGCATGAGCAGGGAGAGAGGCAGAGGGAGAAGCAGGCTCCCCGCTGAGCCAGGAGCCCGATGTGGGGTTCAATCCCAGGACCCTGGGATCGTGACCTGAGCCGAAGGCAGACGCTTAACCATCTGAGCCACCCAGGCGCCCCAGGCAGACAGAATTCTTAAGTCCTGGATCAGTCTTCTAAACTCAGGCCAGCAAGTACTGTAACCCTTGATGTTCTTTACAGCTATTGGAAAAAGCTGAGGTGGTTGCCAGTGGACATGGAAAAGAGACAACCTAAAAATGTTCATAAAACCCTAAATTTTCATAAAATCCTTGGGAATTTATACAAACTTTTATATTAACTGGCATTCTGACTATCAGCAATTTTGTATAACTGCCATTTACTCTGTAAATGTTACAGCCCCACCCCCTCCCCCACAGCTCGTACTAATAATGTTCTGGCTGAAGACAAGGGTCTAAGCTGAACTTTAATCTGCCTTCACTATGTTTAATATAAATTGGTATGTTTGGGGCACCTGGGTGGCTCAGTCCGTTGAGCGTCCAACTCTTGGTTTCAATTCAGGTCATGATCTTGGGGTCCTGAGATCAAGCCCCACACTGGGCTCTGTGCTCAGTGCAGAGTCTACTTGAGATTCCCCTTCCCCTCTCTCCTTCTGCCCCTCCCCGCCCCTCTCTCTCAAATAAATAAATCTTTTAAGAATTTGCTATGTTCACACAGTCTTGCCCGTTAATGTTCACGTCAGCATTAGCCATGATAGCCAAAATGTGGAAACAACCCACATGTCCTTAAACTGATGGATGGGTAAACAAAATTGTGGTGTAGCCATACAATGGGGTGCTATTAGGCCATAAAAAGGAACGAGGTACATGCCACAGCATGGATGAACCTTGAAAACATGCTAAGTGAAAGAAACTAGACACAAAGTGCCACACACTTCATGATTCCATTTATACGAAATGTCCAGAGAAGGCAAATCTAGAGAGACAGAAAGGAGGTTGGGCGTTGCCTAGGGCTGGGTATGGGAAACGGGAATGATGGCTAATGGGTCCTGCTTTCTTTTAAGGGTGATGGAAATGTTCCAAAATTAGATTGTGGTAATGGTTACACAACTCTGTAACTATACTAACAATCATCGGATTGTACATGTAAAATGGGTGAATTTTATGGGATGTAAAGTATACCTCAATAAAGTTGTTAATAAATATATTCCCAATGACTCTCCCACATATTCCTCTACCCTTAACTGCTCCACAAGAACACCAAAGAAACCAATTGCCATCGCAAAGACAACAAGAATCATTTTATATCATTTTAAGTTTTATTTTTCAGGACAATAATACAAGTGTCATGGGATTCAAAGCTTCAGTATCGTGATCTGAGGGCAATTCCACCACAGGTGTGCAGCTTAACAGGGTGTTAATTGGAAAGCCTGTGAACACCTCCTCCACAGGCAGCCCGGAAAGCTGTGCCAGGATTTGCTAGTGAGTAGAATAATTCAAGAGCCAAACCCATGATCAAAAATAAAAAGAAATTTAACTTGTTTTTATACTGCAGCCATTACCACACAAAATGACTTAAAGCACATTTTAATTGGAGCTGAAGGCTCTTTGACTTCACCACTAATCAGAACCACTTCAGGTTTTGGAAATATTTCTCTACTGTGGAAGGAAAAGAAAAGAGCCAAATTAAGGGCTGAGGTTTTCTAATGGAAGTAACTTCCCCACATTCAGCAGGTTGGTTTATTCAGCAAGGGTAAGAAAAAGGCTTGCCGATTCCCTGGGGAATCAGACGTGCAAGGTTTCTGTATATAATAGCAGCCTAGCTAAGCTGGTAATATACTTTTCTTCTCTGATAATGCATGTGGCTTCTCCCAAACTCTGAGCCCCCAGCAGGTAGTGTAGGAGATGGTGAGAAGAAGGTAGCTAACACTCTCTGGAACTGATAAAACGCTTGGCGAGAAATTTGCCTTCTAAAAATGGAGGTCACAGGGTTCTAAACCCTGTATCTTTAGCTTGCCCTGGGTATCTGTCCCCTTGCTCTTCATGGAAGATGTCCAGAAACAAGCAATCATTACTCTTAAAGAGCAAAAGCCATGGGATCAACAATAGGATGATTTTGAAAAGCCTCAATTCCTTTCCCTGGTTAGAAGAGCCTTCTACTTTTATGGGAAAAATGGTTTGGAAAAAAAAAAAAAAAACTTCTGGTGATATTATTAACTAAAGATAGCTTTGCGAGAGTCCTGGTGCCATCCAAAAAGTAATGGATAGCATTCTTGCTCTTTTTAAGCCCTCTTAATACATAAGTATATCCTATGCCCAAGAAAAACAGAAAGTCCCTTTCTTATATCCAACAATATTTGTAGGAAAAATGAAATCTAAAACAAAACATAAAACTACAAGTTACGGCTGTCTTTCAAAAAGCACCAAGCTTGCGTTATGGAACAGGCAGCATTTTCCCACAAACATTTCCAATTGCTGCATCCCAATTTAACATTGCATAAAAGCAATAAGCCTCCAATCTCTACGACCAAGCAAGCTCTCTGAAAACACAGAAAAATTGCCCTGTCCTTGGCCTAATGCTGAGTACAATTTGACATATTAAAACGTGCTAAAACAATCTCTAAGCATTTGCCATGAGTGATTTGAACCACATAATTTAATGAGATCCACAAAACAAAATCTCACTTCAGGCAGAAGAAATGAAATACAGATGCTTCCTGATGTCCAGGTTGGAGTAAACTCTTTGGTTTTCAACTTGTTCTGCCTTATCCTGGTATTACTTTGAGTAGAAGATAGGAATTCAGACCTAGCCCACCGTGGAAGCAGCATAAATCTACAGTAATTTTTTTTTCCAGGATGTTAAACATGGTTTCTTAATACAGGACTCTTAGAATCTTTAATATGATAATGTGTCTTATGAACCTCTAAAGCATTTCTATAATGCAGCATGTTCTACATTTCTTTAACTCCGGTTCCCTTTCCTGTAGAAAATCTTACACAATAACGTTCTAAGGACCACACTTTTTTTTTTTAAGATTTTATTTATTTATTTGAGAGAGCGAGCACGAGAAGGGGGAGGTTCAGAGGGAGAAGCCGACTTCCCACTGAGCAGGGAGCCCAACGCAGGACTCGATCCCGGGACTCCAGGATCATGACCTGAGCCGAAGGCAGTCGCTTAACCAACTGAGCCACCCAGACGCCCTAAGGACCACACTTTAAGAAATACAGTGGAAAGGGGCGTGGCTTTCCACAGAGGAAGGCCCACAGGATTAGGTCAGTGGGATCCATCTCTCCCCAAGCCCCATAACTCTGAAGTTACCTTATGATTTCAAAATAAACATTTACTAATTTTTGTTATGATCTCAAAATAAACATTTATTAATTTTTGTTATGATCTCAAAATAAACATTTATTAATGTTTATGAGTCCTCTTCTACGAGTGAAGGTAGTTTATTTACTACCAACAAGTGGTTTGAGCAGAATTTCATCCATGACCCAAACTCTCAATCATCCGTCTCCTAACTGATCTCTGAACAATTTAGTGCTCTTCTGTTAAGGAGAATGCCTGGCTCCAAAAATCCTGAGCAGCAGGTAAATCCCTGTTTGCCTGGTAGAGAGAGAAATGGTAAGTAATAATGGAGAGATTAGATAAAGAGCAAGGGTCTTGGTAAAGTTAGAAAGACCTCGTTTTTGTTTTTTTTTTTAAAGATTTTATTTATTTGACAGAGAGAGACACAGCGAGAGAGGGAACACAAGCAGGGGGAGTGGGAGAGGGAGAAGCAGGCTCCCCGCAGAGCAGGGAGTCGGATGCGGGGCTCGATCGCAGGACCCTGGGATCGTGACCTGAGCAGAAGGCAGACGCCTAACGACTGAGCCACCCAGGTGCCCCAGAAAGACCTCGTTTTTGAAAGATTCTGAGATGGAAAAACATTTTTCTGTTAATGAAACTTCTGCCCTGACTTCAAATATAAATTTTGGAGTTACTTTGAGCAAGAAAGTGGACAGGTGCGGTTTCTACACAAAAGCCCGTTATCCGCATCTCTCTTTTCTGATCAATGTGAAAACAATGGTACTTAACCTTTCATTTGATGATTCCAAAAGCCCCACAAGAACCAGGAGCTTGACAAATGAGAATAAATTCAATGGAAATTGCCCAGTTATTTTCTTATTATGCTACTGTCTCTTCATTTTAGGGGTATGGAGGAAGCATTGCCATAAATTTATATTGGTGTAAAAAGTGGCATTCTAAAATTTTGTTCCATATGAACAGAAAGTACTGGATTCCTGTGGATCAGTTAGCTTAGTTACACAGATTGTTTTTACCAAACCATGAGCGCATGATGGTGATCTTTCAATCGATTTAGAAGCAAAAGAAGCCTCATAGCTCATGCCCTATACTTCATGTTTGCTTATCCATCAAGCACTCTGTCTCACAGCAGGTGTTCCATAGAACAGACCTTTTTACAGATGGGAGAGTGGGAGAATCCCCTATAAGTCTTCATTTTTCTTCAAAAAAAATCCTTAAACATGGGTGGGCTTTTGGGGGTGTTTTGTGGGTTTTTTTGGACACCATTTAACTTACTGTAGGTTGTCAGCGAATGTTTTTGAAATGATTTGTTATTGTGTTACATAAAGGGTCACTTAGTAATAATCATTTCAAGCTAATTAAAAAGCCTTAACATAGATGCTGACAATTTACTGTGATGAGATAATCAGCCTCTGATAGCGCTGTTAATTTAGCAAATGTAGTTCTTTAGAAATACATTTTCTTTTTTTAAGATTTTATTTATTCATTTGACAGAGAGAGACACAGCGAGAGAGGGAACACGAGCAGGGGGAGTGGGAGAGGGAGAAGCAGGCTTCCCATGGAGCAGGGAGTTGGATGCGGGGCTCGATCCCAGGACCCTGGGACCACGACCCGAGCCGAAGGCAGACGCTTAACGACTGAGCCACCCAGGCACCCCTAGAAACACATTTTCTAAACTAACAGTTTATAAAGATGAGAGAGACAGAGAAATGACTACTGAATTCTAGACTCATATTAGAAAAGACACCAAGGAAAACTGGCCTAAATGAAGTCCTGTGGGAGGCTGAGGACCATGTCCTATTCATCTTGTACCCTTCCTAGCACCTAGCACACTGCCACACACAGGTAGGCCTTCGATGAATTATTTTTTGCCTCACCAAGTTTCATAAATCAAAGAATAGTTGCAAGCTAGAGACCTTTGGGGCTAGAAGAGTTCTTGTAATATAATAAAAAGAGTACAAGCTTTGAAATGAGAAAGATACACTTTCAAATCCCAACTCTACCACTAAGCAATTGTTTTTTTTTTTTTTAAAGATTTTATTTATTTATTTGAGAGAGAGAGAATGAGAGACAGAGAGCATGAGAGGGAGGAGGGTCAGAGGGAGAAGCAGACTCCCTGCCGAGCAGGGAGCCCGATGCGGGACTCGATCCAGGGACTCCAGGATCATGACCTGAGCCGAAGGCAGTCGCTTAACCAACTGAGCCACCCAGGCGCCTCCCACTTAGCAATTGTGACCTCAGGTGGATTACTTACGCAGTTTGAGTTTTAGTCTCTTCACCTGTAAAATGAGGATGTTATTATGCAAGAATTAGGAGAGATAACATATGTACGTAGATTTGCACATTTCCTGGCTCCATAAATGTTATTTATTATTTCAGTGTTATTATTTCTAAGCATAGATGGTACAACGATTTGACAGATGGGAGGTAAAAATGATAATGGTTAATGTTTATTGAGTATCTGTTATATGCGAGGTATTGTGCTAAGTGGTTTATGAGCCTTATTTCATCTATTTACATTTTTTTTTATAACAGCCCATCAGGTAAATGAACCCATCAGGTAAATCCAGCCATCAGATATTTACTCAGACTCTACAGATAAGGCTGCTGAGGCTAATAGAAGGTAAGTAATTTGCCCAAATTCACACAGCTGGTGAGTGGCAGTCATCCAAAGTGTGTAGGAATAGGAGGCATTAATCTGAGTCCCAAGATTGAAGAGAGATGTTCAAGATCATCCTGCTGGGTAAAGTCAGAGCCAAGATTAGCCTTCAGAGCTCCTACTTATTTCTCTCTGAGACTCTGTTTTCCATTTGCCTAATGGGGATAATAATCCTATCACAAAGGATTAGGAAATAATATGAGAATCGGACATAGGCTAGAATTTATGAGGGCATAATGACACCAAGAAAAGGAGATAAGACAAAATCAAAGACAAAAACTTCTGACTTCAGAATTTGGCCTGGAGCCTGTCCTTCAGGCAGGCAGGAGGACTGCAAATAGCCCAAGAAGTTTATTTTTATTCATTCATGCATGCATGCATTTGTTCATTGACTCATTCATCCATCCTGTTACTTATTAACTACTTCTACCGTGCTCTCTTTGTCTAGGTCTTGGTCAAAGAGCTCCTTCCTGATTTGGCTGGATGCTGCCAGGATTTAGGGAACTTCATGGAGGCTAAGAGACCTGTTAGTGGCTGGACCTCTGAGCCAGAAATAACAGATTCCTGCTCTTCCTGCCTGCATCTTTCGCATTCCTGGCTGAATCCAAAGCAGTACTTTGGAACCACTGATCTACTCTCTGTCAGTCTCATAATATCTGGACGTTTTGAGGACCAATAGAGACAGGTCCAGAAAGGAAAAGCTGCTGATATAATGAAGGAGCAAAAGCCTCATTCAGCTAACATCAGACAGGGATGTATGTATATTCAACAGAGCTAATCACTCTGTTGTATCTGATGATTAGTCCACATTGTAAATTTATGCTAACAGTAAATGGCTTAGTGCAAACAGGGTCAAATTACTTTGCCAGTGGACAGCTTTGATTTACAGTTCTCAGAGCGTATTGACTCCATTTAAAACTGTTACAGACACTGTCACAGAAAAAGGTAATTTTTCAGTTAACACTAGCAGCTTGGCTTATTTGCCTCTTAAAAATTTTGTGACATTCCGTGAAATGAATTCGAATTTGCTACATGAGAAATAAAATTACGCATATTAATTTTTCATTGCCGAGGCTTATTTTCAGATAGGGATAAATATGATTCTCTTTTAAAGGAAAGTACCAGATTGTTCCCTTAAAAAGTAATATATCTATATTTCATCATTAATATCCTGAGAAAGGGTAAAATATATATTATTAAAATTCAGTAGTAACCAGAGCTTTGGTTTAGACATTAGAAGTACATTATCCAAAATGGTAGCCATTAGCTAACTGCATATGGCTTTTGAGCACTTGATATGTGGCTAGTTCAAACTTAGATGTGCAGTAAGGATAAAATACACACCACATTTCAAAGACTTAGTATGAGAAAAAGAATATAAAATTACTCATTAATATTTTCATATTAACTATATGTTGAAATGACAATAATAATTAGGTTAAATAGTATATTACTCAAGTTAAATTCCCTTGTTTCTTTTTTCCTTTGTTTCTTTTTACTTTCTAAAATATGACTACACACAAACCATAAGAGACTCTTAACCATAGGAAACAAGCTGAGGATTGCTGGAGGGGAGGTGGGTGGGGGGATGGGGTAAGTGGGTGATGGGCATTAAGGAGGACACATGAT
This sequence comes from Neomonachus schauinslandi, assembly GCF_002201575.2. NCBI lineage: Eukaryota > Metazoa > Chordata > Mammalia > Carnivora > Phocidae > Neomonachus > Neomonachus schauinslandi. The sequence goes on from NC_058419.1 coordinate 86,824,278, forward strand.
GTAATGAGCACTGGGTGTTATATACAACTGATGAATCACTGAATTCTACCTCTGAAACTAATAATACATGATATGTTAATTAATTGAATTTAAATTAAAAAAACACAGATAACTTGAGTTCCACTCCCCCCCAAAAAATGTAAATACATGAAATATTTGATTAATAACCTTCCAAAAAAGAATCTCTGGGCCCAGACAGTTTTACCAGTGAAGTCTACCAAACATTTAAGGAAGAAATGATACCAGTTCTCCACAACCTCTTCCAAAAAATAGAAGAGGAAACATTTCCTAACACATTCTATGAGACCAGCATTATCCTAATATCAAAGCCAGATAAAGACATTGCAAGAAAATTATAGACCAATATTTCTCATGAACATAGAAATAAATTTCCTCATCAAAATATTAACAAATGAAATCCAACAATGTATATGAAGAATTATATGCCACAATCAAGTGAGATTTATAACAGGTATGCAAGACTGGTTTAACATTCAAAACAATCTAATCTACATCAACAGTATAAAGAAGAAAAAGCATATGATCATATCAATTGACATAGAAAAAGCAGTTGACAAACTCCAATACCAATTCATGAAAAAAATGTGCAGTAAACTAGGAATAGAAGGAAATATCCTTAATTAGATAAAGAACATCTATAATAAACCTACAACTAACATCATACTCCTTAATGAGAAACTGGGCACTTTCCCCAATACTGGGATCAAGGCAAAGGTGTCTTCTCTCACCTCTCCTATTCAACATAGTTCTAATTAATTCAATAAGGTGAGAAAGGAAGTAAAAGATATACAGACTAAAAAGGAAGAAATAAAACTCTCTACTCACAGATGACATGATTGTCTATGTAGAAAATCCCAAAGAATCAATAAAAGCCTCCTGGAATTAATAAATGAGTATAACAAAGGTGTAATATACAAAAGTCAATTGCTTTCCTTATATACCAGCAATGAACAAATAGAATTTGAAATGTAAAAAATATACCATTTATAATAGCACTTAAAAATTAAACACTTAGGGATAAATATAATAAAATACGTACAGGACCTGTGTGCAGATAACTACAAAACATTGATGAAAAACATCAAGGAAGAGCTAAATAAATGGAGAAATCACTCATGTTCATGGATTGGAAGACCCAATTATTAAGATGTGACTTCTTCTCAACTTTATCTATAGACGTGACATAGTCCTAATCAAAACCTCAGCAAGCTGTTTTGTAGATATCAACAAACTAATTCTAAAGCTTATAAGGGAAGACAAAAGACCAAGAATAGCCAACACAATACTGAAAAAGAACAAAGTTGGAGGAATCACGGTACCCTACTTAAGATTTATTATAAGTCTATAGTAATTAAGACAGAATGATACTGGCAAAAGAGTAGACACATAGATAAATGTAACAGAATAGAAAGCCCAGAAATAGATCCATGCAAAAATAGTCAACTCGTCTTTGACAAATGAACAAAGTCTTTTCAACAAATGGTGCTAGAACAAGTGGACATCCATATGTGAAAAAAGGAACATAGGAAGAGACTGTACAAAAGAATAACTCAAAATGGATCATAGATTTAAATCTAATATACAAAGTTATAAAACTTCTTAAAGAAAGCATAGGAGAGGGGTGCCTGGCTGGTTCAGTCAGAAGAGCCTGTGGCTCTTGATCTCAGGGTTGTGAATTTGAGCCCTACATTGGGTGTGGAGATTACTTAAATAAATAAAACTTTAAAAAAAAGGAAAGCGTAGGAGAAATTTTATTATAACCTTGGATTTGTTGATGAATTTTAATTTTTTAAATTTTTTTAAGATTTTATTTATTTATTTGACAGAGAGAGACACAGTGAGAGAGGGAACACAAGCAGGGGGAGAGGGAGAGGGAGAAGCAGGCTTCCCGCTGAGGAGGGAGCCAGACTCGGGGCTCGATCCCAGGACCCCGGGATCATGACCCGAACCAAAGGCAGACGCCCAACGACTGAGCCACCCGGGCGCCCCTGTTGATGAATTTTTAAATATAACAATAAAGAAAAATTGACAAGTTGGACTTTATTAAAATTAAAATTTTATGCTCTGCAAATGACAATGCTAAAAGAATGAAAAGACAAGCCACAGACTGGGGAAAATATTTGCAAAGCACATACCTGAAAAAGGAGAAAAATCCAAAATATACAAAGAACTCTTAAAACTCAACAATATGAGAAGAAACAACCAATTAAAAAATGCGCAGAAGATCTGAACAGACACTTTATCCAGAAGGATATACATACAGCAAATAAGCATACAAAAAGATGCCCAACATCATTTGCCATTAGGGAATTGCAAATTAAACAATAATGGGATACAACTGCACATCTATTAGAAAAGCTCAAATCAAAAAAACTGACAATACCAATTGATGGTCAGGATGCAAAAACAGCAGGAACTTTCACTCGTTGCTGGTGGGAATGCAAAATGATACAGTCTCTTTGGAAGACAGTTTGGCAGTTTTTTACAAAACTAAATGTAGTATTCCCATATGATTAGTACTAGGTATTTACCCAACAAATTTGCAAATTTGCATTACAAAAGAACTTGCATGCAATGCTTATATCATCTTTATTTCATAATCACTGAAACTGGAAGCAACTGTCTTTCAATAGGAGAATGCATAAACAAACTGTGGCACATTTATATAATGAAATATTATACAATGATAAAACAAAATGAATTATCAAGTCACAAAAATTCATGGATGAATCTTTAATGCAAATTGCTAAGTAAAAGAAGCCAGTCTGAAAAGTCCACATATTATATGATTCCAATTATACAATATTTTGAAAAGGAAAAGCTATGAAGACAGTAAACAGATCAAAGGTTGCTAGAGATATAGGGTGTGGGGGGGAGGATTTTATAGAGGAAGCACAGTGGATTATTTAGGTCAGTAAGTCTATTCTGTGTGATACTATAATGGTGAATATAAGACATTTAGTATTTGTCAAACCCCATAGAAATTTACAATATAAAGAGTGAGCCTTAATGTAGGCAAATTTTTACAATGACTTAGAAAGTTGGGGGATTCCAGGGGTGCCTGGGTGGCTCAGTCAGTTGGGCGGCTGCCTTCGGCTCAGGTCATGATCCCAGAGTCCTGGGATCGAGCCCCGCATCGGGCTCCCTGCTCCGCAGGAAGCCTGCTTCTCCCTCTTCCTCTCCTCCTGCTTGTGTTTCTCTCTCGCTGTGTCTCTCTCTGTCAAAAAAATAAATAAAATCTAAAAAAAAAAATTTTTTTTTAAATCTAAAAAAAAGAAAGGGGATTCCAGAGTGGAATGCATAATGTGACAAAACAATCCAACTGTATTACAAATGTATGACCCAACCTCACTGAAGGGAGTGGGGGAATAAGATGCTGACCTAAGTAATTTTGGAAATAAGTGGAGTCTCTAAGGCTAAAGGCAAAAGGAACTGTGCATAGGCACTACTCTAGCTGATGAAGTTTTTTTCCCCCCAGGGGGTTATGGGGTAATAATTCTGAAACCACTATACATACGTATATACTGGAGTTAAGCAACTAAGTAAATGGATGATGGATGGTGAGAGCCAGGCTTCTCACTATAGGAGTAAGTGGTTACAGATAATCAAGGGGAGGAGGCTAGAATGGTCCGTGTGTTGGCAATATCAGTATAAACTCATGATTAGCTCAATATAGATATAAATAATTACATATAGAAATGTTGGTAGATATGCATATGTACATGGGTGTGTATACACACATATAACATCTTGCCTAGAAGCAAGGACACCCCAGTAGCCATGAGTATACCTAGTACCCAGATCTCGACTTGTAATACTGTTCTCCAACAAAAGGAATGAAGCCCCCTTGGAGAAATGGCAGATTCCTAAGAGTACAGTTTGGAGAGAGAAGAATAAAAGAGTAGCTTCACAGCGGAGAAAGCTGGCAAACACTACCTCAGCCATGTGGTCAGGATTCACAGCAGCAGTGATCGGTCCTGTTGAGAGTACGGACTCTTGATATGACATGATGAGAATAGCACTCTACCTCTGTGGTTTTCCTGCCCAAACTCATGAACCCAGTCGTGTAATGAGAAAAGCTTCAGACAAATGCCATCTGATGGACGTTCTACAAAATGTCTGACCAGTCCTCCTCAAAACTCTCAAGGTCATCGAAAACAAGGAAAGTCTGAGAAATTGTCACAGCCAAGAGGGGTTTAAGGAGACCTAATAATTAAATGTACTGTAGTGCCCTGGATGAATCCTGGGACAGAAAAAGGACACTGGTGAAAAGCTAAAATAACCTGAATACCTGAATTAAGTATAGACTTGAGTTAATAATAATGTTATCATTATTGATTCATTAATTGTGACAAACGCATCATACTATTGGATATTAGTTAGAGGGAAACTGGGGTTGGAGGTGTATGGCAACTGTCTGGACTCTGCAATAATTCTGTAAATCTAAAACTCTTCCAAAATAAAAAGTGTATTAAAAAAAAAAATGTATGCTGAATCCATCTATTCCCAGAGCAGTTATTTCTAAGAAGGAAGGAAGGAAAGAAGGATGAATGAGCTGGAAAGATTTCATGATCTTGAGTTAGTACTAATTGCTATAATGTTAAGCATCTTAGACATACTTATCTGTGGATTATGGATTAAAATTACACTGCTTTATTTTCCTAGCAAGTACAGTGTTACTAATAAGGTTCACAGAGTTTGTGTTGTTCTCTTAGGAAGTCAAAGGAACACAGAGCTCATTAACTAGTTGGATCTTTTAAACATAGTGCTCAGAGGAGGTAAATGTAGGAGAGCAGTAGGGATTTGGGGAAGCGTTTACAATTTACAGCTCAATGAGATGCAAAAATATTCATTGTTAATAGCTTCTGCTGGGAGTTCAGCAACCCCAAAAAGAAAAGGAGTATTGACTTGTTGGTCCATGGAGGCCACCTGCCTGCTTCTTAATTGTTTGGAAGGGCCAGTAAGTGCCCTATGAATCCATCTTGGCACCTGCACGATGGTATCTTGGGTGAGCTACATTAAATAGAACATAAAAGGGGTCAGCTTCACATGGGGTTTTTTAAAAGTTACATATGATGGGTAAATGAAATAAAAAGGAAATCTGGGTAAAAGAAGAAAATTGAAGACTTTATTTCAACAGACTTTAGTCCACATAAGGTTCCTACGAGACTAGGTCTTCAAAACTCAATTTAGCTCTTGGCCTCCCACTGCCTTCCTTCTCTTACCTTTTCCCTTCCTGACATTCACCACCAGCATCACAAAGGTTCTAATTGAGAAGCTTCATTAATGTGGTGCAAAGTCATGAAGTAATTGTGCGTTGTGGGGTCCTGGATGCTCTTTCACTGCCCTGCTGCTAAATGATGCTCTCGTCCCCCACAAAGGCTGCTGGGGCTGCCCTTAGAAGGAACATATTATAATTAAATGAGGGTTAGTGGCAGAATGATAATAGCAAATACATGTAGCATTTACCATGGGCCAGGCTCTCCTCTGAGTGTTCTTCACAGATTACCTCATTGTGATCATGTTTATAACTCTATGGGATACAAGTAGTTTTATTATCCCTATTGTATAGATGAGGAAACAGAGGCATGAAGGCTGTTGTTTAGATTTCTACAGGTTGACTCCTCACCTGTTTCACACGAGCCCCCACAAGCCTTGGATATGTCCTTATGGAAGGTAATTTGGTTTGCTCATGTGTGTTTGTCTCATTCTCCACTGCTTCTCTTCCTACACCTGCAAAGCCTTGGTATGCCCGCAATCCATTCCCTTTCCATGTAATGATGGCTCCCTTTTGGCACCAGCCGTGCTGACATTTTCTCCCGTCCGGCACACGCCTACATCCTTCTTGCTTGCGCAAATCCGCCAGTGCCTCCGTCTTTCCCTTCAGCACCTCCCGACTTCCCTCTCCTGACAGGCCCACCCTGCCTTCACCCTCCGTCGGCTTCTGGATGATCTACATCATCCACACTCAACACCAGTATCATAGGATTCCAGGTCTTTGGAAATGATTATTTAGCACAGTAGGGGCCCCTTCTCCCTATCCGGTCTTCCCACTTAGAGGGCGGCCAGTCTTTTTTATGTCCTTCCTCTTGCTTCTTTCTGGCCTCTGCAACCTTGATATTTGGCCTCTGCAATCAGCTCCTAGCTGTGCTGAAGCATCACTTAAATTGCTCTTATCTATTGATTGCTTTTCTTCTTATTTAGGCTTTCTGCACCGTACTTTTGTTTAGGCTCAAGAGCACATTTGGATAACACAGACCCAAATGAGCCTAAATTATGGACATTAAAAATAAGAATGTGCCACTCTTTTGTTCCTATTCATATTATTCCACTGTAAATTTTCAACTTCAGTATATTCTAATTTAGTATTTATTTTTTAAAAATGTTCTGACAGCACATACTGTGCTCAGGAACTTTACCACTCTTGGGACAAGTAATGCAGGAGGCATGAAGATGTATTTAACAGTATCAGTGAGGACTACAGTTCATATCAAAGTAAAATAAAAAATTTTATTTTTAAAAATTTTAAATAATACATAAGTAACTCAATACTAATTACTACTATGTAAAGTCTTCTGGAAAATATAAAATATTGGTCCTGGGTGGTGAAACAGGCAAAATCACCCTAGCCTAAAATTCCTGTAACTGAGACTGGTTTTTTAAATTTAAATGATAAAACTATTTATTTGAGAATGCTGTTTGCAAGCAGCTAATTCATCAAGCTTGTAAATGATTTCCTGTTTTGACAGCAGGAAGGGTTTTTTAACAAGGAAAGGAAAAGAAATGAAGAGCAGAAATGTATATACTGAATATTGGGAGTTATTGAGGAGGAGGTAAGGGCATCACCAAGAGGGAAAAAAGGAAGGAAAAAATGTGCTTAGATTTTGCAGTGTTCCCCAGGGGTGTCCTGAGTCTGCTGAATCATTGAAGCAACTACGCTTTACCGAAATTCTCGCTGTGTGCTACGTATTTTGTTATATTTTCAAAAACTTAACAATAACCCCTATATTATAGGTGGGAATGTCAGGGTCCAAAGAGGTTAAGTAACCTGTCCAGGGACACAAAGGTAGCAGGTGGCAAAACTGGGATTAGATCTTAAGCCCAGCTCACTCCCAAACCCTCCTCTCTTTCCTATTCACATCTACCAGTTTGACAGCACACGCAAGCTGTGGGGGAGGGGATTTGGGTGACATGCAGTTGTGCATTTGTGCATATATTCTCTGATTTATGAAGATGAATTTTTATTGAAAAATAACATTTGTGTTATGAAAGTAATGCATGTTTGATATTTAAAAATCAGGAACATTCGAAGAAACAGAAAACAAGGAACCGTAAACCTTTCCATAAATCCTTCTACCTAGAGCCAGTCAATCTTGGAATTGTCGTATCTATTCTTTAGCCTGTAAGTACATATAAATCAAAGGGCATAGGCATTTTTAAGGCTTTACTTAAGGACTACCATATTGCCAGAACAATTGTTTTAGCAGAGTATGTTATATTAAAATGAAACTTCATTACTGGGAATTTGTTAATTGAAGTATCACTGAATTATAGTCAAGCTCCTGCAATATCTCTGAAATTTCCATCTGCAGAAAGTCATAAGGCCTTATCATACAATTTTTTTTGCTTCAATAACAACTAGATAGAATTTATAATGAGGGAAAGGACCACCTTTATGACAGTGACAACAACATTTAAAAAGCATAGTACTGTATTTACCAAGAAATACCAAGGACTTGTGTGAAGAATAATTTAAATCACTTTTGAAGTACACAAAAGACACGATTGGAACAACAACCCATATTCTTGGGTGGGAAGACTCAATTTGCAAAAAATGTAAATTCTCTCTAAGTTTATTCATAAATTTGATGTGATAGCAATATGAATTGCAGATTTCATTTACTTTTTAAATTGTGGTAATGTGGATAGGAATAAGACAAGGTCACTATGATGCTCATATGGAAAAATAAAGAAGAACCACCAGGAAAATTTAGAAAAGGGGGTAAAGTAGGGAAGACCATCTCTACCAATCATAAAAACATTTTATAGGACCTCAACAATATGATATTAGTGCATAAATATTAAGACAGACAAATGGAACAGAAGAGAAAATACAGAAGTAGACTGAAATTCACCTAATAATTTAATATATGATATAGATAACCTCTCAGATCAATGCTAAAAAGATAGCTATTTGACAAGTTGGTTTGGGAATATTAAGCAACTCTCTGGAAAACAGTAAGTTTGGATCTATACCTCATACCATCCACCAGCATAAATTCCAAATAGATCAAAGATATAAATGAAACCATGTAAGTGCTAAAACAAAAATGAAAAAATTATTTGATAACCTCAGACGTGGGAAGGTCTTTTAATTTTCAAAATCCTGAAACTATAGCATTAAAAATTGATAAACTTGGGGCACCTGGGTAGCTCAGTCGGTTAAGTGTCTGCATTCAGCTGAGGTCATGACCCCGGGGTCCTGGGATTGAGCCCCACATCAGGCTCCCTGCTCAGCAGGGAACCTGCTTCTCCCTCTTCCTCTCCCTCTGCCCACTCACACCTGCTTGCTCTCTCTCTCGCTCTCTCAAATAAATAATAAATAAAATCTTTTTTAAAAACTGATAAACTTGACTACCTAAAAGTAAATTTCTGCCTTAAAAATATCATCAAGTCGGGGCGCCTGGGTGGCTCAGTTGGTTAAGCGACTGCCTTCGGCTCAGGTCATGATCCTGGAATCTCAGTATCGAGTCCCACATCGGGCTCCCTGCTCAGCAGGGAGTCTGCTTCTCCCTCTGACCCTCCCCCCTCTCATGCTCTTTCTCTCTATCTCATTCTCCCTCTCAAATAAATAAATAAAAATTAAAAAAAAAATAAAATAAAAAATAAAAAAAAATATCAAGTCAAAAGACACATGAAAAAAACTTAGAAAAAGGTGCAATTATATCTCAAACAAAGGGTTAACTCCTCATTTTAATTGTTCATGTTAATCCCTGAAACAATCCCTACTCTGCTGAGGATCAGGTATATAAAGCAAATATAGAAGCAGCAAAACAAATTTTTTTGGCTATTTTCGAAGGCAAAATAACATATGGTTAGGCAATCATTTGGCAGACAAACCCAGTATTTCATCCAAATAAAGAACTCATATTAACCAAACCAACAACTTTGAAGACCACTTAACAGGGACACAAAATAACCTCACTCTTTCTATAAACATTAAATATTTCAATTCTAAATAACTCTGTTTTTACTGTGGTTGTGGCTTTCCTTTATCCTGGCTCTCTCACCTAGAATTATGGTGAACATGAAAGCCCTTCGGACATACTCAGAACTTGGCTAAAATTCTAGGCTGCAATTTATTCTTGTGGACAGAGCCTGAAACTGACTGTACTGCTCCATTTCACTGCCATAAGGCCCTTTTCTGTACCCCAAACAGTCTTGGACATTCCAGAGTGACCTGTGTGGGCCTGAATCTAGGTTTAGACTGGTCTATGGGCAGTAACAGCCACAGCCTCCCCAGGGGACCCCTGGCCTTCACACTGCTGCAGCCTGGTTAAGTTTTCCCAAATCACTTAGAAATGGGTCATGAAGCAGGAATGCTTAACTGGTCCCAAGTGGTAAAGGACCACAGGTTTCAGGCTATTATATGAAAAACCTTACCCCAGCTAGGATTATAAGTCAATTCAGCTGCCAAGTGAGGAAAATTTCATTAAATTGTGTCCACCAGAATATGTACATATTATTTGACTTATTATGATTTGCTTTGCTTTTCAGTACATTTAAATTCATTTGCCAGAGAATGTATGGCTCTTGTCTAAATACATTTTGATTAAATTTATAGTTAAATTGACACTAATTCAACAAGCAGTAGAGGTTTTGTTTTTGGGGACATAATCTGTGTATGAAAGTAGTCCTTAGCTGACAAGAAGGAAGGAAGGAGGAGGGAGGGAAGGAAGGAAGGAAAGAAAGTAAAAAAGCAGGGAAGAGAAAGAAAAGGAAAAAATGAAAACCGGAGAAACATGCAACCAAGTAACGCATTCAGCACAAAGAGGAGATTTTTCCAATAAATTACCACAGTAAACTTGCTTCTGCCTCTGGCAAAATGTATTGATCAAACCTTTGGTTTGTCACTGTTGATTTAGAAATCAAATACAATAGTGTTGCTGCTTCCAGACTAAGGTGAAGTGGATACTCAAAGTAATACTGCTCAGTCTTGTGAGCTATAGGTAGGAGTGACTGCTGGGACGTAGTGCCGAAAAATGCTGTCCTTCTGGGCATCTGGGAACATTTTGTTTTCTACCTAAAGATGTATCTAAGAATTCATTCACGTTTATCCTAATGATGATTTTTTTTTTAGAGAGGGAGAGAGAGAAAGAGTGGGAGAGAGAGAGTGAGAAGGGGGAGAGGGGCAGAGAGAGAATCTTAAGCAATGTGGGGCTTAATCTCACAACCCTGAGATTATGACCTGAGCCAAAATCAAGAGTTGGAGGCTTAACTGACTGAGCCACCCAGAAGCCCCTGATGATTAAAAAAAAAATTTTTTTTTTTTTTTAAAGAGAGATAGCGAAGGTGGGGAGGGACAGAAGGAGAGGGAGAGAGAATCCCAAGCAGACTCCATGCCCAGTGCAGAGAACCACGTGGGGCTCGACTTCACAACCCTGAGATCATGACCCAAGCTGAAATCAAGAGTCAGACACCCAACAGACTGAGCACCCAGGTTCTCCCCCTGATGATTTTTAATAGATGTATTTTAAAGGATAGAAATCATGGGGACAAAACAGGTAGATGCCAAAATAAGACCTTGATAATTTCAGGTTCCTGGACTGCTCCCTTTACCCCTTGGTAGTTTCCAGAGTTCTCATGACATCCCCCATCACTTGCATTTTTCTCCTCGATCAATACATGAGATTATTTGCTTTAAGAATGTGAAGATGCAAATAACCAAGGACTAAATAGATTGTTAGATCCCTGGGGAACTACATTTCATGTAGGATTACAGCCTATAAGTAGACAAAACTGGGTCAACTCCTTATGAAAAAAGAACCATTTTGATCAAGAGACCTGAAATCCCAACTTAGCGTTGACCTTATTCACTTGTTTATTCTTAGATGCATTCATTCATTTGATAAATACATAGTGAGCATAAACAATGTACCAGGCATTGTAGCATGTTCTGAGATTCAAAGACAAACCAGTAGGCAAAGCCTTCTTAGATATGACATAATATGAAATAATGGCTGAAAACATTCCAAGTTTGGCAAAAGACACAAAGAAGTTGAGCGAATCTGAAAGAAATCTGTGCCTTGACACATTATAATTAAACTTTCAAAAACCAGGGGCGCCTGGGTGGCTCAGTCGGTTAAGTGTCTGCCTTCGGCACAGGTCATGATCCCAGGGTCCTGGGATTGAGTCCCACATCGGGCTCCCTGCTCTGTGGGGAGCCTGCTTCTCCTTCTGCCTCTCCCTCTGCCTGCTGCTCCCCCTGCTTGTGTTCTCTCTGTCAAATAAATAAATAAAATCTTTAAAAAAAAACTTTCGAAAATTAAAGACAAAGAAAAACAGTCTTGAAAGAAGCCAGAGAAAAATGACACATTACCTGTACAGAAACACCAATTCAAATGACATGGAGGCCAGAAAGCCCTGCTAAAAGAAAAAAACTGTCAGGGGCACCTGGGGTGCTCAGTCAGTTAGGTGTCTGCCTTCTGCTCAGGTCATGTATATGTATATTGTAATTCCCAGAGCAATCACTACAAACACTATAAAGAGAGATACACCCAAAAACATCATAAACAAATCAAGATGGAATCCTAAAAATTATTCGAGTAACCCCCACACACAAAAAAGCAAAACAAATAAGTAGAGGAAAAAAACCCAGTGGAAACAAATAGAAAACAAGTAACAAAATGGCAAGCTTAATTAAGCACTAACATAACAATAATTACCTTACATATAAATTGTAGAAATATACCAATCAAAGAACAGAGATAGAGGGGATTAAAAAGGAGAAAATATAGGCAGTAATTTTGAAAGTGGGCATAGAAACATTTTTCTAGATATGTCTTTCTCTGGCAAAGAAAACAAAAGCAAAATTAAACTGTTAAGAGTACACCAAAGTAAAAAGCTTTTGCACAGTGAAGGAAACCATCAACAAAACAAAAAGACAACCTACTGAATGGGAGAAGATATTTGTAAGTAATATATCTGATAAGGGGTTAATATCCAAAATATACAAAGAACATATACAACTCAACACACAAAGAAAGCAAATAATCCAATTAAAAATGGGCAGAGGACATAGAGATGGCTAACAGACACATGAAAAGATGCTCAGCATCACTAATCATCAGGGAAATGTATACTAAAACCACAATGAGATATCACTTTACACCTGTCAGAATGGCAAAAATTAAAAACACAAGAAATAACAAGTGTTGACATGGATGTGGAGAAAAGGGAATCTTTGTGCACTGTTGGTGGGAATGCAAATTGGTCCAGCCTCTGTGGAAAACAGTATGGAGGTTCCTCAAAATTTAAGAATAGAATTACCATATAATCCATTAATTCCACTACTGGGTATTTACCCAAAGAAAAGGAAAACACTAAATTGAAAAGATATATGTACCTGTATGTTTATTGCAACATTATTTACAATAGACAAGATAAGGAAGCAACCCAGGTGTCTATCAATAGGAAAATGGATAAAGAAGGTGTGATTTACATATATATGTATATACATATATACATATATATATAATATAAAATTTTAAAAGGATTTTATTTATTTATTTGACAGAGAGAGAAAGAAAGAGCACAAGCAGGGGGAGTGGCAGGCAGAGGGAGAAGCAGGCTCCCCACTGAGCAGGGAGCCTCATGCAGGGCTTGATCCCAGGATCTTAGGATCATGACCTGAGTCGAAGGCAGATGCTTAACCAACTGAGCCACCCAGGTGCCCCTATATATAACATAAATATTACTCAACCATAAAAAAGAATGGAATCTTGCCATTTGCAACAACATAGATGGACCTAGAGGGTATAATGCTAAGTGAAATAAATCAGTCAGAGAAAGACAAATATCATATGATTCCACTCATATGTGGAATTTAAGAAACAAAACAAATGAACAAAGAGAAAAAGAGACAAACAAAAAACCAGGTTCTTAAATACAGAGAACAAACTGGTGGTTGCCAGAGGGGAGATGGGTGGGGGGATGGATGAAATAGATAAAGGGGATGAAGAGTACACTTATCTCAATGAGCCCTGGGAAATGTATAGAATTGTTGAATCATTATATTGTACATATGAAACTAATATAACATTGCCTTTTAATTATACTTGAATAAAAAAAAGAAATTAAAAAGAAGCACAGCCCAACTATTTGCTGTTTTCAAGAAACTCACTTTAAATTCAGTGACATAGGTAGGTTGAAAGTAAAAGAATACAAAAAGATAAACCATACAAACATTAATGTGAGAAAACAGAAGGGTCTATATGAATATCTGATAAAGTGACCTCAGATCAAATAAAAATTATTAGAGACAGAGGCACCTGGCTGGCTCAGTCAGTGGAGCATGTAACTCTTGATGTTGGTGTTATAAGTTCAAGCCCCATGTTGGGTGTGGAGCCTACCTAAATTTTTAAAAATTACACTAGACAAAAAGTGACATTACTTAATAATAAAAGGATCAATCCACCAGGAAGTTAACAAATCTAAATGTGTATGCACCCAACAAGAGGGTTTCAAAATATATAAAGCAAAAAGTGATAGAGCTGAAAGAAATAGACAAATCCACAATTATAATTGGAGATGTCAGCACCTCATCTCAATAACTGATAGAACAACTACACAGAAAATCCGCATAGATATAAAAGAACTCAACAACACTATCAATCAATAGAATCTAGTGGACATTTATAGAACATCCACCCAACGACAGCATAAAACACAGTCTTTTTAAGTGCCCATGGAATATATACCAAGACAGACCACATCCTGGGTTATAAAACAAACATCAACAAATTTAAAAGAATAGAAACCACATAGAGTGTTTTCTCTGACCATGATGGAATTAAACTAGAATTAACAGAAAGATAAATGTCTCCAAACACTTAGAAATTAAATAACACACTTCTAAATAATCCATGGACCAAAGAGGAAGTCACAAGGGTAATTGGAAAATATACTGAACTAAACGAAAATACGAATACAGCATGACGGAATTTGTGAGGCACACTTAAAGCAGTGGAAAGGGTTATTTATAGCACAAAATGCTTGCATTAGAAAACAATGCAAATCTTAAATCAATAATCTAAGCCCCCATCTCAAGAACCTAGAAAAAGAACAGGAAAATAATCCCAAAGCAAGCAGACGAAAGGAAATAATAAATATAAGGAGAGAAATCAGTAAGATTGAGAATATTCTTTGAAAAGATCGGTAAAATTACAAACATCTAACAAGACTCACAAAGAAAAAAAGAGAGAAGATACCTATTACTAATTTCAGGAATAAAACAAGGGATATAGCTATAGACCCTACAGACATCAAAAGGATAATATGAAAATATTATGAACAACTTTACAAGCATAGATTTGATAATTAAATGAAATGGACCAATTTCTTAAAAAACACAAACTATCACAACTAACTTGTATAAAAAAAATTGAATGCCCTTATAATTGTTTAGGAAATTGGATCTATAATATTAAAATTCCCATAAATAAATGTGCAAGCCTAGATGCTTTCACTGGAGAATTCTACCAAATATTTAGAGAAAAATTAACATCAATTCTACATAGTTTCTTCTAAAAAATGAAAGAGAAGGAAACACTTCCAATTCATTTTATGTAGCTAGTATTACCATGACATCAAACCAGAAAATGACTTAAAAAATTAAATTACAGACTAATTTCTCTCATAAATATAGATATAAAAATCCTCAACACAATATTAGCAAATAGAATTCAGCAATATATAAAAAGAATTACACCATTACAAAGTGGGGTTTGTTTCAGGTATGTCAGGCCAGTTCAAATATGAAGGTAATCATTGTAATCTGCTATATCAACAAGATGCAGAAGAAAAATGATATGATCATATCAATTGATGCAGAAAACATGTTTGAAAAAATTCACCACACATTAACAATAAAAAAATTCTTAGAAAAATAAGAGGAGAGGGACCTTCCTCAACTTAGTAAAAAGCAAGTACAAAAACATTTTACTTAATGGTGAAAGATTGAATGCATATCTCCTAAGATCAGGAACAAGGTGAGGATACTTGCACACACCACTGTTATTTAACACAGTGCTGGAGGTTTTAGCTAATTCAATAAAGGTAGGAAAAGGAAGTAAAAGTCATACAAATCATAAAGGGTAGAAAGAAAACGGTTCCTATTTGCAAACTGCACGATCTATGTAGAAAAATCTCAAGGAATTAAAAAAAAAAAAAGAAAGCAAAACTCCTACAACTAATGAGTCAGTAAGACTGCAGAACACTAGGTACTGTACCTTTATATGCTACCAATGAAGATATGAAGACCAAAATTAAAAATATAATACAATGTACCATCGCTCAAAAGAAAATTAAACATTTATTTATTTATTTATTTATTGACAAGCTTTAGATTTTATTTATAATTTCTACTTGAATGAGATCCATCTCCTCAAGTCTAGCCTAATGCTCCTTAGCTATAAATGATTACTTCATGTCCTTGGCCTGGGCGTCAGGAGAAATCAGTAAAAAAAGAGCCATGAAGATGATTATTTTGCCCCAATGCATAAGAGATCTTTTCTCCTTGAAAGAAAGACCCCAAGGCCTCCTTTGCACTTTTATTTGAATGTAGTTTTTGGGACAACTGTGCCAAAGGGCTGATATTTCCCAATTTAATCTGAGGTCATAATAAAACAAGCAACAAAACAGCATTTGTGATTTCAGTTTCTCACCCTTATCATCAAGACTCACTGCCTCCCATCAACAATATTTATTGAGCATTTACAGTGTACTAGGAACAATAGAACATACAGAAAACATTATCCCTGCTCTTGAGGAGCTTGCATTCTAAAAGGAAAAAAAAAATACACCTCTTTTAAATGGTATTTTTGTTTGGTGTTTTCTGCAAGGTACTGAGGAAATAGTTTATAGGGTGAGCTTTGGATATAACTTAGCCCCATCATTATTTAAAGAGAGGAATAGGAAGGATTTTAAAGGCAGATAATGACAGACCATTCAGGATAAGTAGGGTTTACAAGGAGATAAACACAATCTCATCAACTAAGGAGAGATTTGCTGCAGTAAATAGGATGAGGGAAATAGTTTGTGGGATGCAAGCAAAGGAAGCAAGGTTTCCTTAGACATTGAGTGGAGCCAGAAAGATCATGTGGCCTTTTTTCCAAGTACACGGCCACCAAGTAGGAATGGTTGGTGACAAGACAGAAGGCTAAAAAAGGTAATCCTGTGCACCTGACAAATAGAAAGAATAAAGGATCAAAATTGAAGGCAGGCTATAACAATATCAAGAAAGTCTTAAAAACAAAAGTGATTTGGAAGTGCAAAACTTAGTCAATGCTACTCAATGTCATAATGGGCCAAGAACATTGTGGCTTCCTAAGTTAGAAAATGCCATATACCAAAATTTTAAATAGAACATATTACTTTAAGAAAATTAAATATTTAGGTATGACTCTAAAAAAACATGCACAGGAATTACATGCTGAAAAATACAAAATGCTGATGAAAGAAATGAAAGAAGACCTAAATAAATGGAGAGTCATGTCTTGTTCATGCATTAGAAGACTTACCATAGTAAAGATGGCAGTTCTCCACAGACTGATATACAAGTGTAATACAATTTCTATAAAAATCCCAATTAGAGTTTTTGGGGCACCAGGGTGGCTCAGTCGGTTAAGTGTCTGCCTTCAGCTCAGGTCATGATCCCAGGGTCCTGGGATCGAGCCCCACATCGAGCTCCCTGCTCCTCCCTCTGCCTCTGCCTGCCACTCCCCCAGCTTGTGCTTTCTCTCTGTCAGATAAATAAATAAAATTTTTAAAAGAATAAATAAATAAAAATAAAAATCCCAGTTAGATTTTTTTCTAAATACAGACACGACTATTCTAAAATTTATATGGAAGTGCAAAGGAACCAGAATGATTAAAAACAATTTTGAAAAAGAAGAATAAAATGAGAAGAAGCTGTCTACCTTATCTCAAGACCTAGTATATAGCTAAAGTAATCAAGACCGTGTGATATTCAATCAGCTATGAAATCTTGCCATTCACAACGACATGGATGGACCTAGAGGATATATTATTAGGTGAACTATTCAGTCAGCTATAAAAAAGAATAAAATCTTGCCATTCACGACAACATGGATGGACCTAGAGGATATTTTATTAAGTGAAATAAGTCAGAGAAAGACAAGTACTATATGATTTCACTTGTATGTGGAATCTAAAAAGCAAGACAAATGAACAAACAACAACAGAACAGAAACAGAGAACAATGGTGGTCGCCAGAGGGGAAGGGGTGGGGGGAATGGGTAAGATAGGTAAAGGGGACTAAGAGGTACAAATTTCCAGTTATAAAATAAATAAGTCATGCAGATGAAAAGTACAGCATTGGGAATATAGTCAATAATATTGTAATAATGTTGTATGGTGACAGATGGTAACTACACTTACCCTGGTGAACATTTTGTAATGTTTATAATGTTTATAATTCAAAAAATTGAATCACTGTGCTGTACACCTGAAACTAATATAATATTATATGTCAACTATACCCCAATTAAAAAAAAAGAGACTGTGTTGTACTGGCAGAGGGATGGATACACAGAACAGAACAGAATAGAGATTCCAGAAATAGACTCACACAAATATGTCAAACTGACTTTTGACAGAGGTGCAAAAGGATTTCAGCGGAGAAAAGGGCTAGCCCTTTCAGCAAATGGTGTGGAAGCAATTGGACATCCATAGGCAAAAAATAAAACTTTAACTACATTTTAGACCCCTTCTGCAAAAATTAAGTCAAAATGCATACAGACTTAAAGTGTAAAAATACAAGAGTTTTGGAGAAAAAAACAGGAGACAATTGTTGGAATCTGCAGAGCTATTCCTAAGCTAGGCAAAGAGTACTTAAACTTGGTATCAAAAGAATGATCCACAAAATGAAAAACTGACAAATTGAACTTTAACAAAATTAAAAACTTTGCCTTCCCAAAGACCCTGATAAGAGGATGAAAAGATAACTAGGAGAAAATATATCCAAGTTATGTATCTGATAGAGGACTCGTATCTTAAATATATAAAGAACTGTCAAAACTCAACAGTAAAAAAACAGCAATCCAACTAAAAAATGGGCAAAAAACATGACCAGACATTTCACCAAAGAGGATATATAGACAGCTAATAAACGCATGAATAGATGTTCAACATTATTAGTCATCAGGGAAATGAAAATTAAAATGACAATGAGATATCCCTACACAACTACCCAAAAAAACAACAATGACAACACTAAACACTGATAAGGTTGTGGAGAAACTGGATCACTCATATATTGCTGGGGGTAATGTAAAATGGTATAATCCTTCTGAAAATAGTTGGGAAGTTTCTTAAAAAAACCCTAAACATGTAGTTACCATATTTCCCAGCAATTGCACTATTAGGCATTTATCCCAGAGAAATAACAATGCATATTCACACAAAACCTGTACATGAATGTTCATAGTATTTATCAGCCCATATGTTCCTCAGTAGGTGAATAGTTAAATAAACTGTGGCATATCCATACCATGGAATACTACTTAGCAATACAAAGGAAAGAACTACTGATACATACAACTTTGATGAATCTTCAAGAAATCATGCTGAGTGAAAAAAATCCAATCCCAAAAGGTTACATACTGTATTATTCCATTTATATAACTTTTTGAAAGGACAACATTTTAAAAACAAAAGACAGATTAGTGAGTGCCAGAAGTTAGAGATGTAAAGGGTGGGGGAAGAGTGAGTGTGGTTAGAAAAGAAGGGGCACGTGCACCCCAATGTTCATAACAGCAATGTCCACAATAGCCAAACTGTGGAAGGAGCCGAGATCCCCTTCAACAGATGAATGGATAAAGAAGATGCGGTTCATATATACAATGGAATATTACTCAGCCATCAGAAACGATGAATACCCACCATTTGCATCGACATGGATGGAACTGGAAGGGATTATGCTAAGTGAAGTAAGTCAAGCATAGAAAGACAATTATCATATGGTTTCACTCATATGTGGAACATAAGGAATAGCACGGAGGACCATAGGGGAAGGAGGGAAATCTGAAGGGGGAGAAATCAGAGAGGGAGATGAGCTATGGACCCCTGGAAAAGAACTGAGGGTCTCAGAGGGGAGGGGGTAATAGGATGATGGGTATTAAGGAAGGCAAGGGTTGTGATGAGCACTGGGTGTTATATGTGACTAATGAATCACTGAACACTACATCAAAAACTAATGATGTACTGTACTATACAGTGGCTAACTGAACATAATAAAAAATTAGAAAAATTTAAAAAGAAGAAAAAAGTGCAACATGAGAGATCTTTGTAGTATTGAAAATGTTCAGCATCTTGACTGTGGAGGTAGAGATATGAAACTACATGCATGATATAATTGTGTGAGATGTAATATATAGGCACACAGGCACACACATATACACAAACACAAATTAGTATGAGCAAAACTGGGAAAATCTGAATAAGATGATTACATTGTATCAATGTCAATGTCCTGGTTGTGATATATTACGGTTTTGCAAAATATTATCATTGAATAAGACTGGGTAAAGTGCACAAGGGAGCTCTCTATTTTTTCTTACAACTGCATGTGAATCTACAAGTATCTCAATAAAAATTTCAAATAAACAATGATAGGAGCCCGGCTTTATTTAAAACATACACAGAGAAAAACTAAAGGATGATTCAGTGATCTGCTAACAATGTTTCAGGGTTGTGGAATTATGGATGATGTTTATTTCTTCTTTATATGACTCTGACCTTTCGATAATATTCATGATGAACATCTAAAGATGGTGCTGCCAGAAAAATAAACTATTTGATATGAGCATCAATATAACAATGTTTTTAAGAGATCTACAAAGAGAAAGGTTGCAGCTAGGGAGAAAAATTAATTCTACTAATATTTACATTTCAGCAAAGATGGAAAGGAGAGAATTTTGGAGTTCCAATATCATTTCTGCCACCCTGTAGGTCTGTTGTCTTTTTTCTTGGCTTTCAGTTTCTAAAGACACCTTCTCTACTGAGTAGAAGATGCAGTTCACCAGGTCATAATGTTAAAAGGTCTAGTTTTTAAAACAAGATGATGGACGGACTTACATTTCCAAAAGTTATTCTTGTTTGAAGTATAGGAGAAGAAACTAAAGAGATAGAGCCTACTGGTGTAAATTAAGATAGAGGAGGAGAGGTGGCAGAGTAGAGTTTGAAAAGTGAGACTAATAGCCCTGGTGAAAAGTAGTGAGAACCTGATATATGTAAGGCAGTGGTTGTAAGAAGTGGACAGAAGTGAACAGCCACAAGGCATGTTGAGGAATAGGAATTTGGTTGTATCACTTGGGGAATTTAATGCAGAGAGCTTAAGGCAAACGCGAGAGAAGCTGGGAGCCAAACAGCACAGTGAGGGACCCCAGAGATTGCCAATAGTAAGAAGCTCCCACCATCCCTCTGCCAGAAAGACAAAGAATGAAGCCATGTTACCGACACTCAGGAGCAAGGGATTGCCCGAGTAAGCTGGACAGGAGCTCGTCTGGCAAGAACTGAAGCCACAGACACAACCACAGCTGGAAAATCTGCCCACATCAGAAAGGGTGAAAACACCCTCGCTTCTTTCTCATTCCCACCCTCCAAACTCCTCCTACCAATGCCAAGTCCAGTTGCAAGCCAGATGACTTGAGAGCCTGGGGAATGTAGGCCAGAAGAGTCAGCTCTCTAGGATACAGATCAGATCTGGGGAAAGGGCAAGAAACAAATCTCAGAGCAAACAGGCCTAGGACTAGCATAGTCAGTCCCAGTTAAGTTCCTCCACATCCACTCTCACCTCATTGATAGGACAAATTCATGCTTCCGCCAGACATGAGACAACGATGACTACTGCTTTGCTATAACTCACCAGCTCTCTCCAACAGCAGGAGGAAGAAAGTTTCATTCCTCATTTTCCTATCTCAAGTCCAAGATTTCCAACCACTATGGACTCTCTCATAAATACTAGATGTGGTTCTTTGTAGTCTGGTGACCTATAAGTTAAATTACCAAGTGCTTACTACCAATGCTCCTCACATAAAATGGTAGGGAGAGAGGAACAGAATAAAATGAGAAAGTGTTGGTTATTACATGCATAATGAAGTATGCCTGGCTGTTACAATCCTTCTTCCTATAACTGGTCATGTGGCCATAGTTGCTCCTTATCACTTTCTTCTTCCACCACATATTTTATGTTACTCTTGCCCTTCAGCTAGCACATTGACTGGTTGCAGTTCTTTACCTAGCAGGGTGATCCAATCCTTCATTCCCGAAAGTTCAGAATCCTTGGTGGTCCTGTGTTTATAAGGTTGCTGTAGACTCTGACTTTTACTATCAGACACAGAAGTACTAAACGACGGCTTCTTGAATCTGCTAAGTTTCAGACATAGTCCCCCTGCCCCACCACACTCATTGTATAGCAGCAAACCAACTTCCCATTGTTTTTTTTAAAGATTTTATTTATTTATCAGAGAGAGAGCACAAGCGGCGGGGCGGGGGGTGGGGTGGCAGACAGAGGGAGAAGCAGGCTCCCCACTGAGCAGAAAGCCTGACGCGGGACTCGATCCCAGGACTCTGGGATCATGACCTGAGCCGAAGGCAAACGCTTAACGGAACTGAGCAACCCAGGCATACCCCAATTTCCCATTGTTAATCATGATCAATCAGCTCAGCCAATATAATCATCCCTTCTCTGCTTGTTGACTCAGTGGTATGAGGAGCTCCAAATGCCAGGCGACCGTCTCAACTTCTAGTTAATAATGAGACTGGATAGACGCAGTTTCTGCCTCGAGAAATTTCTAGACCAGCAAAGTTGAAGGCTGTGGACAGGAGGCAAAGATGCTCTGAGCAGATTATTAGATATAATAGTGAAAACAAGGCCATTCCCACCTCTTCCCCTTAATTCCTGGCCCCACGTATTTTGTGTAAGGAAGAAAGAAATATACAGTATGTTGGTCACTGGTTCAAAGAAGATGCCACATCCTGAGGGAGAACATGCCAACCACATAGAATGTGACCTTCCAGTTGATACCATAACTGAATCTTAATTAAGCCATTCCACAATTTTATCAGGCCAGCAGCTCCTCAGTGATGGGGTACACGCCAAGATCAGCAAATTGTAGTGTTATTATTTATTGCTGTACTTTCCTTGCAATGGAATATGTCCACAACAAGTATTGTTGTGTGTGATAACATGATGGTGAATTAGGCATTCTGTAAGCCCATAGATGGTGGTGTTGAGAAGGCAAATCCACAATCATAATAGTAAGAACAAAGTGTGATCCCTCCACCGTAGGAAAGAATCAAATGCAATCAACTTGTTACCAAGTGGCTGGCTGATCCCCCCAGAGAATGGTGTCAGATTGGGAGCTCAATGGTGCCAAACTGACCCCAGACTTGGTGGGCTAGGCACTCAGCGGCACCAGTGGCAAATCAGCTTTGGTAAGGAAAAATTCACATTATTGAATCTTGCTAGTCTCTCATTGGATAAAAACCCAATCAGAAGCTGATTGACATAAGAGCCTGACAGATGCTGCCTACAGGGTCTCAATCTTCCTGAGTAGAGAGGAAAAGGGCCAGGAGTGATTCTGAAAGAAAACAGGCCCAACTTACTGAAGACAGAGAGTGTTTTCCAAGTTTTCTAGCTTGGGCGGACTGGGTGGATAACAATTCACTGAGCTTAGGATACAGGAG
Organism: Neomonachus schauinslandi; assembly: GCF_002201575.2. Classification (NCBI taxonomy): domain Eukaryota; kingdom Metazoa; phylum Chordata; class Mammalia; order Carnivora; family Phocidae; genus Neomonachus; species Neomonachus schauinslandi. The sequence goes on from NC_058419.1 coordinate 86,847,288, forward strand.
TTTGGGAATGTGTTGAGTTTAAGGTACCTGAAGGATGTCATAGTAAAGCTGCCAAAGATGTAGTCTGAAGTTCAGGAGAGAAGTCTGTGATGGAGATATATAACTGGAAGTCAACAGAATATAAAGAGCCTGTGAAATCATGGGAGTGGGTGACCCTTCTCTCAGGGTCGGTCTAGGATGATCAGAGAAGAGGACTAGAGACAAAGCTTAGACATCACCAACATTCAACTGGCCATGGAAGAGAAGGTTGTGAAGAAGTCAGAGTGGTGTCTTAGAAGCCAAGGGAGAAAGAACTACCAAGAAAAAGGGAGTGGTCAAAAAGATCTAACTCACCTGAGAAGTCAAGGAGGATAAACCTGAAAAGATAAAAACAAACAAACAAACTGAGCAATAGAAGGTCAGTGATGACTGTTGCCTGGCTAAAAGTGAAAATGGATGACCCCTTAACCAAATCATTGCTTTCTTTCTTTCTCAAAGAAATTGAGATCAATTTGAGGGAAAATTTGATCAATTTGAGGGAAAATGACTTCCAACCCAAAGTTTCACTGTACAAGCAAGAAAAATGATGCTCTTGGTGGGGCATCTGGGCAGAGCACGTGACAGATGGAGAAGGGCATGGGAGACGAGGATCTCTCTCACCATTCTCTCTACTGCCTCCTAGAGAATGGAAAAGGCTAAATCAGCAATTAATTCCTTGTTGCTCCGGGGAGCTATGAAAATTGTGGACGTGTTGGCCTGGCAAAATTTCTCTTATTAGAAATAGTGTATAGGAAGTATTTGTTCTTTCTTACTGAAGAGTCAATATAGTAACAAAATTTTAAAATCTGTTAAAATAATTTTTTAAAACCACAAACTTACCATTAATTTTTAAATATTTTCTTTTATAAGTATACTTTGTACATGACTGTTATCATAGCATACGAGTTTTTTTTTCCAATTAGAGTCATAAAGTTTTTAAAAAGCTTAGAATTTTGCACCATCCCCTTGAAATCCTTAGGGAAATCTTGCCTTTAGAAGCTGAGGGGGAAAAAAAGCTGAGAAATATGAGTCCTTAGCAATCCAGAAGAGACTTTAAAGATCATCTTATCCAACCCCTCGTTTTAGAGACAACTAAATTGAAGCCCAGAGAAGCAGAGTGGATTTATTTAAAGTCAGGAGGTAGTACATGGCAGGACCTTCTTTAGAACTCTGGTCTTTGGGGTCTAGTTTCCAGCACTGTTGCTACCATCATACCTCTGTCTCTAGCAGTAGTTTTGCTTAGCATAATTGTGATTAGAGTGCCATGTGTTGTATGTACACCCCATCTGGGAGATGGCAAAAATAACCCCAATAGTCTGCAGCTCCTGCCCTCATGAAATAGAGTTCATTTATCCATCCTTTGAATCTTGTGACTTGCTTTGACCATAGAATGCAATGGAAGTGATGTTGTATGATTGTTGGCCTAAGCCTTAAGAAATCTCAGAGCTTCTGCTTTCACCCTTTTAGAACTCTGAGACTACCACGTGTAGAACCCGGGGCAAGCCTGCGGAATGACAAGAGACAGAGGACTCAGTCATCATCATTGCCCTGACAAACACCAGATACATGAATGAGGCTGTCTCACATCATCCAGCCTTTAGCCATCCTGCCAGCAGAGCCTGCCCAGACCAGAACTGCCCACCCAACCCACAGAATCAAAAGTGAAAGGATTGTTTGCATTAAGGCACTAAGTGCGGGGAGTTTTTAACACTGAAAAGTTAATGGATGCATACAGTTTTTCATTTTGCTGATAACCCACTCCGTTAGAGTAAATCATGCTTCATGTCTTTCGGCTTCTTTTTTTTTTTTAGATTTTATTTATTTATTTGACAGAGAGAGAGACAGCGAGAGAGGGAACACAAGCAGGGGGAGTGGGAGAGGGAGAAGCAGGCTTCCCGCCGAGCAGGGAGCCTGATGCGGGGCTCGATTCCAGGACCCTGGGATCATGACCTGAGCCGAAGGCAGACGCTCAACGACTGAGCCACCCAGGCGCCCCACTGGCTTCTTGAATCAAGAGGCTAGGAAGTATATTTTTTTCCTGTCTTAATTTTTGTTTTATTATTTTCTTGTGAATATCTAAGCTTTAAAAGTCCATTTGTAGAACAAATTTTTGGACATGCAAGCCTATGTACAGCTTTTTGCAGGCCATCTGCTTTGAAAAGAACCGGTGGTAGAGCCCTTTATTTTTACCAACAATCTCCACCTCTCCTGCCCACACCTCGAGGCATTCAATAAGGATCTGTGCATATGGATCAAGGTGGTACTAAAGTGGTGGGGGTTGGGGGGAGGGCGAGGAAGCAATTCCACTGTAAGTTAGGACACATCAGTGACTGTTTTCTTAGTCTGACTCCAGCCTGGGGCTTTCTAAATAAGCACTACAGAAGCATCTCCCCAAGTGATGCACTGAGGAAAATGAAGCGGAATGAACATACTCCTGATCTGGAGCATGGCAGATGAACAGGCTGAAAACTCCTACTCCTGTCAAAGGCGTTAGGGATTTATTACTCATCGCTATTCATTTCCGTGGACTCTTTAATTTGACACACACTAACTCTTAATAAGCAAGGAGCTTGCAGAAAACGTCCATATTTGATGGATTAGGTACTGAAATCACATGGACTTTCAACATCTAACGATCCAATCTTATAATCAAGTTTGATATTTCGTTCAATAAGATTGCACCAAACACTGAGTCTGGGCTCTGCAGTATTAGCAGAAACCCTGAGCTGGACAGTATTTGAGTGTCGCCATTAAATGCTTATACTATCTCCCAGAAAGGAGAGGGTGAAGGGGATTATTGTCTTTTATCGATTTAGTCCCTGTACGTATATCCTCATCAGTCAAGATCTCTTCTTTTTGTCATTTAAACATACTTCAAGGATAAGTCAAGTTTTTAGACTATAAAGTTTGCAGTAAGATGTTTCACCGCCTTTATTGCGTTCTAAGCCCACTTATCTTACTTTTTCTCCTTTTTCTCCATCAGGGTCCTCTAACAAGAGATAAGAAATAAAAATAGTCATACTCAATGACACAGACTCTAATTAACAATCACCATCAACTAAGAAGCCCTTTTCCAAACTCAAACTCTAAGAGGGATAAGAAATAAGAAGCAAACGTAATCATCAACAAATCTGCATCTTTCAGGAGCCGTTATTTATCCAACAGAAGTTTAGTGGGTGCCAATCCTTTACCAGACATGATGCGAGATTCCAAGGATTCAGAGGTAAACAGGAAAGATCTTGATCTCACCCTTAGGGAATAGTCAGGTTGCCCTGGCCTCAGCCTAAGGCCTATACAGTAGACCCTTGAACAACATGAGGGTGAGGGACACCCACCCCCTGTGCGGCTGAAAATCCATGTATAACTTTTGATTCCCCCCAAAATTTAACTATGAATAGCCTACTGTCAACAGGAAGCCTTACCAATAACATAAACAGTTGATTAACACATATTTCATATCTTGTGTGTATTACATAATGGATTCTTACAATAAAGTAAGCTAGAGAAAAAGAAATGTTATTAAGAAAATCATAAGGAAGAGAAAATACATTTGCAGTAGGCAGTTCAAACCGATGTAGTTCAAGGGTCAACTGTATTTCTTCCAGTTGCATCTTTCACCTCAGCTATCGGTCTGCACTAAGAGAAAAGTTGCCTGGTGATGTGGTTTCTTTACAAATAATAATAACAACAACAACAACAGCAGCAGCAACAACAACAATAAATAACATATAAAGTGTTTACTATTTGCCAAAAAGTATTCTATGCAATTTCATACACTAGGTGCTTTAATCTTGAACAATTTTTTGAGGTATTATTATTATTCCTTTCATTTTACAGATGAGAAAACTGAGGCAGAGGGAAGTTAAGTAATTACACAGATTCAAACTATTCACTACACTGTTATTACTAAGGCAAAACACTGTGGAGAAATGTTATTTTTTAACAACAAGCGTTGAAAGCAAATGTGATGTTGTTGACCCTGAGTTAATTAATGAATCTGAATGTCAAAGTATATCATTCTCTAAGCATTCAGCCTAATTGAGATTTAATAATCTAGTCTGAATGTTTCCCACCTAATGAGATGTCCACATCCAAAGGAAAAATACATTGTAGCATGTGTTGAATTTTCTTAAAAACTGCTGCTGATTTATAATCAGCCTGTCCAGTTCTCTTCTCAGGCTTTTAGCTTATAAGCTAGTACACCTGTTTCCATATTAAAGTGGGATATCAGGTCCCACATATTCCCAGAGAAAGCCAGGGGAATTTGGCCAAATGCTTACTAGAATTTTTTTGTGGGCACCTTCTTCTACATATATGAAGATCCCGAATCTAGGGTTTTGCAAAAGCCCAGTTTTGATGATTTACTCCATTGCCAGAGCATGTATCGGATGAACCTGTATGTTCTGTCTCTTGTATGTATGTATGTGTGTGTACCTGAGCCAGGTGGGTAGACTCTCTGAAGAGTGGGTGGGTGGCTGGGTGGCTCAGTCGTTAAGCATCTGCCTTCGGCTCAGGCTATGGTCCCAGGGTCCTGGGATCCAGCCCTGCATAAGGCTCCCTGCTCAGCAGGAAGCCTGCTTCTCCCTCTCCCACTCCCCCCTGCTTGTGTTCCCTCTATCGCTGTGTCTCTCTGTGACAAATAAATAAATAAAATCTTTTTTTAAAAAAAGAAGGCTTTGCCTAATCTTACCCTGGTCTCCTGGAGATAGCTGCAAGCCTTCATCTGATGCCTGGGGCAAAGAGCATTCCAAAGCATAGGGAACAACTGCCTATTTGCAGGCAAACTAACACACTAACAACCCTTGTTTGACCCCAAAGACACACGAGTAAGATATCTCTCAAAATTAAAGATAACTTTTAAAAATAGCAATGACGATGTTGACAATTATAGTAGTAGCTGACATGCATTGACCTCTTATAATATGCTGGGCTCCATGCTAAATGCTTTATAGCATTTACAGTCTCTTTTAATTTAAATCTCACAATAATCCTCATTCCAAAAGAATTTTAAATAACCATTGTTGCAAAGTTTTCAAACTTTGGTATGTGTAGAAATTACCTGGAAAGCTTATTGAAAATGTAGCTTCCCCGGGGCACCTGGGTGGCTCAGTCGGTTAGGCGTCTGCCTTCGGCTCGGGTAGTGATCTCAGGGCCCTGGGATCCAGCCCTGCTTCGGGGTCCCTGTTCAGTGGGGAGTCTGCTTCTCCCTCTCTCTCTTCTCCTCCCCCCAACTCTTCCTGTCTCTCTTTCGCACTCTCAAATAAATAATAAAATTAAAAAAAAAGAAAATGTAGGGGTGCCTGGGTGGCTCAGTCGTTAAGCGTCTGCCTTCTGCTCAGGTCATGATCCCAGGGTCCTGGGATGGAGCCCCACATCGGGCTCCCTGCTCAGTGGGAAGCCTGCTTCTCCCTCTCCCACTCCCCCTGCTTGTGTTCCCGCTCTTGCTGTCTCTCTCTCTGTCAAATAAATAAATAAATAAATAGGAAAGAAAATGTGGCTTCCCAAGCCCCACTCTGGAACATTTGATTCAATAGGTCTGAGGAGTAGTCCTAACACCTTTTACTTAAAATAACAGAACACTGGTTAAAATGACTGCTATCAATCAATCCAATTAAATAAAATTGCTATAGACTGATTGTGCCCTCCCCAAATTTATGTGTTGAAATCCTAATTCCCAATGTGATGATATTTGGATGTAGGACTTTGGGAAGTGATTAGGTCACGAGGTTGGAGCCCTCATGAATGGGATCAATGCCCTTATAAAAGAGACCCCAGAGAGCCCCCTTGCCACTTCTGCCATGGGAAGACACAATGATAAGATGACCAACTATGAACCACGACGTGGGCTCTCACCAGACATAAAATCTGTTGGTCCCTTGCTCTTGGACTTGCCAGCCTCCAGAACCATTAGAAATAAATTTCTATTGTTTATAAGCCACCCAGTCTATGGTATTCTACTGTTCAGATGGACTAAGACAAAAATTTACTGTGCTTTTACTCAGGAATGAACAAGATAAGAACCCCTGTTATTCATCATCTCCTTCGCCAAGGAGTAAAAAGTGTATGTGGATTGCGTGATGGATTTTGGGGAAAGCAAGTGAAATTATCAGGGAGGAAAAGGAGAGGGAAAGGAGGGTTCAAAGAAGGGGAATGTTCTGGTTATCCATCCCTTCATACCACACCAGGCTGAGACTTAATGGCTTAAAAGAACAACAATCATTTAGTTTGTTTATGAATTCGGAATTTGGGTCAGGGTCAGTGGGGACAGCTTGTTTTTGCTCCATGTGGTGCCAACTGAGGTGGCTTGACCTCTCTTTCCAAGGGCTGAGCAACTATTTCCAAGATGGCTCACTCACATGTCTGGCAAGTTGGTCCTACTGGCTATTGACTCCTCTCCATGTTGGCCTCTTCCATAGGGTAACTTGGGCTTCCTCACAGCATGGTGGCTGGGTTACAAGAGTGATCACCACAAGGGACAAGACGTGGAAGCTGACAATTTCTTAAGGCCTGGGTTCAGAAACTAGCGCCATATTATTTCTGTAATATTCAACTGGTCAAGCAGACACAAAGCTTAGATTTGAGAGGAAGGGACATAGGTTTTGCCCTTCACTTGTGGGAGTGTCAGAGAACATCGGGGTAATGTTTTAAAATTGCAACAGGGACAGAGAAAAGGAAGCCTGAAAACATAAAAGAAAATTTGCCTGTTTTGCTAAGGCCAGTTTTTTTTCTTAGAAAACTTAATTGAGGGCCGTGCAACCTGGATTTTCTTACAAATTGCTGCTGATTTTCAGTCATCCTGTCCAAATCTCTTCTTAGGCAAACTCACTTAACCTATTAAGCCTCAGTTTTATCATCTATAAATTAGGGATAACAACACTTCCCTTCCAGTGAAGATTATGAAAGCAACCTGACTGTAGTCACTGAGCATGTCTCTTTTCAGACCTGCCTTTCCAATCTGAGGTAAGGTGGCTATCTGGGAAAGTTGGTCACATGAGAGTTGGAAACAAGGGTTAAGATAGCAATATCTCTCCATCACAAATAATGCTAATAAAGACTATTTTGCTAATTCTAAGTGGCTTGCTCGAGTTGAATCACTTAGAAACATATTCAATAATTTTATCCTATCACTTCAGGACCAAGGTCATAGTTTTCCATTGAGAATAAGATATTAGGATGTCTTAAAAAGACTAAACTGTGATACAAAATTCTCAAACACCAAGATTTAACACTTTCTAAACACTGGATGATTTTCTTTGTTCATTAAAAAATAAGCCATTTTTGGGGTGCCTGGGTGGCACAGTCAGTTAAGTGTCCAACTCTTGATTTCAGCTCAGGTTGTGGTTTCAGGGTCCTGAGATTGAGCCCCACATCAGGCTCCATGCTCAGAGTGGAGTCTGCTTGAGATTCTCTTTCTCCCTCTCCCACTGCCTCTCTTGTTCATGCTCTCTCTGTCTCAAATAAATCTTTTTTTTTAAGATTTTATCTATCTGACAGAGAGAGACATAGCGAGAGAGGGAACACAAGCGGGGGGGCGGGGGCGGGAGAGGGAGAAGCAGGCTTCCTGCGGAGCAGGGAGCCTGATGCGGGGCTTGATCCAGGGACCCTGGGATCATGACCCGAGCCGAAGGCAGACGCTTAACGACTGAGCCAACAGGCGCCCCTAAATAGATAAATCTTAAGAAAAATATAAGCCATTGGTGTATCATGGAGCATGTTTTAAAATCACCTTCAAGCATTAGAACATGAAGAAATATTTTCACAATAGAATAAAACCAAAGAATAGATCAACAATCTGTTTGCTGCCATTTCCTAATTTAAAACATCCATCCTTCTAGGTTTTTTTTTCTTCTGTGATATGCTATTCAGCTTAACATCTAAACAAATGTTAATTTTTAGTTAGAATTGTCTTCATAATTTCCAGTTCTATGCTTAATCCAATATTTAAAACTTTTCTGGTAAATAAAGCAAATTCTTTTTTTATTTTTTTAAAGATTTTATTTATTCATTTGAGAGAGAATGAAATAGAGAGAGAGCATGAGAAGGGGGAGGGTCAGAGGGAGAAGCAGACTCCCTGCTGAGCAGGGAGCCTGATGCGGGGCTCGATCTCAGGACACTGGGAACATGACCTGAGCTGAAGGCAGACGCTTAACTGACTGAGCCACCCAGGCGTCCCTGATATGTGATTTTGTTTTTAAAGATTTTATTTATTTATTTGAGAGAGAGAGAGAGCACACGAGAGGGGGGAGGGTCAGAGGGAGAAGCAGACTCCCCGCCGAGCAGGGATCCTGATGCAGGACTCGATCCCGGGACTCCAGGATCATGACCTGAGCCGAAGGCAGTCGAAATAAAGAAAATTCTTGATACCCCTTCCTACAACTCAAAATTGTGAGTTAGGACCCTCTAAATTAGTATGAATAAAGAAGAGGAACAAGAAACAGATAAATATGGAACTTGGCCGAAAATGAAGCCAGATATACAGTGAAGAAATATTACAGATAATGTCCTTCCTTCTCTGTTGTACCTAGTGTCATTATTTCATTAGACTCCAAATGTTTGAGAAAAACGATACAGATGGTGATGACATAGGCAGTGGGCTAGATTGCTCCAAGAGACTGTAAATGAGACGAGAGCCAAAGACAGATCTCAGGGAACACCCACATGAAAGAGACAAGGGAGAGTCAAACAAGGAGACTGAAGATGGAGAGGCAAAAAATGTAGGGGGAATACAAGAGAAAGTGTTTTTACGGGATCAAAAGGAAGCTGGAGTTTGAAGAGGTTTTGCTGATTACAGAAAGGGATCAACAATGTCAAATTCTTCCCAAGTCACATGGGAGAAGAATTAAGAAGACTTATCCAAAAGAGAGAGAATCAGTGAACTCAATGAGAGCATTTTCAGCAAAGTGGTGTGGCTAAAAACCCTTTTGCTTGGATTGAGGTGTGGGAGGGAATAAGGCAATAGAAACAGTGAGTACAGAGTACTCTCTGCGGATTTTTGGCAGAAAACAAAAGGTGAAAGATAGGATGTTAGTTAAAGGGATATATAGTGTCAAGAGGGTGTGTGTGTGTGTGTGTGTGTGTGTGTGTGTGTGTGATTCTTAATATGAAAACAATTGTTTAAATACTGGAATCAGCTAGTATAAAGGGAATGTTTGAAAAGGACATATAAGGGGTACCTGGGTGGCTCAGTCGGTTGAATGTATGCCTTTGGCTCAGGTCATGATCCTGGAGTCCCGGGATCAAGCCCCGCAGTGGGCTCCCTGCTCGGCGGGGAGTCTGTTTCTCCCTCTGCCCCTCACCCCACTTGTGCTTGCTGTCTCTCTCAAATAAATAAAATCTTTTTTTAAAAAAGGAAGGAATTCCTTGAAAGGGGCATAAAAAACAGACTCTTAAATACAGAGACCAAACTGGTGGTTGCCAAAGGGGAGGTTGAAGGGATGGGTGAAATAAAGAAGATTAAGAGTACACTTATCTTTTTTCCTTAGGACTTTATTTATTTATTTATTTTAGAGAGAAAGAACAAGCAAGTGCATGAGGTGGGATGGGGCGAGAGGGAAAAGGAGAGGGAGAGAATCTCAAGCAGACTCCCCACTGAGCTTGGAACCTGACCTGGGACTCAGTCTCACAACCCTGAGATCATGACCTGAGCTGAAACCAAGAGTCAGATGCCACCCAGGCACCCCAAGAGTGTACCTATCTTGATGAGCACTGAGAAATGTATAGAATGGTTGAATCATTATACTGTACACTTGAAACTAATATAACCCTATGTTAATTATTCTTCAATTTCTTTTAAAGATTTATTTATTTGAAGGAGAGAGAGAGAGTATGTGAGCAAGGGCGAGGGGCAGAGGGAAAGGGAGAGAGAATCCCAAGCAGGCTCCCCACTGAGCACGGAGCCCACTGTGGGGCTTGATCTCATAACCCTGAGATCATGACCTGAGCCAAAATCAAGAATTGGATGCTTAACTGACCAAGCCATCCAGGTGCCCCTACACTTCAATTTTAAGAAACAAGGGTTTGGGGCGCCTGGGTGGCTCAGTTGGTTGAGCGACTGCCTTCGGCTCAGGTCATGGTCCCGGGGTCCTGGGATCGAGTCCCGCATCGGTCTCCCTGCTCTGCGGGGAGCCTGCTTCTCCCTCTCCCACTCCCCCTGCTTGTGTTCCCTCTCTCGCTGTGTCTCTCTCTGTCAAATAAATAAATAAAATCTTTAAAAAAAAAAAAAGAAACAAGGGTTTGAAGATGCTAGTAGGCATAGGATCCAGATTTTGATGAAGAGAAAAACCTCAGATAGAAGGGAAAGGTCTTTCAGAGGGAAGTAAGAAAGAAAGATTAGAAATACAGTTTTTAAAATGTACAGTCAATGAAACAATATTAGCTATGAGTCAACCGTTCTTGAACCTGGATGATATGTACCTGAGGGTTCATTTTATATTCTGAGTAGTTTTAAATATGTTTTAACTTTTTCATAATGAAATAGTTGAAAAATAACAACAAAGAAATTATGGGTAGAATATTGCTGTTTCTTGGAAGATGGCTTAAGTTGCTCTGTGACAAGTAGGAGAAAAGGATGATGCTAAAAATTAAGGCTGTGGGTTGAGAGTTTAAGAAGAGTGGTAAAGGTTTCAAATAGCTGTTCTAAGAATGGGAGAGTGAGTAAACTGGGGATCAGGTTGTTGACGATCCAGTTGAGGTTGGAGGTCTTGCATTTCCAGTGGCAAATATTTATGTGTTGTAAGATTTTCTCTAGTAGTTCTCAGGAGCCTAAGTTTAGGAGCCACTGGGGACATCATAACTGATTTTTGATGGGCTGGTGCAACTGAAGACTAAGAGAGGCATCAATAAAAAAGATTTAACATGATGGCGCAGATTGTTTCCCCCTCATGAAAAAATCACTGTGGTTAAAAAAGAGTAGGAAGGGGCACAGTCGGTTAAGCATCTGACTCTTGATTCTGACTCAGGTCATGATCTCAGAGTCGTGAGATCAAGCCCCACATCTGGCTCCACGCTGGGTGTGGAGCCTCCTTAAGATTTTCTCTCTCCCTCTCCCTCTGCTCCTCCCCTGCCTCCTCCTCTAAGAAAAAAGAGTAGGATAATACTTCAGTATGGAAGTGTTAGAGTTTTGAGTTAGATTCTGAGAAGAGAGAAAGACAAATTTGAGATGTAAGATAATTTTTCTCTAAAAAAATCCTCTTATGTAATGTCATATAATATGAATTGTATTTACAAGGAAATTGAATGATAGTCACATAAAATAATCCAAATGCACTTTCAGAAATATTTTTAGATTTTAAACCCAATGTACTTTTAAGCATTTACAAATTATTTATACTAAACAACTAATATAAATCTAGAGGCAGATTGACTTCAGATATTGATCTCCAAATTTAGCAACCTTTCTGCTATCTCTACTGATGGCTTTATTTCCCATTTCAGGCTTCCAACTGTTACCCTTACTCAAACCTAAATGTACTTTTAACGGAGATTAATTGCTGTACATCTTCCACACTCTTTACCAATATCTTCATAGTCTAAGAGTCCTTTAAAACAGAATACCTATAGTCCATTTGGGACTAGGGACCACTACAAAAATCTTCTCAATTTGTCATATACCCACCCCCCAACTGTGTTTATATTTTGCAAACTGGACCCTGGGGTTTAAATATTGTGGACAGTTGGTTACCAGTAACCAACACTTGGGTCGCAAAATAGTACCTCACTAACCAAGGGTGTAAGATAAGGGAAAAGGAGGCCAGTACTAAGAGCAAGATGGAGGTTAGTGGAAATCATGGTGCAATGTAAGTAGTTTGTATATACACACATTTACTTGTATATACTGTTCCAATGTGGGCCTAATTGTATCCTTCAAATGATAGAGCTGTCAGTGGTTTCCAGTTTGCACTGTAAATTTTTAGAGGGTGAGAGACATCTGTCAAATTCCCTATGAATGAAAGCCAGTAGGTCATGGAATGATACAATGCCATTGCCAACTCAGGTAAACATAGACTGGAGAAGTCAAAGCAACCCTTCCATTAATGACAACTGTCAAAGCTGGACAAAATACAAAAACCACCTCCATAAAGTTGTCAGAAAACTGAAAAGAGCGCAAAAAATTACAAAGCCCTGACAAAGTAAAGGTAGAGATCCCAGAATTTAAGACCATCACTTGGACCTTGTTTACTCTGGAGCTGTTTTCCCCATTCAGAGGAGGATACTAAGTAACTGAGATGTTAAGTGGCATATTTAACAGCTTTGTAGGGCTGGGTAGACAGGGATTGGAGTCCTGAAACTGCCAAAGGTGGGATGAGAGATTCACACTTCGGGATGGGACTCTGAAAGCATATACTCCAGTAGAAGAGTGAACCTGAAGAAAGTGTTCATCATTAAGACTCCATGTTAGCTTTTTTTTTTTTTTAAAGATTTTATTTATTTATTTGACAGAGAGAGAGACAGTGAGAGAGGGAACACAAGCAGGGGGAGTGGGAGAGGGAGAAGCAGGCTTCCCGCCGAGCAGGGAGCCCGATGCGGGGCTCGATCCCAGGACCCTGGGACCATGACCTGAGCCGAAGGCAGACGCTTAATGACTGAGCCACCCAGGCGCCCCTCAAGTCAGTGTTTTACTTGGTAAACATGTCTGAGACCATGCATCCCTGGCTGCTAAGCACCATGGCGGACAGGGCTAGAAAGGTAACAGCTTTATTTTGAGCAGGGGGCAAAGACAAGGCAGCACTCCAGGTTAGCTTTGAAACATTATTTCAGTTCCTGCACTTGGATTGAGATGGTCCCTATTACTAGTGCCACAAACACTTAATGGAATGAAATATAAATCGCCTCTGGAGGAAGAGAAGATTAATTTAGGCATCAAAAAACTTTTGCCAGCAATTTTGCAAAGGCAACGTCCAACACACACACACACACACACACACACTAACCAGGTGCCAAAGAAGATAAGATACATGTTTAAAAGACAAGAGAAACAGGGGCGCCTGGGTGGCTCAGTTGGTTAAGCATCTGATTCTTGGTTTTGGCCCAGGTCATGATCTCAGGGTCAAGGGGTCAAGCCCCGCATCTGGCTCCCCGCTCTGCTTCTCCCTCTCCCTCTCTCTCCCTCCCTTTGCCCCTCCCCCTTTGCTCTCTCTGTCCCTCTAAAATAATAAATAAATAAATCTTAAAAAAATAAAAAGCAAGAGAAACAATAGACAGTAAAAATATCCATAGAGACTCCATTGTGGGGGTTGTCGGTCAACAACTTCAGAATAATTGTATTTGCTACAAACAAAAGATGTGATTAAGAATGGAAATTCTAGAATTTAGAAATAAAAAAATCAAGAACTTGGTAGGTAGATTTAACAGCAGATTGGACATAGATGAAGGGAGATTTAGTAAACTAGAAACTAGATCAAATGAAAATATCCAGACTGAAATATGGAGGAAAAAAGGATGGGAAATACAGAAAGGAGAATAAATGACATAGAGGACTCAGTGATAAGATCTTGTTCACATTTAATTTGAGTCCCAGGAGGAAAACGGAATAACAGTATAGGAGTAATATTAAAGGTATAATGGCTAAGAATTCTCCAAAATTGATTTTTAAAAATCATCTTAAAAGGCCCAGAAACCCTAAGGAGGAAGTAGGAGGTGAGGCAGAGTATCAAGTACTGCCTCAGTCTAAGGGGTTGAATCGTAGCAGGTGGGCATATGGAACATTAAAGGAACACGTTTCAGGGTGGAATCCCAGAAACCTGAGAAAGGATGAGGGGCCATTTGCTTAAAAAACAAAAAACAAAAAACAAAAAAACAAAAAAAAACAAGAACAAGAAAGGGCAAAGTATGAATACCTAAAGATCTAAAGGAGGTCAAGGGTCAAGTCTGAGAAAATTGACCTTAATGATCAAGTCCAAGCAGAGAGGAGGGAGACCAAAAGCAGAAGAAAAACATCCCACAGGTTGGGACTTAGGCGGAGCTGAAATGGAGTAAGAAAACTGCTTCTCCCTCTCCCACTCCCCCGACTTGTGTTCCCTCTCTCACTGTGTCTCTCTCTGTCAAATAAATAAATAAAATCTTAAAAAAAAAAAAAGAAAGAAAAGAAACTAGAGCTAAGCGCAATTGTGAAATCCCATCGTTTTCAGGTAAATGGTCTGACTACCTGAGGCAAATGGTTTAATTTGGCTTAAAGGCACAGTACTGGGGTGGATGGCAGAAGGCTTTGAGGTGAATAACTGAGTGCTAACTGTGTTTTACAAAGACAATTCTGTAGTCCGTGTGACAGATGGCCTGAGGAACTTGTGATGGTTATGAACTCACAATTGGGGATTTAGGTAATCCTAAATTAAATACACAAATTAAGTGAATAGAGTTTAGTGTTCCACATTGTAAAGAAAAATCCACTTCTATTAGCTCTGTCTCCTAGGGCACGTTGCCTAAGCTCTCTGGGCCTCAGTTTTCCCATCTGTAAATTGGTGATCTTCATAGTGTTGTTTTTAAGTTAATGGAATAATGTATGCAACATGTTTGAGTTGATGCCTGGCACGCAGTGAGCACGCAGTAAGCATAGAGTGAACAGTAATAGGACACAGAGAGAGGGAGAGAGAGAAGAGAGAGAGCGCGCACAAGCAGGCAGGCAGAGGCAGAGGGAGAAGCAGGCTCCTGGCTGAGCAGGGAGCCCAATGCGGGGCTCGATCCCAGGACCCTGGGATGATGACCTGAGCCAAAGGCAGATGCTTAACGACTGAGTCACCCAGGTGCCCCAGTAATAGGGCTTTTTGAGGAGAAACCGGAGGCAGCAAGATCCACCAGGATTGTATTGAGATTGTCTAAGGGAGCCAGGGGCGGTCCAGGTACCATCCTGTCAACAGCTGGGAAAACGAAGAGATGGGAAGATGTAGCAGGGCTTGAGGCCAGGGACTGAGCAGGTATGAGGGAGCCTGTGTGGGCGAGGAGGATAGGGGCAATGAAATAAGGCAGAGAGAGAACATTAGCAGTCCACCCCTATCGTTTTCTAGGACACACGCTCTGTGTTCAGTTGTGTGAAGCTGACTGAACCCTATGACCAGATAACATTGACAGTCATAGGCCTGATTAAAGAAATTCAGGTATGCTCTCATGGGTACAAGAAAAGACCCATTCGGTTTTCAGAACTGAAGGGGCCCACTGTAGTCCCATATTCTGCAAGAATACACAAGCCCAGTGTCAACTTTGATCAGAGGCAAATGCTTTAATGATCTATTTCAGCCATACCAGGATCCCAACAATTTGTACACACCCAGCATGCTGTTAATTTCTCATACAGCTGAAGAAGTAATTCAGAAATATTAAAAGAAAACGTACTTGTTTAGGTAATCTACTCCCCTTTTCCACATGGCCACCCCTTCCACCAAACCCAGTGCTTATGAGTAACAGCTCAGACAGACACTGCTTGTCTTCTCAGCCCAAGCAAGCTGTCTTGCAAGAGAGGTTAAGAATAGATTGCAGTTCCCAGTAAGGTCTCTGCTTCCTCCCCTTATTGCTCTCAATTAAACAAGCGGAAATCAGTTACTAAAGGAATTTATAAGGTTTAAATTCTTGAGGTGACTAGGTAAGGCGTGAAGGGCAAATGGCTCACTAGGGAAGTTTTCAATCAGTGGGCATCACCAGTGGGTGGTTTACCTTGATTATTTTGGGTTATTCCAGCTCCGCCATTGAGAGAAGCAGGCTGAGGGAAATAAGAGGTGGCTGATATTGGTGTGGTAAAAAGGTAGGGAGGAGGAAAACCTTCTCACTGTTCTAGTACCTTCCGGAGTCTCAGGACAAAACCCTGTTTCTCCCAAGTTAACCCCTACACTGCCAACTTCACTATCAGCCAGCCCTAGGAAAAAGAGTGTAATGAAGTGTAGTGACTTGACCTCTGGCACTCTCCTCCCCATTTCTGCTTGCTTCTCCTACCCATCATTACCCACTTTCCCAGTGTTGAACTCCAATTGCCTCCAAGCTGTGCTTCTCCCTTTGCCACCTGCCAAGATGTAACCCTATCCTGTGATTTGGACCTGTCTTTCCGTTATTCAACTTTGCCCCACAGACCCTGAGCTAATGTGTGTGTTTGCTCTACCAACACTGAAAAGGGGGCCGGCCACATGGGCATGTTAAGGAAAGGAGGAGCCTCATCCGAGTTCCTTTCAAGCAATGGTATCTGGACTCTGGCAGAAAGGATGGCATCTTGAAAAAGGTGCAACAATTTGAACAGACATGATATTTTGACCCTTTTGCTCACCTCAACTATGGTCTAAATTTAGTGCTAATTCAGGTTGCTTTCAGTTTGTTTCTGTGTATGGACAATGATTCAGGGGCTTATTTGGGAGAGGAACCATGCCCATCTGGCTCATCTTCATGCCTACCCACACATGACTCCCCTCCAACACCTGTGTCTGGCACCCAGAGTTTTACAGTTGTTCCCCAGACTTGCTGAGAATGAGCACATGATCACTGATTTTCTCATTCTGAATCTAGAGATACCAAGAAATATTTTTCCCTTTTAAGAGCAGCTCTTGAAATATCAGTTTTAATATTTGCTAGCGATTATGTAATCATACAATAATTGATTCTCACAATATCTTGTGGAATTAGTTATCTTTATGAAAGTTTTATGGATAAAGAAATTACATTGAAATCCTGGTTTAAGAATAAGGGAGACGCCAAGTTTAGATTTGAACTTCAGAAGGAGATTACTGAAAGCTAGATTCAGGCCAGTTTATGCTTAAAGATATTAATCAGTGACAGTGATGGTAAAGATTCTGAAACGGCTATTTTCTATTTTGGGGGGGAGGGGCAGAGGAAAAGGAAGAGAGAGAGAATCTTAAGCAGGCTCCACGCCCAGCGCAGAGCAAAACATGGGGCTCAATCTCACGACCCTGAGATCATGACCTGAGCCAAAATCAAGAGTTGGACACTGAACCGACTGAGACACCCAGGCGTCCCTGAGAAGACTATTTGCTAATTACAAGTCCTTAACCATCTACTTAACACATTTGTCTTTCTCCTAACGAGACATATTTTGATGAAAGGTAAAAAATGGTTGTCTTTTTAATGGTCTATCAAATTCTGTTCTTTTTTTTTTTTTTAAAGATTTTATTTATTTATTTAATTGACAGAGAGAGAGAGAGAGAGAGAGACAGCATGAGGGGGAACACAAGTAGGAGGAGCGGGAGAGGGAGAAGCAGGCTTCCAGCTGAGCAGGGAGCCCGATGTGGGGCTCGATCCCAGGACCCTGGGATCATGACCTGAGCCGAAGGCAGTCGCTTAACCAACTGAGCCACCCAGGCACCCCTCAAATTCTGTTCTTAAGTGTCTCCCCCATCCCAATCAAGAGTATCATTATCCCCACAATGGGTCAAGGCCATTATGGCTTCTCTCCCCATCCCATCTGCAGTCATCCATCAGCAAGTACAATCCCTGAGACCTTGTAGATCTGTTTTAGTATTTCCATTTGACTGCTTCTATTTTAGCCCCAGCCCTTGCCTGAAAGAGCAAAATGGCCTTTAAATGTTCACTCTGCAGCCATTCTTAGTTTCTTACAACCTATACTCCTCAGATCAGTATACTTAGATACTCATACAAACACAAATCAGTTTGTGTGACATTTCTGCCTTCTACTGCATTTCAAATAAAATTGAAACTCCTTTCCAAGGCCTACAAGACTTCATGTGATATAGTCACTCTTCTACTTTAAATTCTTTTACTCTTCCCTTTGCTTTCTGCATTCCTACCATTACAGCCCTAACCATTCTAAACATCTTACTATTCCTTAAACGTGGTGAACTTATTTCTACCGCTGAGTTCCTGTACCTGTTGTTTACTGGCTATATTCTCGTATTACCAGCATTGTTGTTAAAACAACAGATTTTCTGGCTCGTCTTCATGCCTACCCACACATGACCATCCCCCCAAAACCTCCAAACAGAAATCAAGTTTCTTTTTTTCTTTTTTCTTTTTTTTTTTTTTTAAAGGTTT
The DNA here is from genome assembly GCF_002201575.2 of Neomonachus schauinslandi. Taxonomy (NCBI): domain Eukaryota; kingdom Metazoa; phylum Chordata; class Mammalia; order Carnivora; family Phocidae; genus Neomonachus; species Neomonachus schauinslandi. The sequence continues at coordinate 86,865,285 of NC_058419.1, forward strand.
TATTTATTTATTTGAGAGAGAGAATGAGAGAGAGAGCGCGCATGAGAGGGGGGAGGGTCAGAGGGAGAAGCAGACTCCCTGCCGAGCAGGGAGCCCGATGCGGGACTCAATCCCGGGACTCCAGGATCATGACCTGAGCCGAAGGCAGTCGCTTAACCAACTGAGCCACCCAGGCACCCCTATCCTACCATTGTCTTTTGGAAGCAGTTAGCTTGTTGTCTGGTTTCACAGGTTCACAGATGCAGGGGAATTTTGCCCCAGGGCGGGCCATACCCCTGTGCCATGCCTGATTTAGAGGACTTTAAACGTCTGACTCCCAGAACTCTAAGAGGTTTGTGTTGTTTGAAGCCAGTAAATTTGTTGTAAGGAGCAACAGGAAACTAATACAAAGGTAAAAAGGTGGCAAACAAAAAGTAAAAAAGAAGACAAAAGAAGGAATCAGAAAAAAAATAGCCAAAAATTTTTAAAGACTATACAAGATAAGAGGTTCCCTTTTATGATGTTCAAAGTAGAGAAAGAACATACCTCTAAGATTTTTTTGGTTGGAAAAGGAGGGCTGAGAATATCTGCTTTATTTTTTTTTTAAAGATTTTATTTATTTATTTGACAGAGACACAGCAAGAGAGGGAACACAAGCAGGGAGAGTGGGAGAGGGAGAAGCAGGCTTCCCGCGGAGCAGGGGGCCCGATGCGGGGCTCGATCCCAGGACCCTGGGATCATGACCTGAGCCGAAGGCAGTCGCTTAACCAACTGAGCCACCCAGGCGCCCAAGTTTATTTTTTTCTTACTACTGCTTTTCTGTCAAATTGTTTCTTCCTCAGCCCTGAATGAAGTCCTGGACGGATCCCATAGCTTATTTAATGTTTTTCAGATACAAAAAGGTCCAGTAAAATCTAAAGCTGTGGTTCTCAACAGATGAGGCACCTCTCAGTGGGGGGCATTGGAAATTCATGGGGCACTTCTGGTTGTTTATTGGTGGGGGATGAGATTGAATGGCATTTGGCTACCTAAGGGCCAGAGAGACTAGGGTTCCTGCCAGTCAGTGAACACTTGTTCTCAGTACTGCATGGTTTTTGAATATCCCTCTGGATATTCATTTACATGGGAAACATAAGTACAAAGTATTTTTTGCATTGGTTTACTATACACTAAATTTCCGCAAATTGCAAACCCTGAAGAAGTAAAGGACTACTGGACATTGTTCTTTACAAAGAATTGTTCACCATCTCAGAAAATTATTTTACTAACAGATGCACCATTTGTGGTATATAAATAACCAATACAACACACTCATATCAGACTTTATTAGTAGCTGTTGCATTCACAGATATGAATACACTTACTTATTCCTTATTTTGAATGGTTAAATATAAAGAAGAGACATTAATTATACTCAATTGAATACTGTTACTTCACTTCAATCCAGACTTATTATAAGTAGTTGCAAGCACTTGATTTATGGTGTCATCATCTAGTGTAGCTTTTATATATAGAAAGCATTTATATATAGAAATGTGTATTATTTAAGGAGGTGAATAATGTGTATTATTTTATTGTAAAGTGCTTTTCTTTTTTTATTTCTTCTTTGTATTACAGTTACAGCATTCCACTTCTTTATTTTTTAAATCATGTGCGTAGGTAGCTTGTATTATTTATAAATTTCATTTCAGAATATTAAGAGGAGCATTATAAAATATTTATTATCAAAAGAGGGCATTGAGTCTAATATGATTGAGGACGAGATCAGATTCTCAAGAAATCTGGTATCATTGCGTGCCCCAGGCCCCCCACCCCCCAGCTCACCTCTATAGTAGCCTCTCTTCTTGCTTTGCCCTCAGGGAATCCTGTGAGCCCAATTCCTTTCCAATCCCCGCAGCCTCCAAACTCCAGAAGGCACAGCTGTCCGGGTGGTTTTCTTAAACCACTCAACTAAGGAAGACGGAAAAGAGAGAAAGATGACAGTACTTCAATGAATCCTTCTCCAAAAAATTTTCTCCATCAACACAATTTCTCCTTACCAATCTTATATGCCCTGTGCATGTGATGACCTGGGGAGAGAAAACCAGCTTTTTGCCACCTCTTCTGCAAGTCCTTCATAGATTATCTGGCACTTGTTTTAGAATTTGACACAGTTTGAGAACCCCTGCCACAACCCCAAGGCAAGATGGTCTGCGTTTTCACACTCAAGGGGATGAGGATTCCTCTGGGAATGAATATGAGTATTGAGTGAGAATGTCATTTTCTAAATGGTTAGCTCACTGTTGGATGTTTTGACTCCAGTGCAAGTATCTGTGGTATAGATAGCACATTTGATACCCAGAGTGGATAATTTTTTAACATCCTACTTCTCTATATGACAGAATTATATGTAATCCCCATGGTAACCACAACGAAAATATTTATAGAATATATGCAAAAGTAAGTAAGTCAAGATGTACTTAATTCCCCTAACTGTACACTTAAAAATGGTTAAGATGGTAGGTTTTATTTTCTGTATATTTTGCCACAATAAAAAAATCTCATCAATAACTACAGTAATTGTTTAGAATTTAGGCAAACAAAACATTGGGAGAGGGAGAATTATGTTATCACTGATATTGTTTAGAATTGCTAGTACATGGTAATAATAAAAATAAGATTGCTTTCAGTTGATTTTATTTTTTTTATATTCTCTGCAGATAACATCCCCTTATTGTTTGCACCCAGGGTACACCATTTCCCACTACCCCACCCTTTGTATCCCTTATGATGGTTAATTTTAGATGTCATCCTGACTGGGCCATGGGGTGCTCAGATATTTGGTTAAACCTTATTCTGGGTGTGACTGTGAAGATGTTTCTAGGTGAGATTAACATTTGAATTGGTAGACTGAGTAAAGCAGATTGTCCTCCTTAATGTCAGTGGGTCTCATCCAGTTAAAGGCATGAATAAGACAAGAAGGATGAATAAAGGATAATTCACTCTTTCTGCCTGATTGTTTCTGCTCTGAGACACCAGTCTTCTGCTGCCTTCAGACATAGACTAAGACTGGAATTTATACCATCAGCTCTCCTGGGTCTCTAGTTTGCTAAATGCAGATCTTAGAACTTCCCAGCCAACATACACACACACACACACACACAATTGGTTTTAGATGGTTTTAGATATTATAAACACTATTATATATTTATGTGTGTGTGTACACACTATTGGTTATATATATATATATATATATATATATGATTATATATGTGATCTATTGTACATATTGATTTCTCTGGAGGATCCTGAGTAATACAACCACTGTTTGATAGAATCCTTTTATTTGGACTGAAGAAGATATCCTGAAGGTTTTTAAAATGAATCCCCCAGATAAGGGATTCTCAACTGTTATATTTGATCAGCTACCTCTTTGTTTTATAAATTCATAGAAAGTCCCCTGGTAAAGGACTCTTCTAGCCTCTGGGATACCTTTGTTGAACAAGATAGACGAGGCTCTTGCTCTTGTGGAGTTGCTATGGGGGAGAGGCAAGCCTCTTAGATCACCAGACTTGGAGTGGGTCAGGAAGCTAAGGGGGAATGAAGAAATTTATGGAAACCTCTGGGGAAGAATCATGCCGGTGGTCTCCTCCTACCTCCTCTCACATTTGGAAGGGCTAAAGACAATGGGGTGTGAATATTCATCACATGACATTCTATCTTTGGTAGAGTTGGAAGATGGATAGAGTTACACAAAGTTGTAGACTGGGGATCTTCTTCTGATTAAAACATGCTGCATGGGGCACCTGGGTGGCTCAGTCGTTAAGTGTCTGCCTTCGGCTCAGGTCATGATCCCAGAGTCCTGGGATCAAGCCCCACATTGGGCTCCCTACTCTGCGGGAAGCCTGCTTCTCCCTCTCCCACTCCCCCTGCTTGTGTTCCCTCTCTCGCTGTGTCTCTCTCTGTCAAATAAATAAAATCTTTAAAAAAAAAAAACATGCTGCAAGTAAATAATAATGCACTGAACTGGGATCGGTTCCGCATATTTCCCCTAATGTCACTTTTGGTATATTTCTGTTTATGTTATTAACATTTAAAACCTGCAAATCTTTTTGTGGATTACAATATCAAATAGATCCATGTCAAAACCAAAATGAACAATGGCTTCCCATCTCACTCAGTGTAAAAGCCTACAAGGCCTTACACCATCTGCACCCCCTTTGTCCAACACACAATACACACACACACCTTTCTGACTTCATGTCTCACCCTCTCTTCCTTCTACTCTTACTACATTGCTTCTACACTCAACATCTTGACATAAACTTGTCCCAGGACCTTTGTACTGACTGTTCTCTCTGCTTAGAACACTCTTGTTTCAGATATCTAAATGAATCACTCCTTCAAGTTTTTGTTAGACTCTCATCTTTTCAATGAGGTCATCTCTTTATAACTCCCCTCCTCCACCCTCCGTACATACTTCTACCTCCCTTCCCTACTTAATTTATCTCCATTGTAGGTATCATCATCTAATAAACTCTTTCTCTCCCCCCCACTGCAATGTAAGCTGCATGAGTGTTAGAATTTTTGTCTGCTTTGTTTACTAATATATCCTTAGCAGAGATAACAGTACCTGGCAAAAATAAAGTGCTCATCAAATATCTGTTGAGGGCGCCTGGGTGGCTCAGTTGGTTAAGCGACTGCCTTCGGCTCAGGTCATGGTCCTGGAGTCCCGGGATCGAGTCCCGCGTCGGGCTCCCTGCTCTGCGGGGAGTCTGCTTCTCCCTCAGACCCTCCCCCCACTCATGTGCTTTCTATAATTCCCTCTAACAAAAAAAAAAAAAAAAAAACAAAAAAAAAAAAAAAAAAAAAAAAAAAAAAAAAAAAAAAAAAAAAAAAAAAATATCTGTTGAATTAATGAATAAATAAAAAGAAAAGAAAGGAAAAGGGAAACAGAGAAAAGAGAAAAAAATTCAGAAATTATTAGTCTCAAGAAGATACAGCCAAATTGTGGCCGACACACCAGTTTTCTTCTTACTCTCATTTTTGCTTCCTCTGACGGAGTAGGTAAGGAAGATAAGAATAAATAATGCATTTGTTAGAGAACTTAAAAATTTTCAAAATGTTTCTATATGCAATGTCTTGTTTGATCAAAATGTTAGACTACATTTCTAGAAAAGGGGTCTGCTGGTAGAATGGGGCAATTTCATGTTTGCATTTTATTTCTCATTAAAAATTAAATTTAGGGACACTTGGGTGGCTCAGTCTTAGGCATCTGCCTTCGGCTCAGGTCATGATCCCAGGGTCCTGGGATCGAGCCCCGCATCGGGCTCCCTGCTCAGTGGGAAGCCTGCTTCTCCCTCTCCCACTCCCCCTGCTTGTGTTCCATCTCTCACTGTGCCTCTCTCTGTCAAATAAATAAAATCTTAAAAAAAAATTAAATTTATACAGAAAGCAGCCCATTTCTGTATCAGATAACTGAGACCTTCAAGTTATTTTGTTTTAAAAAAATTCTGGATTTCTCACTGTTTTCTATTTAGTTCTGCTTCCATGCCTTTACTCAGGCTATTCCCCTTATCATAATGACTTTCCCTGTCTATGTATCTAAATGCCATGAATTCTTTAAGGCCCAGTGTCATAAACAGGGACAGGGAAGCAACATTCTAGTACATATTAATAAGCGATTTCCACTATTCTTCAGTTACAAATTTTACCTATGAAATACAGCTTCTTGGTAATGTGAAGAGAACTTCGGGGTTTTTTTAAATGTTTATTTATTTATTTTAGAGAGAGAGAGAGTGCGCGAGCAGGGGAGGAGCAAAGGAAGACAGAAAGGGGAGAAGCAGACTCCCCACCAAGGGGGGAGCCTGACAGGACTCGATCTCCGGACCCTGAGATCATGACCTGAGCTGAAACCAAGAGGTGGACGCTCAACCAGTTGAGCTACCCAGGTGCTTCTGGTGAAGAAAACTTCTAAGTCTTCACTGGGAAGGAAGTGCTTTGTAGCTTTGTTTCCTCAATGTCTGTGGTTCCCTAAACTATTCCTGGCACATGGTGGGTACTCAATTAATATTTGATACTTGAATAAAAGACTGATTCTGAGTCTCTGTATAGTCAGAATTGAGCTTAATTATGTCTTTCTTTCCTTTTTTTTAAAGATTTTATTTATTTTTCAACAGAGAGAGAGAGAGAGACAGCGAGAGAGGGAACACAAGCAGGGGGAGTGGGAGAGGGAGAAGCAGGCTTCCCGCTGAGCAGGGAGCCCGATGCGGAACTCGATCCCAGGACCCTGGGATCATGACCTGAGCTGAAGGCAGACGCTTAATGACTGAGCCACCCAGGTGCCCCTTAATTATGTCTTAAACCATTAAAGAATGAGAGCACATCAGAGCTTATATACTGAGTTAGAGAGTCATGACTATTCCATGACAGGGCATGTTTTCATATTCCCACATCCTCTAAACATACAGCCTCTCAGTTGCTTCCTGCACTGCCCACAGTATGTGAATAAAAGTGTGCAATGGACTTGCTTTGTGCAGCTCTCCTTTATGCGTAACCATGGCAATGCTGTCTACTTCATACTTGAAGTGTCTGGAGGACTACGGCTGTGAATGTTAACTCACTGAACGATGACTTGATGACTTGCTTCGCATGCGGGGGGACTCTGTACATTTTGTTTCTTTAATCATCATAATCAGAACAGTCTCTCTGTTTCTTCCACGAATTAAAACACCGATTTACAGAACAAACCAGAATAAAATTTCTAGACCTCAAACTAATATCTGAAGGCACTGCATGTCTCTGAAATCTAAGGATAAAGGGCTCAGGGATTGTCCTCAGAGCTTCTATTTTCATCTGAAATCTAGATATTGGCAACAAAATTTGTATTACCATTTTGCACAGAAAGAATCATGTTTCGGAGGGTGCTGAAAGGACAGAGAATGGAAATGTTTGTAGAGACACAGGTTCCAGCTATGACATGTAGCCAAGTCCTCCATGCAAGGAGGCATTTTTTGCTCCAGGGTTTGCATTTAATTTTCATGTGAATATTTGAATGCTGCCAGAATCCCACCCACATGTCACTAATCTGATCAATTTTAGGCCAACTCTTCCTTTACTGTTAATTGGCAATACAAGACATGCTCAGAAATCAAATAAGGCAGCTGATTTTTTAACACACACACACACACACACTTCCAAATTCTGACAGAAAATGTATAAAAGATTTTGAAGTCAAATCCACATCATACTTCAGCTCTATTAATAATTATGTCACTATACAAACATCCTGTGAGAAATTCACAGGTAGTTTGCATTTAAAATTACTCAAATTTTAATTGCATTTCAATTAGTTTCATTATTGATCTCTCGCAGGTAAAATTTTCACTGAAGTTTTTAACACTTCCTTTAGGAAGTATGTATAAAATTTGGAAGTAGCTCAAAGCTCAGTTCCAAATGATAGAACTAGTATGTTTCAGGTTAACTTTTTAAAGTAACAAAGAAGTCCAAGTTAAGGCAAGTTGACACTTTATTCTAAGCTTAGAGCATCTTGGGCGCCTGGGTGGCTCAGTTGGTTAAGCGACTGCCTTTGGCTCAGGTCATGATCCTGGAGTCCTGGGGTTGAGTCCCGCATCAGGCTCCCTGCTCAGCGGGGGGTCTGCTTCTCCCTCTGACCCTCTTCCCTCTCGTACTCTCTGTCTCTCATTCTCTCTCTCTCAAATAAATAAGTAAAATCTTAAATAAATAAATAAATAAACTTATAGCATCTTCACAGAAAGATGAAATAGAATTTGGTTCATTGTTGTGTCAGTCTTAATTTTGACTTGGAATAGCTTATGTGTTGCAATTTCAGCATTATATAGAATCTAAAGTCTTCTAGGCAGAAATTCCTTTTTTCTTTTTGCTTGCTTCTACATAATTTATCATCTTTAAAACATTGTGTACATTTATGATTTTCTGTATCTATGATTCTGAAAATGTTGATTAGACTTTTAAATTTGATTTTTAAATTTTGTTTCTTTTTCAGTGACAATGTCTAGAGAAATAATAATACAGTGTATTAAATTTGGCTTTGAAAGTAGATTTTCATTAACAATGCCATTTTAGCCACAGTTGGATTAACAAAACAAACATAAAAAGTTCCGAAAGGTAACGTTGTCACTGTTTCTTTCAAAATGGATGATTTTCCATTACAAGATGAGTTGTCAAAAAAAAAAACAAGAGAGAGAGGCATCAGTGAAAATGTCAGAGTGAGGAACTCTGAAATCTTGCTCCTTCATAAAAGTGTGAGAAATTATCAAAATCAACTTTTCAATACTCTGGAGACTAACCAAAGGCTGGTAGCAGCACGGGGAAGTGTTTCGTCAAGAAACATGACTGCATCTTGGTAAGAAAAGCAAGATTTGTGGCATTTTAACTAATCCGAGTTGCATCCAGTTCTCTCCAGCTCCGCAGCAGTGTTGAAAAATAGTAACCCTCATTCTCAGTCCTGGAGAAAGCAGAGGAGGGCTGAAGATCTTTCAGAACGTTACCCTCAAATAGGAATCATTACGAAGTCATTTCCTGGAAGGCACTGCTTGAAAGGCTTGTCCTTTTTGGAGCTCACTTAAACTCTCCTAGTGATAAGCATTTCTCCCTGAGGGATGGAGGGGAATTTCTCAAACGTTTGAACATCACATCTGCCTGAAGCGACAGATAGTAATTGAGGCAAACAATAAGCTAGCCAGGGAACTGAAAATGAAAAGCTGAGGAATGAGATATCCACAGAGACTTTGCAAAGCTCCAATATATTTTTGAGTATTTAGAAGGTCAGAAACATGCATAGAGCTTTTAACATGCTCATGAAAGACAAGCAGGGCTATATAGTCTCTCATCTCTGACTGAACTCGAGAGTGTGTACAAGCAGGCACTGAAGGCTAAGGTAGAATTATAAACTACCTGGTAGAATGTTGAAGGCATCCCCCAGCTCTTTCTCGCTCTCTCTCTCTCTCTCTCTCTCTCTCTCTCTCACACACACACACACATGCACACACACAACCACTAGGCAAAGATTGGGATATTTACTGGTTCTAGACATCGAAGGAAAATGCTATCCAGTCATGGCCTGACCACTAAGCTTAAGCAAGTGGAGACTTTCAGTGACCACACATGATGAAGATACAGACTACAAAATTCGTTCAGAAAAGTCACTAAACAAACAACTACTAAAAACAGCGGCAACAACAAACCCTGGTCAGGAGATTTCCAGAGTTGCCACATTATATTATTTGAAATGTATACTTTTCAAATAAATAATTAAGAGATAGGCAAAGAAACAAGAAAGTATGACCCATACCCAAGAAAATAAGCAATTAATAAAAACCGTTCCTGAGGAAATCCAGATATTGGACTAACTACGCAGACTGTAGAGCAGCTATTTTAAATATTTTTAAAGAGCGTTTATATTTATGTTTAAATATGTTTAAAGAGAGAAACCATGCCTAAAGAACTAAAAGAAAATATAAGAACAAGACTCACCAACTAGAGAAGATCAATAAGGAGATAGAAATAATAAAAAGAAACCAAATAAAAATTTTGGAATTTAAAAGTACATCTAAAATGAAAAATTGGGGGCACCTGGGTGGCTCAGTCGGTTGGGCGTCTGCTTTTGGCTCAGGTCACAATCCTAGAGTCCTGGGATCGAGCCCGGCATCGGGCTCCCTGCTCAACGGGAAGCCTGCTTCTCCCTCTCCCACTCCCCCTGCTTGTGTTCCTGCTCTCGCTATGTCTCTCTCTGTCAAATAAGTAAATAAAATCTTTAAAATAAATAAATAAATAAATAAAATGAAAAATTGATTAGGTGCTCAATGGTAGATTTGAGTAGGCAGAAGAAAAAATTAGAGAACCCAAAGATAGGTCAATTGAGATTATCAAGCCTGAGGAACAGAAAGAAAAGAGAATAAAGAAAAATGAGCCAAGTCTCAGAGAACTGTGGGACATCATGAAGCATTCCAAAATATACATAATGGGAGCTCTCAGAGGGGAGGAGAAAGAGGAAGGAGTAGAAATATATCTGAATAAAAAAATATCTGATAGAAATGTATCTGAATAAAAAAATTTTGGTTAAAAATATTAATCTGCTCCAAGTTGATTAATTGAACTTAAATAAAAAAATAAAAAATATTAATCTGCACACCCAGGAATACAAAGAATTCCAAATAAGATAAGCTCAAGAAGACCTGTACCAAGAAACATAATAATCAAACTGTTGAAAACTAGAGAAAAAAAAAAAGAGAATCTTGAAAGGGGCAAAAAAGGAAAACCAACTTATCATATAAAAGTAATCCTCAATAAGATTAACAGCTGATTATTCATCAAAAAGCACGGATGCCAGAAAGCAGTGTAATGACATATTCAAAGTGCTGAAAGAAATTATAAACCAAGATTTCCATTTGTAGAATAATATTATTCAAAAATGTAGGAGAAATTAAGACATTCCCAGAGAAACAAAAACAGAGAGATTTTGTCACTAGCAGACTTGCACTATGAGAAATGTTATAGGGAGTTCTTTGGAATGAAGAGAATAGATATTAGCCAGTGCAAGCATACCTTCTTTTATTGCACTCTGCTTTATTGCACTTTGTAGATATTGAATTTTTTACAAATTGAAGGTTTGTTGCAACCTGTGTTGAGTGAGTCTATTGGCACCATTTTTTTCCAATAGCATTTGCTCACTTCATGCCTCTGTGTCACGTTTTGGTAATTCTCGCAATATTTTAAAATTTTTCATCATTATTATATTTGTTATGGTAATCTGTGATCAGTGATTATGACTCACTGGAAGCTCAGATGATGTCTAATGTATTTTAGCCATAAAACATTTTAAATTAAGGTATGTTTGTTGGGTTTTTTTAGACATAATGCCATTGCACACTTCATGGACTACATTATAATATAAACATAACTTTATATACACTGGGAAACCAAAAAATTCATTTGACCCTATTGTGATATTTCTCTTATTGCAGTGGTCTAGAACCAAATCCACAGTATCTCCAAGGCATGCCTGTACTTAGAATTCACATGAAGAAATAAACAACACTTGTAAAGGTAACTAGATAGGTAAATCTAAAAGATGACATAAATGTTCTATTTGTTGTAATTCCTTTCTGTTTCCCCATATGACTTAAAAGACAATTCATAGCACAATACATATAAATCTAAGTTGGTGGACACGCAATCTGTAAAAATAGAGTTTATGACAATAACAAAATAAAGCAATGGGGAAATGTTGTTATGTAGGAGCAAAGTTATTATGTACTATTGAAATTAAGTTGATTTTAATCTAAACTAGATTATAATGAGTTAGGGTGTTATTAATAATCCCCAGGATAACAACTAAAACATTACTCAAGGGGCGCCTGGGTGGCTCAGTTGTTAAGCGTCTGCCTTCGGCTCAGGTCATGATCTTAGGTCCTGGGATCCAGCCCTGCATCAGGCTCCCTGCTCCGCGGGAAGCCTGCTTCTCCCCCTCACACTCCCTCTGCTGTGTTCCCTCTCTTGCTGTGTCTCTCTCTGTCAAATAAATAAATAAAATCTTTAAAAAAAAATAAAACATTACTCAAAATACATAGGAAAAAAGTGACAAGTGAATTAAAATGCTACAATATAATATATATATTTAACACAAAATAAGCAGAATGGAGGAACTAAGGAATAACAAAAAAGCCTAAGACATAGAGAAAACAGATAACAGAATGACAAACATAATACTTTACTGATAATTATGTGAGGTGTAAATGGATTAAATTCTCCAATTAAAAGACAGAAATTGGCAGAATTGACTTTAAAAAAAATATAGTCAAAATGGATTCTGCATACAAGAGACCCATTTTAGATTCAAAGACATGGATAGGTTGAAAGTAAAAGGATGGAAATGGATAGCCATGCAGATGGTAAGCAAGAGAGAGCTGGAGTGGCTATATTAATATCAGGTAAAATAGACTTTAAGGCAAAAAAAATTAAAAAGTCAACTATACTCAAATGAAAAGTTTTAAAAAGACTTTAAGATAAAATTGTTACTAGAGAAAAAAAGGACATAACATCATGGCAAAAGGGTCAATCTATCAGGAAGATATAATAATAACCATAAATATATGCACCCAACAACAGAGCCCCCAAAATACATGAAGTAAAAACTGATGGAACTGATGAAAGAAATAGGCAAATCAACAATGAAAATTGGAATCTCCAGTAACCCACTTTTGATGATGGATAGAACAATGACATAGAAGACCAGCAAGAAAATAGAAGACTTAACAACACTAGAAACCAACTGGATCCAACAGCTATCCTAGAACATGCTACCCAATAATAGCAGAATACATATTCTCAAGTGCACATGGAACATTCTCCAATATAGGCCATATGTTAGGCCATCAAACAAGTATTAATAAGTTTAAAAGGATTAAAATCATACAAAATATGTTCTCTGGCAATAAGGGAATGAAATTGGAAATCAATAACAAAAAATTGGGGAAATTCACAGATATGTGGAAATGAAAACACTCCTTAATAACCAATGAGTCAAAGAAATCACAAGAAAAATGAGAAAATACATTGAGAGAAGAAAAAATGGAAGCACAAAAAAATCCAGAAAACTCATGGGCAGCAAAACAGTGTTTACAGGGAAATTTACAGCTGTAAATACCTGCACTGAAAAAAAAAACATTTCAAATCAATAACCTAAACTTCTGCCTTAAGAAGTTCATTGAAGGGCTAAGACCGTGGCATAGTAGGAGGACCCTAGGCTCCTCTTATCCATCACACAGAACTGGATAACTAAGAAGTTCGCTGAAAATTTGTTTGTTTGTTTTTTTATCATATATGGATGTTGGGTTTTGTCAACACTTTTTCTGCATCTGTTGATATCATCAAATAATTTCTCTTCTTTAGCCAATTGTTGTGATAGATCACATTAATTTTTAAATGTTGAATCAGCCTTGTATACCTGGAATAAATCCCTTTTGGTTATTTTTTAGCAGCATGTCTTAAAATACCCCCTTTCAACTGGATATGGCTGATCCTTTGCATAGATCATTGGTTCTCAAAATGTAATCCTCAGACCAGCAGAAACAGCATTATGTGGGAATTTGTTGGACATGCAAATTCTTGGGCCCCACTCTAAACCCACTGAATCAGAAACTCTGGGGGTAAGCGTTCAGAACTCTGTTTTAACAAGCCCTCCAGGGCTTTATTCTGATAGAGAATAAAGATAGCCTCTGTCATAGATAGAGTAAAATGTGTGAGATGATTGGCTCATATAAATGCTAGTCTCTCTTTCCTACTTGACTTGTAACTCTCAGTACCTGTTTCCAAAGACCACTGTAGAATCCAGTGGTTCTCAATCCTGGCTGTACATTGGAATCATATAAGAACCCTCAGGGACTCTAATTTAATTGTCCTGGAGTACAGCCCTTCCTCATTAGCACCATAACAAGGGTTAGATTTTCAAATTAGGTGAGGACACTTTGAATCATTGTTCAATTGAACTCTTTAAAAGGTTTGAGATAGAGCCCAGGTATGTTTTACACAAGCATTCCAGGCCATACTTTGATGAAAATAGATCAAAGATTTTTCAGGCTTTTTGACCATGATTCATAGGGAGAAATGCATTAAATGCATGGTAACACAGCAGACACATTCTTGCATGTATGTATGTATGTATATGTGTGTGTGTGTACATGGAAAGCTTTGTGTGTATACATATATATAAACATCTTGAAATACATATATATGTATATATAAGACCTTGAAATGATATTTATCCTTACTACATGCTATGTACTCTAGCATTTTCTATTATATTTCACCTTTTTGTGCATTGTTGAGACAATTTGTATCTTTTTATTATTTATTTATTTTTTAAAAGATTTTATTTACTTATTTGATAGAGAGAGAGAGAGAGCACAAGCAGCGGGAGTGGAAGGCGGAGGGAGAGGGAGAAACAGGCTTCCCGCCGAGCAGGGAGCCTGACATGGGGCTCAATCCCAGGACCCTGGAATCATGACCTGAGCCGAAGGCAGACGCTTAACCGACTGAGCCACCCAGGCGCCCCGACAATTTGTATTTTTAGAAATGCTCTATATTATAAAAAATCTGGAAGCTTTCCCACTAAGCTGATAACCAGAATGGTTGACTTTTTCCCAGGGAGGAACCTACACTGGCATACCATAATCACTCAGAATCCTTAGTTTACCTTAGGATTCATTCTTGTTAATGTATATTTGATGGGTTTGGACAAATATATAATGATATCCATCATTATAATATCATACAGAATATTTTCACTGCCTTAAAAATCCCCTGTGTTCTGCTTAGTCATCACTCCCTACCACTGCCAACCCTAGAAACCACTGATCTTTTTGGTGTCTCCATAATTTTACCTCTTCCAGAATGTCATATGGTTGAAATCATACATTACAGGGATTTATCACATTGTCTTCTCTCACTCAGTAAAATGCATTTAAGTTTGCTCTCTATATTTTCATGGCTTGATAGTGCATTTATTTTTAGTGCTAAATAATATTACATTGTCTGGATATATCATAGTTTATTTATCCAGTTACCTAGTGAAGGACATTTGGCTGCTTACAAGTTTTGGCAATTAAGAATAAAGCTGCTATAAACATCTGTGTGCAGGTTTTTGTGTGGACAAGTTTTCAACTGCTTTGTGTAAATACCAAGGAGCATGATTGCTGGATTGTTAGGCAAGAGTATGTTTAGTTTTGTAAGAAACTGCCAAACTGTCTTCCAAAGTGGCTGTATCATTTTGCATTCCCACCAGCAATGAATGAGACTTCCTGTTACTCCACATTCTCACCGGCATTTGGTGTTGTAGTGTTCCAGATTTTGGCTATTCTAATAGGTGTATAGTGATATCTCATTGTTGTCTTAATTTGCATTTCTCTGATGACATACAATGTGGAGCATTTTTTCATATGCTTATTTGCCAGCTATATTTCCTCTTTGGTGAGGAGTTTGTAAAGGTCTTTGCCCATTTTTAAATCAGATTATATGTTTTCTTGCTGTTGAGTTTTCAGAGTTCTTTGTGTATTTTAGATAATAGTCCTTTATCAGATGTGTCTTTTGCAAATATTTTCTCCCAGTCTGTGGCTTGTATTCTAATTCTCTTGATGTTGTCTTTTGCAGAGCAGAAGTCTTTAATTGTAATTAAGTTTAGCTTATCAATATTCTTTCATGAATGCCTTTGCCTTTAAAGAGGCATCACCATATGCAATATCATCTAGGTTTTCTCCCATGTTATCTTCTAAGGAGTTTTATGGTTTTGCATTTTGCATTTAGGCCTATGATCCATTTTTAGTTAATTTTTGTGACGGGTATAAGGTCTATGTCTAGATTCATTTTATTTTTGTTTTTTTGCATGTGGAAGCCCAATTGTTGTAGCAGTGTTTGCTGAATAGACTATCTTTGCTCTATTGTATTGCCTTTGCTCCTTTATCAAAGTTCAGTTGACTATATGTATACCCATTTCTAGGCTCTGTGTTGTTTCATTGATCTATTTGTCTATTCTTTCACGAATACCACACTATCTTGATTACTTTTGCTTTATAGTAAGTCATGAAGTTGAGTAGTGTCAGTACTCAAACTTTGTTCTTTAATATTGTGTTTGCTATTCTGGGTCTTTTGCCTCTCCAAATAAACTTGAATTAGTTTATCAGTATCTACAAAAAAACAAAAAAACAACTCACTGAAATCTTGATTGAGATTGCACTGCTATAGATCAAGTTGAAAAAACTGATCTTGACAATATTGAATCTTCCTATTCATGAATGTGTAATACCCTTCCATTTATTTATAGTTCTTTTTAAATTTTATTCATCAGACTATTGTAGTTTTTCTCTTATAGATCTTGTACATATTTTGTTAACACATATAGGAAAGTGATTAACTTTTGTATATTAATTCTGTAGCCTGCAATCTTACTATAATAGCTTATCACTTCCAGGAGTTTTTTGTCAATTCTTTCAGGATTTTTACATAGACAATTATGCCATCTGTGAACATAGACACTTTTATATCTTCCTTCCCAATCTATATAATTTGTATTTCCTTTTCTTGTCTTATTACATTAGCAAAGACTTCCAGTATAATGTTGAAAAGGAGTGGTGAGAATGGACATCCTTGCCTTATACACAGTCCTAGTGAGAAATCTTCAAATTTCTCATCATTAAGTATGATGTTAGCTGTAGGTTTTTGTAGATAGTCTTTATCAAGTTGAGACAGTTCCTCTCTGTTCCTAGCTTACTGAGTTTTTATCATGAATGAGGGCTAGATTTAATCAAATGCTTTTTTTGCATTTATTGATATGACCATGTAATTTTCCTTTAGTCTCTTGGAGTGATGGATTACATTGATTTTTGAATGTTGAACCAGCCTTGCATACATGGGATAAATATAACTTGATTGTGGTATATAATTCTTTTAATGATTTTTTCAATTTGATTTGCTAATATATTGCTGAGAACTTTTGCTTCTCTATTTATGAAAGATCTTGGTCTGTAATTTTCTTTTTTTGTAATGTCTTTGTCTGGCTTTGGTATTAGGATAATGCTGGCCTCATGGAATAATTTGGAAAGTGTTCATGCTGCTTCTATTCTCTGAAGGCAATTGTAGAGAATTAATATAATGTCTTCCTTAAATGTTTGATAGAATTCATCAGTGAATCCATCTGGGCCCAGTGCTTTGTGTTTTGGATGGTAATTAATTATTGATTCAATTTCTTTAATACATATAGACCTATTCAGATCATCTTTTTCTTCTTGTGTGAGTTTTGGCAGATTGTGTCTTTCAAAGAATTAATCCGTTTCATCCAGGTTACCAAATTTGTTGGCATGGTTATTCCTAGTATTATTTCATTATCCCTTAAATTTCCATAGCATCTGTAGTGATGTCCCCTCTTTCATTTCTGATATTAATAGCTTGTGTTCTCTTTTTCTCTCTCTCTTTTTTAAAGATTTTATTTATTTATTTTACAGAGAGAGAGAGAGAGCACAAGCAGAGGGAGCAGCAGAGGGAGAGGGAGAAGCAGGCTCTCTGCTGAGCAGGGATCCTGATGCGGAGCTTGATCCCAGGACCCTGGGATCATGACCTGAGCCAAAGGCAGATGCTTAACCGACTGAGCCACCCAAAACCCCTTTGTCTTTTTTCTTAGCCCAACTGGAGGCTTATCAGTTTTACTGATCTTTAAAAAAAAACTCTGCTTTTGGTTTTGTTAATTTTCTCTCCTTATATCCTATGTTCAATTTTATTGATTCAGTTCTAATTCTTAAATTTCCTTTAATCTGCTTACTTTGAATTTAATTTACTCTTCTTTTTCTACTTCCCTAAGGTGAAAACTTAGATTATTGATTTTAGATTTTTCTTTTTATATATATATAAAGAGAGAGAGAGCCCTGAGCATGGGTGGGGGGAGGGGCAGAGAGAGGGAGAGAGAGAATCCCAAGCAGGCTCCACCCCCAGCACAGAGCCCAACGTGGGGCTTGATCTCACAATCCTGAGATCATGACCTGAGCTGAAATCAAGAGTCAGATGCTTAACTGACTGAGCCACCCAGGCACCCCAAAATCTTTCTTCTTTTCTAATATATGCATTCAAAGCTACAAATTTCCTTTTAACCACTGCTTTCACTGCATCCCACAAATTTGGTAAGTTGTATTTTCAGTTTTGTTTATTTCAAAATACTTTTTAAAAAATATTTTATTTTAGCTTTGCACGGTGGCAGTATCCTCCTCTGAATGGGGAAAACAGCCCCAGAGAAAACAAGGTCCAAGTGATGGTCTTAAATTCTGGGATCTCTACCTTTACTTTATTAGGGCTCTGTAACTTTTTGCACTCTTTTCAGTTTTCTGACAACTTTATGGAGGTGGTTTTTGTATTTTGTCCAGCTTTGACAGTTATCATTAATGGAAGGGTTGCTTTGACTTCTCCAGTCTATGTTTACCTGAGTTGGCAATGGCACTGTATCATTCCATGACCTACTGGCTTTCACTCATAGGGAATTTGACAGATGTCTCTCACCCTCTAAAAATTTACAGTGCAAACTGGAAACCACTGACAGCTCTATCATTTGAAGGATACAATTAGGCCCACATTGGAACAGTATATACAAGTAAATGTGTGTATATACAAACTACTTACATTGCACCATGATTTCCACTAACCTCCATCTTGCTCTTAGTACTGGCCTCCTTTTCCCTTATCTTACACCCTTGGTTAGTGAAGTACTATTTTGCAACCCAAGTGTTGGTTACTGGTAACCAACTGTCCACAATATTTAAACCCCAGGGTCCAGTTTGCAAAATATAAACACAGTTGGGGTGTGGGTATATGAGGTTTATCCAAGGTGCGATTATTGCTAATTAAAAATATTTTATTTTTTAAGTAATCTCTACACCCAACGTGGGGTTCAAACCTACAGCCCCAAGATCAAGAGCCACATGCTCCACCGACTGAGCCAGCCAGGTGCACCTCAAGATACTTCTAATTTCTCTTAAGATTTCTTCTTTGACACATGTGCTTTTTATAGGTGTGTTGTTTAGTCCCCACATATTTTGTGATTTTCCAGCTATCTTTCTGTTATTGATTTCTAGTTTAATTCCCCTACGGTCTGAATAGAGACATTGTATGATTTCTATTCTTTAAAATTTGTTAAGGTGATTTTACAGCTCAGCATCTGGTCTCTTTTGGTAGGCGTTCCATGTAAGCTTGAAAAAAAAATGTGTGTTCTGCTATTACTGCATGAAGTAGTCTATAGATATCAGCTATACCTAGTTGATTAAGGGTGTTGTTGAATTCAGCTATATTCTTACAGATTTCCTGCTTGCCAGACCTGTCCATTTCCAATAGAGTAATGTTGTCTTTAATCATGATAGTGGATTCAACTATTTCTCCTTGCAGTTCTACCAGTTTTTGCCTCATGTAGTTTAATGCTCTGTTGTTAAGCACATACACATTAAGAACTGTTATGTCATCTTGGAGAATTGACTCCTTACCATTGTGTAATAATGCCCTTCTTTATCCCTGATAACATTCCTTACTTTGCAGTATACTCTGTCTGATATTGACATAGCTACTTCTGCTTTCTTTTGAATAGTGTTAGCATGGTATATTTTTCTCCATCCATTTGCTTTTAATTTATCTGTGTCTTTATATTTAAGATAGGTTTCTTGTAGACAGCATACAGTTGGGTCATGCTTTTTGATCCATTCTGACAGTCTCTGTCTTTAACTGGTACGCTTAGGCCACTGACCTTCAAAATGATTATTGATACACTTGGATTATATCTACCATATTCAGTACTGTTTTCTATTTGTTGCCCTTGATCTCTGTTCCTGTTTTTGTCTTCCACTCCTTTTCTGCATTTTTTGTTTTAACTGAGCATTTTCTATGATTCCATTTTCTCTCGTTTCTTAGCATATTGGTTATACTTTTTTTACTCTTTCTAGTGGTTACCTTAGAGTTTGCAATATACATTTACAAGTAATCCAAATCCACTTTCAATCAACACTATACCACTTCACAGGTAGTGTCAGTACTTTATAATAACAAAATTATCTTAATTCTTTCCCCTCATTCTTTATACCATTGCTATTATTCATTTCACTTATATATAATAATACCTAAGTATACATAACTGGATACACTGTTGCTATTATGCTTATGAACAAACTGTTATCTGTTGAATCAATTAAGAGTAAGTTTTTATTTTAGCTTCACTTACTCCTTCTTTGAAGCTCTTCCTTTCTTTATGTAGATCCAAATTTCTTACTTATATTGCTTTCTTTCTCTTTAAAGAATTTCTTTTAACATGTTCCACAAGGCAGATCTACTGGAAAAAATTCTCTTAATTTTTAAAAATTAAGATGTAATTGATATATAATATTGTGTATGTTTAAGGTTAATTTGACATATTTACATACTGTAAAATGATTATCACCATGGTGTTAGCTAACCCCTCTATCACATCATATTATTATCATTTCATTTTTGTGGTGAGAACAATTAAGATCTAGTCTCTCAGGAACTTTGAAGTTTATAACACAGTATCATTGACTATAATCACTATGGTGTGCATTAGATCCCCAGAACTTATTCATCTTCTAGTTGCAATTTTTACCCTCAAACAACATCTCTCAAATTCCCCCACACCCCAACCCCTGGTAACCACCCCACTATTCTACTCTGTTTCTGTGGGTTTGGCTTTTCTAGATTCCACATGTAAGTGATATCATACAATATGTTTTTTTCTCCTCAATTTTTGTTTGCCTGAGAAAGTCTTCATTTCTCCTTCACTTTTGAAGCAAAATTTTGAAGGGTACAGAATTCTAAATTGGTGATTTATTTTACTCTCAACATTTCAAATATTTCACTCTACTCTCATCTTGCTTGCATTTGTCATGAGAAGATGTCAGATGTAATTCGTAATCTTTATTGTTCTATAGGTAAGATTTTTTTCCTGTTTTCTATGATGATTTTTTCTTTTTGATTTTCCATAGTTTGAAGATGATATGCCTAGGTGTATTTTTTTTTTTTTTTTTCATTTATCCTGCTTGGTGTTCTCTGAGCCTCCTGGATTTGTAGTTTGATGTCTGACATTAATTTGGGGAAAGCTCTCAGTCATTATTGTTTTAAACATTTCTTCTATTCCTTTCTCCTTTTCTTCTTCTAGTATTCCCATTACATGTATGTCATACCTTCTGTGGTTGTCCCAGTCTTTGGACATTTTTTTCCTTTTTTTCAGTCTTTGTTTTCTTTGATTTTCAGTTTGGGGGTTTTTCTATTGATATCTCCTCTAGCTCAGAGATTCTTTCCTTAGCCATGTCCAGCCCCTTAATAAGTCCTTTAAAGTCATCCTTCATTTCTGTTACAGTGTTTTTTAATCTCTAGCATTTCTTTTTGGCTCTTTCTCAGGATTTCCATCTCTCTGCTTACATTGTTTATCTGTTCTTTATGCTACTTTATCCATTAGAACCCTTAACATATTAATCATAGTTGTTTTAAATTACTGGTGTGATAATTCTAACATCCCAGCCATATCTGAGTCTGGTTCTGATTCTTGCTCTGTCTCTTCAAAATATCCTTTTGGCCTTTTGGGATGCCTTGTCATTTTTTCTTGAAAGCTGGACATGATATACTAGGTAAAAGGAACTGCTATAAGTAGGCTTTTAGTAATGAGGTGGTGAGGTGTGAGTGAAGGGGAAGCATTCTATAGTCCTATGATCAGGTCTCAGTCTTTTAGTGAACCTGTACCTCTGGAATGTAAACTTCACAGGTGTTTTTCAGTTTTTTCTCTCCCTTTATCTGGGACAGGATGGCGAGAATGGACTGGGGTTTGGCATTTCCTTTCCCCAGGTTAGTTAGGTTCTGATGATACTCCAGCAGGTTAGGCCCTGGTTAACTTGTTTCTCCTCAGGGCAGACCTTGTTAAGAAGACAGTGCTCTTGAGTGTTTCAGAATGGTTCCTTTTCCCCCTCCCTGCAGGAAGCCCAAGGTGATTTTTCTTCAGTATTGGGCTGTGGGAATCTGGTAGAGATCCTGGAGGTAAATCTCACAGTATTGTGCTCCCAGCCCCATAATTGAGTCTTCCTGGAGTTTATAAATCTCAGAGTTGTCTGGACTGAGCCTACAGCAATTTGTCATTTATAATTCAGATTTTCCTACCCTGATACTGGTTCCTGTAGCAGCTTCTACTTGTGATCCTCTGCTTGGGTAAGCTGTGGCTCCCTTTATTCACTTGTCTGTCTCTCCAATCTTGAGGGCAGCAGTTCGCCTCATGTACTCTCCTCTCTTAATATCCAAGAAGAACTGTTCATCTCTTTACATATTGTTAGGAGAGAGTAATGACTCCCAAGCTCCTTATGTGCAGAACTAAAAACCAAAAGTTCCCTATTTCACTTTTTAATTGATCATTTAATGACTATTTTTAATTTTGTGATGCAGTAAATAGTTAAAGTGAATGCTTTGGAAACAACTGTACAAGATTCATCTAAAATATTCAAGTCCATCTCTGTGATGTTAAATGACCTTGGGATTGAGACCAATAAAATTCAATGAATGGGAGAAGGAGAGATGCTAGTGATCTTTCCTGGGTGGTCAAGGGCTATATAAATGTTCACCGAAAGAGAGGTCAAATTTGGGGATATGGATCCTCCAACTCAAAGGGAAATCAATGTGGGGAAATACACTAAGAAGCCATTTTTTCTATTTGGCAATTTTCCCAAGGGAAAACTCTCTATTTGTTTCCTAGGATCTTTTCAGTGCTCAATTTCAGATGTTCAGTGTAATAGAGAAGTTGTAAGTCTGAGAAGCTGGTAATTCAGGCTTTATGATGACCAAACCCTAACTTAGAAATGTGAAATGATCAGTGGTTTTACTTTTATGGATACCATTTTATTGCCACTCAATTTCTTTTCATTTTAGACTAAAAAATACTCAATTGAAATTAAGAAAACACACAGCATGTATTTATTGATAAGAAACTGAAAAGAGAATTATATATTTTAAAAAAAGAAACTGAGAAGAATTATTCCAAAGCTGGTACATCTGGTAGTAACTTAAAAGATTTAAAATATTACTAGGCTTCATTGGTGATTCAGTATTGTAATTACCCATGAAAAGGTAAAGTTAGTGTTTTATTGCATGAGCTAATTACCAACCCCATGAGACAACACCTGCAGTCCTTATTTAATGCTTCTCTGTTCCCATTAACAGTGTTGGTGCAAACAGGGCATTCTGGGAGTAAGCTCACAAAGTTATTTTTTATTGTACAAGTCGCTGTGGTTTTCAGTCTTTTCTTTAAATAGAGACATTGAAACGCTACACTTATTGATTGCTCTTGTAGCATTACAATGGTGTCAGTCAATAACGATACACAAAACCTTAAACTGGATCAGCCTCCTGGACATCCACACCTTTATATCATTCTTGCCATTGACCTAGTCTGGTAAGAAATGGAGGAAAGCCCTTTTCATGTATGCTGATATATAGATCTGCAGCTGCTAAGACATCGTGGGGAAGCAACATATGATTTTTAAAAATCCCTCAAGTTTCCTTGGTATGATATCCTCCTTAGTACCAGCTCTTCTGAAGATTTGGTCAGATCAGCTTTAAAATCCAAAAGATCTTGACTCTTGCCAGCAGATTAAAGAATGTGTGTGGCTACCTTTCACATCCCTCCAAGTGTTCTGATCAAGACTTCGAAAAAAAATTTACCTGAATTTTTTCCCACTCTCCTTTACCTACTCTTCTTTGGGGAAAAAGAGCTGTCAAAATTGATTTGCTAGTAAACCACACAATAAGGAATATAGTATATGACCAAGAATTTGCCATTGGAATTTTCTGGCCTTAGGAATCCAGCAGTGGTTTTTTTTTTAAGATTTATTTATTTTAGAGAGATAGGAAGAGAGAGAGAGAGCACACATGTGTGAGTGGGCAGAGGGGCAGAGGGAGCGAATCTTAAGCAGACTCCCTGCTGAGTGTGGAGCCCACTGTGGGGTTCGATCTCATGATCTATGAGATCATGACCTGAGCCAAAAACAAGAGACAGGCTAAGCCGAAAACTGACTGAGCCCCCCAGGGGCCCCCGAACAGTGTTTTTTAACAAGACATGTTACCGACATTCCTCTTAGTTGCCATCATGTTGGGCAGAAGCCTGGATTATGCAAGATGGAAAAGGACTGCAGAGGCCCATTACTACTGTTTGTTTTTTTTTTTTCATCCATCAGTAACATATAGAAGATCATCCTCCCCTCTGGTCCTGGCCCTTTACACATCACCCAGTGACTCAGGACCTAGTTCCTGCCCTTGGAAAGCTTACACACTCCTAGCGAGGAATGGAGGATCATGGTAGACATTGCTAGGTATTAATACAAAGAAAATAGAGCCCAGAATATACTTATGTGGGCCTGAGGCGAATTCTGTTAGGTAGGAGTGGTTATATCTGGAGTAAATCATTGAATAAGTGTTTGCCAAGGCCTTACAATGCACCAGGTATAGTCTTAAAAGAAACAGCAGAGAGCAAATCAGAAAAAGTCCCTACCTTCATAGAACTGACATTCTAGTTAGGGAAGAAAGACAATATACAAATAAACCAGGATTACGTATATAGCCCAGTGGTAACAAGTACAGCAATGCAGATATAGAATACAATTGGTGAGGATATAGAGAATATTCTTTTGTTGTCAAAAAGGAGAGGCCTCTCTGAGAAAGTAACCTTTGAGCAGACATCAAAATGCAATGAAGAATGAAACAAGTGGGTATTTGAGGGAAGAGTTTTCCCGGCAGAAGGAACTACAAATGTAAAGTCCCTGAGGTAGGAGTGTGTATGATGAGTTCAAGAAATAGAAAAAAATGCCAGTAAGTCTGTAATGAAGAGTTTGAGTCATGGGAGATAAGGTCAAAGAGTTATCAGGGGATTAAATCATGTAGGGCCTTAAGGACCATGATGGAAACTTGGATTTTACCCTAAGATGGGAAACCACTGGAGGGTTTTGAGCAGAATGACATTATCAGATCATCTGGCTTCTGTGTAGAGAATAAACCGTAGGGGGGTGGGGTGGGGAGCAAAGGCGGAAGCAGCAGGAATCCAAGCGAGAGATGATTGTAGCTCAGATCTGGGTAGTGGTGATGAAGGAGCTACAGAGTTACAGATCCTGGATTGAATATTAGGGTAAACCAGTTTTAAAAAATAAAATTAAGAAGACTCCATCCTGGTGGGTAGGGGATGGGCTAGATGGGTGATGGGTGTCAAAGAGGACACTTGTTATGATGAGCACCGGCTGTTGTATGTAAGTGATGAATCACTGAATTCTACTCCTGAAACCAATATCGCACTGTATGGTAACTAAGTAGAATTTAAATAAAAATTAAAAAAGAAGACTCCTTCCCACGGACATCTTCAGATTTGCCTGGAGTATCAGGCATAAGAGATTATTTCTTCCTCGTGATGTTACACACTTAAATGCACCGAACTAAGTGAGGAACTCCTGATGTGTGATGCTTTTCAAGGCAACCAAAGTAAAGGGTATCTTGGATTCAGCAGAAACCCACAATTCATAACATGATTTGTAACTCGATTTTGGAAAACCAAAGTCTCAGGAACTTACCACTAGTTGATAATGCTGAAGCATCTATTGCTGGCTTAATCTGGAAACAAATTTTGTTGGGCAACTGTAGGGAAGAAAAGGGTGGGGGGAAGCCAGCACCCCACTCTATAAGATCTTGACATTTTGCATCTTTTATTTTCCATATTTAAAATAATACTAGGGGTGCCTGGGTGGCTCAGTTGGTTAAGCGTCTGCCTTCGGCTCAGGTCATGATCCCAGGGTCCCGAGATCGAGCTCCGCATCGGGCTCCCTGCTCAGCGGGGAGTCTGCTTCTCCCTCTCCCTCAGCTCATGCTCTCTCTGTCTCCCTCTCTCTCTCACATAAATAAATAAAATTTTTAAAATAAAGTAAAATAAAATAATACTATAACTCTGTTGTAATAAAGTAACAAACACTTCTCTTCATGACCAGATCAGCATCCTAATCTTAAAAGGGACACTCTCACAAAGTGACCACATTCAGCAAACATTTATAGTGTTCACACTGCGTGAAAGGCACTGACCAACACAGTGTAAAAAGCAGTGATAAGAAGGGAGTAGAAGGTGCTGAGTATCAAGGCAGAGATGAAAAACAAAGGATAGCCATCCCAGACCCTTTGCAGAGTTCACTGCTGAGGTTTTCAGCCCCCGGGTTTTCCAGATTGCAGACACCAGCTGCCTGAGTCCTTCCCTACTCCCTCTGCCCACCTGGCCACTCACGCCTGAAATCTACACTGGCAGCCGGCCCTAGTCTCTGCAGCTCACGGGATGCTCGTGAGCCCGGATCTGGCCCTGACTCCTGCCACTGGCTTGCATCACCATGTGCATACAGCTTAGCCCCTGCAGTTGTGCACTTGTGGGCCACCAGCCCTGGCCACCATGCCCATGCCCGTGGTGAGCCTCTGCAACCCCACAAGTGCACGCTGACAGCCAAGACCCGCACGGCTGTTCGTGGGCTTGAATCCCAATCATCAAAATAGTATGGTGTCAGGGCACCTGGGCAGTTCAGTCCATGAAGAAACCGACTCTTGATTTCAGCTCAGGTCATGAGCTCAGGGTTGTGAGATCAAGACCTGCATTGGGCTCCACGCTGGGCATGGAGCCTGCTTAAGATTCTCTCTCCCTCTTCATCTGCCCCAGCCTCACCCTCCCTCTCTAAAAAAAAGAAACAGTATGTTATTGGCATAAAGATGGACACATAGACCAATGGGACAGAACTGAGGGTCTCAAAATAAGCCCATGCATATATGATGAACTAACTTTTGACATAAGGCACCAAGAACAACACACAATGGGGAAGACATAGGGCCCTGAAGAGAAAAGAAAAAAAGAGAAGAAAAAAGCTGTTGCCATATATATCCATGTATTTATGGATATTTGGGCTTTCAAAATACTGGCTTTCTAGATACCACAGGGGTTCACCTAATACTGGATCTTTCAGGTAATTTCTGCTTGCTTCAGTTCAGTAAAATACAGTTTGAATTAATAAACTCAACTCCAAGCATCTTGCCCATTAGCTAATGAGACAAGAAAAGAGTTTGTGGGTTTTGTTTCCATAGCGTCAATTTAAAACATTTCTTGTATTTAAATAGAGATAGATTATATAGAGTGAAATACAAAATTCATTTAGATTTCTTAGATTAGCTACGAAATTTTATTTACTGCCATAAATTTATCTTGTAGTGAATAGTCTCCTGCAATGCACTCTTTCTCCCACATCCCATTATCCCTTCTAGGTGGGGCTTCTTAAATGGAAACCTTTGAGAAATCCTGTTCTAAGATCCTGCAGACTCTTCAGTCCACATTTCATTAAGCAACTTTTATGTGCCAAAGACCCTGTTTGCTATGGAGAAACAGACTGCTCTTAGGAGTGTGTGGTAAGTAGAATATAGAAGATAGACAAAAACTGGTAATTATAATATGGCTTGATATGCTTTAATACATGGATAAGGAATGGGATTACCAAGAAGTAAGATACCAAGAGATTAGATGTTCTAGGGAATATCTAACACAGTAGTTTACACTTGAGATGGGGTTTGAAATATGGATAAAGGTTTGCCAGAGAGAGAGAGAAAAGAAAGGGAAAATATATTTCAGGCTTGGAGGAAAGGATACCTAACAGCAAGGAGATGTGGAAGATCAGCAAGGTAGCAAGTCTGTGGGTTTCA
Source organism: Neomonachus schauinslandi (assembly GCF_002201575.2). Taxonomy (NCBI): domain Eukaryota; kingdom Metazoa; phylum Chordata; class Mammalia; order Carnivora; family Phocidae; genus Neomonachus; species Neomonachus schauinslandi. The sequence goes on from NC_058419.1 coordinate 86,892,552, forward strand.
GGGTGAAGGATATCTCGGGCAGATGGCGAAGGATCTCATTCTAAATTGTATGGGCTTTATCCTACGTGCATCAGGGAGTTGATAGAAATTTTTGCTGGGAGGAGAGGGGAGGGGATCATATCTTGAGCAGCACAAAGACTCCTCTTGGTTGAGGTTGTAAAACAGTAGCTCACTTAATGTCTTTAGTTTGCCCCTCATCCTCACTCCCTACCCATATCCCGCCCAAAGCAGACCCTGAAACAAGGGTATGGGAACAGGTGGTTTTTTTGGGAGGTGATCCCAGGAAGAAGGAGAGAATAAGGAAGTGAGACAGAGAAGGGAGAAACCAATAAAAGATATGCTAACAAGCTGATTACACCTATGGGCAACTGGGCTTCAATCCTGGAGATTTTCTGAGAGATTGTTCAGAAAAATGCTGTCCAATAGGGGCACCTGGCTGGCTCAGTCTGTAGAGCATGTGACTCTTGATCTTGGGGTCGTGAGTTCGAGCCCCACGTTGGGGGTAGAGTTTACTTACAAAAAGAAAGTGCCGTCCAATAGAAATAAAATGCAAGTCACATATGTATTTTACATTTTTCTAAGAACCACACTTAAAAAACTAAAAAGGAACAGGTAAAATTAATGATAATAATATAGTTTCTTTATCAGAATATAACCAAAATATTACCATTTCAACATGTAATCAACATAAAAATATCAATGACATATTTTACATTCTTTTGTCATATTAAGCCTTCCATATCTTTTTTTGTAATAGAAAGAGGATTTTATTTTATTTTTTAGTTATTTGTTTTTTGCTTCATAGATCTACCATTTTCTTATTTTAATTTCAGTATAGTTAACATACAGTGATATTAGTTTCGGGTGTACAATATAGTAATTCAACACTTCCATACAACACCTGGTACTCATCACAACAAGTGCCCTCCTCAATCCCCATCATCTATTTAACCCATTCCCCGCTCCCCAACCTCCCCTCTGGGAACCATCAGTTTGTTCTCTATAATCAAGGGTCTATTTCTTGGTTTTTCACTCTCTCTTTTTTCCTTTGCTTATTTGTTTTGTTTCTTATTTTTTATATATATTTTATTTTTAAGGAATCTCTACACCCAACATGGGGCTCAAACTCACAACCCCAAGATCAAGAGTTAGTTGCATGTTCTACTGACCGAGCCAGCTAGGCACCCCTGTTCTGTTTCTTAAATTCCACATATGAGTGAAATCTTTTGGTATTTGTCTTTCTCTAACTGACTTATTTCACTTGGCATTATACTCTCTAGCTCCATCCATGTCATCTTTCTCTACAAACACACATGAAAATTTCAGTGCTGTCTTATATCCATTTGGAATTCTTGTTTAACACTTTACATTTCTCTTTCCATGTTCCCATGGACTTCCATTATCTCTTTCCTCTCTACTTGGCAAGGGAAGAGAGGTAGATTGAAAGTCTCTCCTCAAGTATTTAATTTTGTAGAGACATGTAATTTTACATGAGGTTTTCCAAATAGAACACATACACCATGTTTTGTGATCTTCATCTCACAAAGTGAGAGCTAATTAAGTTATCCCTGGCCCCAACAGCCACTCAGTAGAACCCAGAGAAAATTAAAAAGGGAGGTGCAGTGGATAATCTGGTGCAACATCCAGATCTTCTCTTTATGCCCAAGGCACTAAGTTCCCCAGCTGTTAAGAGTGTTGGCTGCTGATGACTCACAGATGAGTCTCTCCCCCCGCACATCCCTCAGTGGATGGTTGCTGCCTCCCCAAAGATTCACACCCTCCCCAGATGTAGCCCACATGTGATGATTGGTCGAAGTGGAGGGGGTGAAGAGGGTTCATATAAAGGCCTTCATTCATGACAACTCTGAAAGGCCATCTCAGCTCCAGAGCTTCCCATGGGATCAGCTGAGAACTACTGTTGTGACTACATTGCTGTTCAATGATCTCCCTCCGTCCAATCCTGCCTGCCTTGCTCCCTCCCAGGGGTTGCTCCTAGAGCATTCCCCCAATATACCTACTGTGCACAGATTTGAGTCTCAAGATGTTTCCTGGGGAACCCAGTCTGTGACAGGAGGGGACTTCACCAACTTCTCCATGCTTTAGTGTGCTAATTTAACCAAAGTTGTGCAAAGTTAGAGGACAATCTCCAAGACCACCCTCAGTACTGACGCCAACTGCAAGTTCAAGGTTCTCCAAGACTACCCTCAGTTTTGATAATTGGCTAATAGGACTCACAGAACTTACTGAAAGCTGTTATACTCACAGCTTACCACAGTGGAAGGTTAAAGATGAAAATAGGCCAAAGGAAGAGACACAAAGGGCAGAGTCCAGGAAAGTTCTACATGTGGGGCTCCTGGCTGTCCTCTCCCAGTGGAGCTGTAGACAATGCTAACTTTCCTGATAACAGTGTGTGGCAATACACAGAGAATATTGCAACCAAGCAAGTTTGCCTGAGTCTTTGTGTTCAGAGGTTTTATTGGAGCTCAGTCATGTCGACTGGGTTGTCCACCCACGTAGCTGACCTCAGTCTCCAGCTCTGTAGGTCAACTAATACTGCATGACCCAAAGCCCCCACCTTAAATCACATTGTTGGATTATCTGTGTGACCCCAAAGCCCCCAGATAAACGAAGATGCTTATATAGGGCAAGACACTCCAGGGGCTTAGAAATTACCCAGGAGCACAGAACAAAGGCCAGGCTCTCTGGAAAGAGTTAAATTCTTTTCTAGACAAGTTGTAAGGCAACATTTGAGGGGGAAATAAGAGTTTTAAATTCCAGGACAGATAGATAGGTGGATATTAGAGATATATCTGGAAATACCTGTCCTAGTGTAATGGAAGTTATTACAGATATTGTATAATGTGCAGGCTCCCATTCTTTTAATATTAATGTTTTATAAATATTTCCGTTATGATGATAAAGGGAAATGGATTTGAATTTGACTTTGAAAGAAGCAATGGCTTCCTCTTCCTCCTCTTACACTAAACATTAAAAGAGTTTTGCTTGGAGAGGGAATGAGTTTTCAGGAAAACAAGTAAGTGTATTTCTGCTTTATTAAGACACATTCAACAACTTTCATTCACTTGTTATGGAAACCCTTCCCCCGACTCCATTGTGTACGCTGCCTGCATATTTCTCTGGTGTGCTCATTTGGTTTCTGAGTTATGTGTCCACCTCAGATCAGATTCAGCATCAAATGATACAGTTAGACACATGGACATGAAAGACACAAAGATTCTAAACGTATACCACAGGAGGCCCAGGCCATTGGGCTAACCATACCCTCCTCACCTTCTTCCCTATGACCTTCCATACCATGAGTAAGATCTGCACAGTAACAAGCAAAAGCAGCCCTCATATTTATGATGTCTAAAAACAACAATACAAACTCTGAAGTCACCATGGAAACTGCCTCCCACTAGCATTTGCCTTTCAGAGATTTTTAGAAGCATTTATCCACAACAAATCAGCAGAGAAAAAATTTGAGACAGATGATCCTAATTATGAATGCCTATGCTTACTAGAAGGAAATTTACCAAGAAATAAAAAAGAAGAAGCGGTCTTTAATCTAAAAGTCATCAAACATTTATTTTGAGAAGCCTTAACTTACCTATCTCCCAGAAAAACTCCTTTAAAGGAGCATTTAAAATACAGCTTTTATAAGCGCTTGTTTTCACATATTTCATAAATATCTATATTTTAAAGTAACATGTATTTGTGTTTTCTTTTTGAAATTTGTTTTATTGATAAATTTGATATTTTTATGAGGCAAAATAGGTTGTCAGAAATAGAGAGCCAGGGGCGCCTGGGTGGCTCAGTCTGTCAAGCATCTGCCTTTGGCTCAGGTCATGATCCCAGGGTCCTGGGATCGAGCCCTGTGCCGGGCTCCCTCCTCAGTGGGGAGTTTGCTTGTCCCTCTCCCTCTGGCTCTCCCCCGGCTAGTTCTCTCTCTGTCTCAAATAAATAAATAAAATCTGAAAAAAAAAGAAAAGAAATAGAGAGCCAGTCCACAACTTTTTACCCTTAGGAAATACAAACATAACATTAACAGATTTCATTTCAATCAGAAACTAAGAGAGCTGGTACATTTTGGCTTGGTCTCCTGAAGAGTTTCAGCTTGTGGAAGGGAGGTAATGGGGAAGCTTAAGAAAGAAAATGTTTGCTGAAGTTGTTATGTCAAAGCTGGGGATCAGCCTTGTTTGCAAAGTCACAAAAGTAGGGATAATCCCACCGAAGGTGGATGTAAGATTTAGATAAAACTTAATACTTTCTGTAGCCTACAGAGCTTATGGAGATCTCAGTTTATATCAGAAATTGAAGTTAGGTCCCATTTCCTCCCAGAGTTTTCAGTTTCTCCAACAGAAATCAATCTCTTCATCTTTCATGGTCATAAAGCACGTTGTGCCTCTCTTAAGCCACTTAATAAATTATTCTACTTTATGTTATAGTTATTTTTGTACCCCTCTCTGGCACAAAACCCTTTGAAAATAGAGAAAACCTCTTATACATCTTTTTTACCCCATAGCCTCTAGCACAATTCCTTGTACAGTGTGGGAGCTTATACATGTCTATGACATGAATTAAGAAAACCCAGCTCTAATTAGTACAGGATTAAGCCTAGGATATTTTTTAGTTAACAAGGAGACTTTTTTTTTTATATATCAAATGTTCCCCTGACAAAATAATGAGAAAGAGATCTCCTTAATAGGAGAACTCACTGATTAACTTTGTAGTTTGCTGTTTTCCTCAAGAACATCTAATACAAAAAGCAATACACTTGCCTGTATAGAGTATTTGCCATAAGATAACATATATACAGTACAGTCAAGATCAAGGAAGAAATTTACACCATTTCCTGCTGGAATAGACCACTACAATATTCATCAATGAGATAGTGAAGACAATGACCTTTCAGTTAATTTGAATTCATGAATCTTTTCCAGATCGTAGATGGGTTCTGAAAATATAACAGCCCACAAATTGTCCACTGATTTACTTCACCTGGATGATCACCATGAGGCTACATATTACAACAGTGAATAAAACAGCCTGAAGAAGAAAACATAGAACAAATGCTAATTTTTCAGTTCAATAAACATTTGCTGATTACATTTTTCTGTACAGACCGCTGAGTTAGGTGCTATGCTATGGAGGAAACAAAGATGTATCAAATAATCACTACTACCAATTAAGTACCAGGTAGAGGCCAAGGACTTTTTATTTACTTCCTATAGAAACCCTGTAACATAGATATTGTTGCCCCTATTTTATCAGTAAGACGATGAAGCCTCAGGGAAGGTAACTTTTCCAAGGTTACATAGCTAATAAGTGGTAGAATCAGGATTTTAATCCTGATCTGACCCTAGAATCCATGTTATTCCCACGAACCAAGGTCCCTTTTTTTTTTTTAAAGATTTTATTTATTTGAGAGAGAGAGAATGAGAGAGAGCGAGCACATGAGAGGGGGGAGGGTCAGAGGGAGAAACAGACTCCCCGCCGAGCAGGGAGCCCGATGTGGGACTCGATCCAGGGACTCCAGGATCATGACCTGAGCCGAAGGCAGCCGCCCAACCAACTGAGCCACCCAGGCGCCCCCAAGGTCCTTTTTTTAAAAGAGTGCTGAGTCACTTTTATTCTGATTTACACAATTAGATGCTAAATTATATAATATCAATTATAAAAGGATATATTCTCTGATCATTTATGAGTTTAACTTTTGTCCTTAACTAGGTTATAAGCTTCCAAAGGGCAGGGACCACACCATGATTTGGTAACTTTCCTCAAAGTGCCTGGTACGGTGTGGAATACATAAAAGATCCTCCATATATACTCATGGTTTGATCAATTTTCCCTGAGCTATTAGGAGTATGAGCTGGATAATACCTGTTATCCATGGGTGAAAGAGGAAAGAAAAATAAGTATATCATGATAGTAGCTTACATTAAATTGACCGTTCACTCCTATTTGGTATATATTATCTCATTTAATTCTCAAAACCCTACAAAGTAGGTATTATTATCCCCATTTTGCAAGTAAGAAAGCTCAGGCTTAGAAAAATTAAATATCTTGGCCCAAAGTTACAGAACCAGTACTTGATGAAATAAGAATTTCAATGTTGTTCTGTCGAATGCAGAGTTCATGTTCTTAACTCTTTCACTGTCTCTTCGACTCTAAGACCCCACAGATTGTAAGATACGTCCTTGATTTAATAAACGTTTTTCAAAGAAATAGGGAATATTACCACATTAAATGAATAGGTTGAGTGAAAAATGTATCTCAATTTCAGAATGGGAGGATGGGTGTCTTAAGAAGCAAGAAAATGAGGTACATTATATTTGCAGTATGTTTTAGAGTTTCCTTTGAATGCTGATGTCAAAAAAGACAAAGAGAACTTCCGTAGTGTAGTATTAATGGTATTTAGCAAAGAAAAGATTGAAAGATTCTAGGCATTCAGTGCACACTCTTTTGAATTATAGGCTTCCTGTGCTCCTGTGAACATAACCTATCTCAAAGGGTTCAAACTGATCTGCAAATTTGTCAAGATGGTTTTTAATGAGGTGTTATAGTTCCAACATAGAGGGGTATTATTTTCGAAGAATGCCTTCAAGAAACATTTTAACGTTTTAAAAATAGCTCTTCTCCGTCTTAGAAGCTTTCCCACCCTCTCCACTCACCCTATGATGGACCCTAATTACCTCTGCCCTGGCCAAAACCCCCAAGCTAGCCCAGATAAATCCTGCTTTTGACTTTGGTACAGTCCCGGTGGGATCCACAAGACTGTGGGAATTGAGCAAGGATTCCCCACACTCTTCTTGTTACTTTCAGGATACTATCTCCACTCCCTCAAAAAAAGGAAATTCTTATCCTTTGGTGGTCCTTGGAAATTTTTAAATTTGTCAGACCTGAAGTTCCCCTCAGCTATGAATTGAAGGTAAAAATAGATCTCTGTGAACGGGGTTACCAGATGCCCTGCACAAAAATACCAGGTCTCTAAGAATGGTATGAGTAGGAAATGGTTAGGCAGGGAATCTTTGTGATTCTCTACTGTATTTAAATGCATTTGACACCAAAGAATATACTGTGAACTATCATACAATTTTGTCTTTCTAAAATTAGGAGAATAATTTTCTGGTAAGATGCACCATTACACAACAATTTACAACTGGCTTCAAAGCCCCCTCATATTCGACACCAACCACCTTTAGGATAACTTTTCTGATCTCAGTTCTTTTCTAATTTCTTAAGGGCAACAGTAAATAGTATCTCCCTGGACTGCTTGGGACTAATGCCATACCCTTGCCAGGCACTGTGGACACCTTCTTGCCTTGTGAATTGAGGTTTGTAATTATGGGATTTACAGCTCTACATTAATTAGCACTCATTATTTAAAGGTCCTTGTGAATTACTCAACCTCAAATTTTATGTCCTCCATGTAATCCAAGTAAACTGTCTCTTATTCATACCTAGGTTTGCCAGATTTCCAGTCTTGGATGCAATTGTTTCAAACTTTAGATTGCTTCCAGTAAAACAAATTTTTTTCTACTAATTGGATATATAAATAATCCCATTATCATGCAGAAGATCTGGCACATGAAAAACTCACTCTGTGTAGGGAAAATTTTACCCTGCTGCAAGTTAACTTCTGGGCTTCATGATGAGGATGAAGAGAGTCAGATGGAAGCTCTACTCATGGGAATGAATTGCCTACCTAAGAGCATCCTGGAGTCCAGTCCAGTCCAGCCAAGAGCTGAAATCCAGATCTTTCTGATATTTGGCACCAGAAGGCAAAAGAAAGACTATGAGAAAACTTAAGAATGTTACTAAAAAGAAAACAGGAAAACATTTCAGGTTATGTTGTGAAGGCATAAAGACATTGGTGAATCCTTTCAGCAAAGAGCAAGCATAAAGCTGAAGTGCCCAAAACAACCATTTTAGAGCTTCAGATTGGCCAAAGGTAGAAAACAGAGAACTTGCTTGAGCTTCGGGTAAGAACAGCAGGAGTCTGTGGCTTTCATTCCTGGGTCACTTACATACCCTGCTCCCAGTTTCATTGGTAAGAACTTACTTTTATCAGCATGGGCTGGCCATGAAAATGAATAGCTCTACTACTAGAGGGTGAAGACTCAATTTGGGGTGAGTGTGGCTTAATTAGGGCTCAATTGGCTACAAGTAATGAATTTAATAGGAAACAAATGAAAATTCACAGCATTCTTAGCCTGAGGTTGCAGACCTCACTGGGCTGAATAAAAAACAAACCAAAATTTTAACAGGGAGATCCTGGAAATGACAGAGCCACAGAAAGGCTGAGATAAGACTGCCACATATCTAGATGTCTGAGAAACAACGCACATGCATGGAAGAAACCCAGGAGAGTCTGGCAAATGGTAAAAGCTAAGGGAGAATGGAGAATTAGCTAAAAAGTTGAATATATCCCTCAATGCCCACACAAATCAACAGAACGTGGAAATCTTACAGGCTTGATATGTTTCAGCATAACATTTGCCAGGTTAAAAAATAAAAAATTTTTAGGGAACCAGGTTAAAAATTAAAAACAAGAATAAAAATCTGAGAAGAGACATATGTGGTCAGTTTAAGTTCAGGCAAGTTACTAAAAAACCCAACTACTCTCAGAAATATAAAATAGAATCCAGAGTCACTACAATCTATTATCTACAATGTTCAGTTTTCAACCAAAAACTGTGAGACCTACATAGAAAAAGGAAACTGTGACCCACACTCTAGTAAATAAAAAAGAAGTCAAAGAAACCGACTCTGTGTGAACCCCGGTGTTGGATCTAGCAGACAAAGATTTAACATCTATTATATTATAAATGTGTTCAAGGTATTAAAATATCAAAGAATTAAAGGAACGTATGATGGCATTGACACAACAAACAGAGGATCTCACAAAATAAATAGAAACCATAAAAAATAACCAACTGGCAAATCTAGAGTTGAAAAGTACAATAACCAATATGAAAAATTTATTTGATGGGCTTAATATCAGGTTTGAGATATCAAAAGAATCAGCAAAATCAGAAATATATTAAAGAAATTATCCAATGCAGGGGCACCTGGGTGGCTCAGTCGGTTAAGCATTTGACTCTTGATCTCAGCTCAGGTCTTGATCCCAGGGTCGTGAGTTTAAGCCTTACATTGGGCTCCACGCTGGGCATGGAACCTACTTAAAAAAAAATTATCCAATGCACAAAACAGAGAGAAAAATGCTTGAGACTAATCAACAAAGCTTCTGAAATATTAAATGAAGTTGTTGTTCATGCTGAAAGGAAATGACACAAGATGTTAACTCAAATTTACAAAAAGGAATGAAGAACATTAGAAATAAATACAAGTGCATATATAAAAGACTGTGTATTTGTGTATTTGTGTGTGTGTATCTTACATATTTCTCTTTTCTTTATTATTTTAAAAACATGATTAATTACAGAAATAATTATAACATGTATTATTTGGTATATAGCATATACATATTATATATATAAAATAATATATTTGATGATCAAAAGTATATATATAATGATAATAGAACAAAGATGGGAGAAGGGAGATACACTAGAGCAAAGTTGCCCTATTTTACTAGATTTAAGTTGGTATTAGCCTGAAATAGATTGTTCAGTTAAGGATGCATAGTTTAATCCCTAGAGTAACCACTAAGAAAATAACTGAAAAAATATAGGCTAAAAATTAACAGAGATGTTAACATGATATACTAAAAAATACTTCTTTCACACAAAAATAGTTAGCAAAAGAAGAACTAAGGAATAAAAGAGATATGAGATATAAACAAAAAAGCAAAATGGGCGGCGCCTGGGTGGCTCAGTCGGTTCAGCATCTGCCTTCGGCTCAGGTCATGGTCTCAGGGTCCTGGGATTGAGCCCTGCATCGGGCTCCCTGCTTCAGTGGGGAGCCTGCTTCTCCCTCTGCCTGCCGCTCTGCCTACTTGTGCTCTCTCTCTCTCTCTCTGTCAAATAAATAAGCGAATAATCTTAAAAAAAATAAAAAAGGAAAAAAATGTATGGGATGCAGCTAAGGCATTTCTTAGCAGGAAATTTATAGATTTTTAAACCTTATACCAGAAAAGAAGAGAAAAATTTAAATCTAAGATTCAATCTCAAGATTTTAGAAACAGAAGAGAAAGTCAAACCTGAAGTTAGTAGATAGAAAGTAATAATAAAGATAAGAGCAGAAATCAATAAGGTGAAAATCAATGAAACCAAAAGCTCCTTCTTTGAAAAGACCAAAAAGATTTAAAAAAAAAGATAAAACTTTAGCTATACTAGCAAAAAAAAAAAGAAGAGACAAAAATTATCAAAATCAGAAATGAAAGGGAGGAATTCACTACACTTAGAAAAATTAAAAGGATTAAAAGGTAGTACTATGACCAACTTTATGCCAACAAATTAGACAACTTGTTAGAATGGGCAAATTTCTAGAAAGAAAAATGAATATATTGAGGTAATAATTAAAAATTTCCCCACAAACAAAATCCCAGCCACAGACAGTTTCACTGGTCAATTTTATCAAATATTGGAAGAAAAAAATAATAACAGCCCTACACAAACTCTTTCAGGAAATGAGGAGGGGGAGATACATTTCAGCTCATTTTATGAGTACAGTAATACATATCACAAAAAAAGAAAATCATAGACCAATATCCCTTATAAATATAGATACAAAAATCCTTAACAAAATGTTAAGGAAACTGAATCCAGCAATATATTAAAAGCATTATATACCATGACCAAGTGGGGTTTATGGAATGCAAGGTTGATACAACATCTGAAAATCAATTAATGTCAAACTCCATCTTTTTAAGAAATTTTTATTTCAGGGGCACCTGGGTGGCTCAGTCGGTTAAGTGTCTGCCTTCAGCTCAGGTCATGATCTCAGGGGCTTGGAATCGAGCCCCACATCGGACTCCCTGCTCAGTGGGGAGTCTGCTTCTCCCTCTCACTCTCCCTCTGTGCTCTCTCAAATAAGTAAACAAAATCTTCTAAAAAAGTTTTTATTTAAATTCAGTGTAACATAGAGTATAACATTAGTTTCAGGTGTACAACATAGTGATTCAACACTTCCATACAACACCTGGTGCTCATCACAATTGCACACCTTTAATCCCCATCACCTATTTAACCCATTCCCCGACCCACCTCAGTTTGTTCTCTATAGTTTAGAGTCTGTTTCTCGGTTTGCTTCTCCCTCTCTTTTTTTTCCTTTTCTCATTTGTTTTGTTTCTTAAATTCCACATGAGTGAAATCATATGGTATATGTCTTTCTCTGACTGACTTATTTCACTTAGCATAACATGCTCTAGCTCCATCCGTGTCTTTGCAAATGGCAAGGTTTCATTCTTTTTGATGGCTGAGTAATATTCCATTGTGTATATATACATTACTTCTTCTTTATCCATTCATTAGTTGATGGACACTTGGGCTGTTTCCATAATTTGGCTATTGTAGATAACGCTGCTATACACATAGGGGTGCATGTATCCCTTTAAATTAGTATTTTTGTATTCTTTGTGTAAATACCCAGTAGTGTCATTGCTGCATTGTAGGGTAGTTCTATTTTTAACTTTTTTTCCAAAGATTTTATTTGTTTATTTGAGACAGAGAGAGTGAGAGAGCACAGGAAGGGGGAAGGTCAGAGGGAGAAGCAGACTCCCCACGGAGCACAGAGCCCAACTCGGGGCTCAATCCCGGGAGTCTGGGATCATGACCTGAGCTGAAGGCAGACGCCCAACCAGCTGAGCCACCCAGGCACCCCTGATTTGAACTTTTTGAGGAACTTCCATACCATTTTCCAGAATGGCTGCACCAGTTTACATTCCCATCAACAGTGCAAGAGGATTCCCCTTTCTCCACATCCTTGCCAACACTTGTTGTTTCTTGTGTTGTTGATTTTAGCCATTCTGACAAATATGAGGTGATCTCGCTGTAGTTTTTATTTGCATTTCCCTGACGATCAGTGATGTTGAACATCTTTTCATGTGTCTGTTGGCTATCTCTGTCTTCTTTGGAGTCTTCTATTCATGTCTTCTATGCATTTCTTAACTGGATTATTTGTTTTGGGGGGTGTTGAGTTTTATAAGTTCTTTATAGATTTTGGATACTAATCCTTTATCAGATGTGTCATTTGCAAATATCTTCTCCCATTCTGTAGGTTGCCTTTTAGTTTTGTTGATTGTTTCTTTCACTGTGCAGAAGTTTTTTATTTTGATGAAGTCCCAATAATTCATGTTTGCTTTTGTTTCCCTTGCCTCAGGAGATATGTCTAGAAAGAAGTTGCTATGGCTGATGTCAGAGAAGTTACTGCCTGTGTTCTCTTCTAGGATTTTTATGGTTTCAGGTCTCATATTTAGGTCTTTAATCCATTTTGAATTTATTTTTGTGTGTGGTGTAAGAAAGTGGTCCAGCTTCATTCTTTTGTATGTTGCTGTTAAAACACCATTTTAATAAAGGAACAAAAAAATGATCACCTTAATAAATATAGAAAAAACATTTGACAGAATCTACCACTCATGATAAAATAGCTCAATAAACTAAGAATAAAAGGAAATGTCCTCATTCTCATATAGGACATCTATGAAAAACCTACCACTAATATCCTACTAAATGGTGAAAGATTTAATGCTTTCTCACAAAGATTAGAGAAAAGGCAAATATAAAAATGTCCCTACTTCTATTCTACATGATACTGGAGGTTGTAACAAATGCATGAAGAAAAGGTATTAAAAGCATGTAGATAAGAAAAGAGGAAGGAAAACTATTTTTATTCACAGATGAAATAATCATGTATGTAGAAAATCCCAAGGAACCTACATAAAACTACTAGAACTAATGCACAACTTTAGCAAGGTCATAGGATACACGATGAAATAAATTGCATTTCCATATTTTAGCAAAGGACAACTAAAAATAAATTTGAAAAGAGTTCCATTCACAATAACATAAAAATAAAATATTTAGGTTTAATTTTAACAAAAGAAATATGTCTTAGATTATTTGGGCTGGTGTAACAAAATACCAGAGAGTGGGTATCTTATAAACAACAGGAATTTATTTTTCACAGCTCTGGAGGCTGGGAAGTTCATGATCAAGACATTGGCAGATTTGGTGTCTGGTGAGAGCCCACTTCCTGGTTCATAGATAACCGTATTTTTGCTGTGTCCCCACATGGCAGAAGGGTCGAGGGATCTCTCTGCCTCTTTTATAAGAGCACTAATCCCATTCACAAGGGCTCCCCTCTCAAGACCTAATTACCACCCAAAAGCACCTTGAGGTTGGGATTTCAACATATAAATCTTGAGGCAGACACAAACATTTGATCTATAGCAAAGTCCAAAACCTGTGTGCTAAAAACTACACAACATTGCAGATGTTAATTTTAAAAGGCCTAAACAGGTACAGGAAAAAGTGCTTGGTATCACTAATCATCAAGGAAACGCAAATCAAAATCACAATTAGATGTCACCTCATACCTGCTAGAATGGACATTATCAAAAAGACAAGAGACAACAAGTGTTGATGAGCCTGTGGAGAAAAGGGAACCCTGTGTATTGTTGGTGAGAATGTAAATTGTTACAATCATTATTATAAAAAACAGTATGGAGATTTCTCAAAAATTTAAAAATAGAACTACCATAGATCCAGCAATCCCATGTCTGTGTATATATCCGAAAACAATGAAGTCACGATCTCAAGGAGATATCTAAACTCCCATGTTCATTGCAGCATTACTATCAATAGCCAAGACATGGAAACAACCTAAGCATCCATTGATAAATGAATAGATACAGAAGATGTGGCATATACACAATGGAATGTGATTCAGCTATAAAAAGAAGGAAACCTGCCTTTTGCAACAATATGGATGGGCTTTGAGGGCATTATGCTAAATAAAATAAGATGGAAAAGCAAATACTGTATGTTCTCAATAATATGCAGAATCTAAAAAAGCTGAACTCATAGAAATAGAGAGTAGAAAGGTGTTTGCTAGGGGCTGGGGAGAAAGTAGGGAGATGTTGGTCAAAGGGTCCAAACTCCAGGCTATAAGATGAAAAAATTCTTGGAATTTATGATGACTATAATTAACAATACTGTATTATATACTTGAAGGTTGTTAAGAGAGTAGATCTTAATTGTTACCACCAGACACATACCAAAAAGTAATTATGTGAGGGGATGGAGGTGTTAACTAAACTTTTTGTGGTAATCATATTGCAGTATATACATGTATCAGTCTTCATATTAAATACTAAAGGTAAATACATGTCAGATATATGTCTTAATAAAGGAAAAAAATTAAAGGCCTAAATAAATAAATGGAGAGATATACCATCTTTATTGGTTGGAAGACTCAGTGTTATTAAGACAAGTGTCCCCAAATTGAACTACTGATTCAACAAAATTAATATCAAAATTCCAGCAGGTTTTTTATTCTGGTAGAAATTGACAAGCTGCTCATAAAATGTATATGAAGATGGAAATGATCTGGAGTAGTCAAAACAATTTTGAAATGGAAGAATCAAGTTGAAAGATTCTAACAGTCTGCTTTCAAAACTTACTATATAGTATTAGCATAAGGATGGACATATAGGTGAATAAAAAAGAATAAAGAGTCCAGAAATAGACTCAAACATTGATAGTCAATCAATTTTCAACTAAGATGCCAAAGCAAAACAATGGGAAAGAATAGCCTTTCAACAGATATTACTAGAGTAATTGGATATCCATATGCCAATTAAAAAAAAAAAGGACTTAAACTCTTGCCTCACAATATTCAAGTATTAACTCAAAATAGATCATAGATTTAAATGTCAAAGCTAAAACTATAAAACTTCTAGGAGAAAATCTTAGTGACCCTGACTTAGGCAAAGATTTCTTACCTATGACACCAAAATCATGCTCCATGAAATTTTTAAAAATGAAAAATTGCATGTCATCAAAATTAAGAACTTTTGCTCTTCAAATAAAAATAAAGCCACAGACTTGGAGAGAAAATGGTCAGATCATATGTCCAATAAATAGCTTGTATCTAGAATATATTTAGAATTCTCTTTTTAATGAAGTATAGTTGACATACAACATTAAATTAGTTTCAGGTGTACGACATAGTGATTTGACAGTTTTATACATTACTCCATGCTCACTAGGGTAAGTGTAGTTACCATCTGTCACCATATGTTTTTACATTACTGACTACATTCCCTATGCTATACTTTTCATCTCCATGACTTATTTATTTCATAACTGTAAGTTTGTACCTCTTAATCCTCTTCACCTATTCTGCGCATTCCCCCAACCACCTCCCCTCTGGCAACCACCAGTTTGTTCTCTGTATTTAAGAAGAGTCTGTTCGTTTGTTTGGTTTTTAGATTCCACATATTAGTGAAATTATATGGTATTTGTCTTTTTCTGTCTGACATATCTCACTTAGCACAATACCCTTAGCATCCATGTTGTTGCAAATGGCAAGATTTCATTATTTTTTATGGCTGAGTAATATTCCATTATATGTATATATGTATATATACATATGTGTACACACACATTACATCTTCTTTATCCATTCATCTGACACTTGGGTTGCTTCCATATTCTGTCTATTGTAAATAATGCTACAATAAACATAGGGGTACATACATCTTTCCAAATTAGTGTTTTCATTTTCTTTGGGTAATTACCTAGTAGTGGAATTACTGAATTATATAGTACTTCTATTTTTAATGGTTTTTTTTTTTTTTTTTAGAGAGAATGAGAGAGCACATGAGGGGGGGAGGGTCAGATGGAGAAGCAGACTCCCTGCTGAGCAGGGAGCCCGATGCGGGACTCGATCCTGGGACTACAGGATCATGACCTGAGCCGAAGGCAGTCGCTTAACCAACTGAGCCACCCAGGCGCCCCTATTTTTAATGTTTTAAGGAATCTCTATACTGTTTTCCACAGTGGTTGAGCCAATTTACTTACCCACCAACAGTGCACAAGCGTTCTTTTTTTTCCTACACATCCTCACCAACACTTGTTATTTCTTGTCTTTTTGATACTAGCCGTTCTGACTGGTGTGAGGTGATATCTCATAATGGCTCTGTTTTGCATTTTCCTGATGATGAGTGATGTTGAGCATCTTTTCATGTGTCTGGTGGCCATCTGTATGTTTTCTTGGGAAAAACATCTATTCAGGTTCTCTGCTCACTTTTTAATCAGATTGTTTGTTTGTTTGGTGTTGAGTTGTATAAGTTCTTTTTGTATTTTGGATATTAGCCCCTTTTTGGATATGTCATTTGCAAATATCTTCTCCCATTCAGTGGGTTGCCTTTTTGTTTTGTTGATATTTTCCTTTGCTGTGCAAAGCTTTTTGTTTTGGTATAATCCCAATTATTTATTTTTGCTTTTGTTTCCCTTGCCTGAGGAGACATATCCATAAATATGTTGCTAAGGGTGATGGCCAAGAGATTACTGCCTATGTTTTCTTTCGGAAGTTTTATGGTTTCAAGTCTCACACTTAGGTCTTTAATCAATTTTGAGATTGAGAAATAAAAGACAAACAACCCAATAAAAACAGGGGAAAGATTTGAACAGACACTTCACCAAAGATTGTATACAGATTTCTAATAAGCACATGAAAACTTGGTCAACATTATTACTCACTTAGGCAATACAAATTAAAATCACAGTAAGATATCACTTCACACCCATTAGAATAGCTATGATAAAAAAGATTGAGGGGCGCCTGGGTGGTGCAGTCCGTTAAGCGTCTTACTCATGGCTTTGGCTCAGGTCATGATCTCAGGGTCGTGAGACTGAGCCCTGCGTTGGGCTCTGCACTCAGCACAGAGTCTGCTTAAGACTCTCTCTCCCTCTGCCCCTCTCCCACCTGAAATAAATTTTAAAATCTTTTAAAAAAAAGATCGACAATACAAAGTGTTGAGAGGGTGTGGAGAAGCTCATACTCTCATATGTTATTGACGAGAACATAAAATGATACAACCACTTTGGAAAACAGTTTGACACCTTCTTAAAAAGTTTTATGTACAATTTCCATATAAGTGTGCAATTCCATTCCCAGGTATCTACTCAAGAGAAATGAAAGTGCATGTCCATATGAAGACATAGGTGAATGTTCATAGTGCATTATTCACAATAGCTCAAAACTGGAAGTAACTCAAACGCCCATCAGCTGGTGAAAGGATAAACAAAATGTGGTATATCTGCACAGTGGTCTACTACTCAGCAATAAAAGGGAATGATCTAAAAGAACTATTGATAGATGCAAGAATGTGGATGGACCTCAAAAACATTTGCTAAATAATAGAAGCCAGACACAAAAAGGTACATATGTTATGATTGTATTGATATGCAATTTCTAGAAACGGTTACCACTATAGAGACAGAAAGCAGATGAGAGTTTCCTGTGTGATGATGGGCTGAAAATGTGCACTAGAGAACTTTTGGGGATGATGGAATTGTTCTAAGATTGGATTATAATGATGTTTGCACCACTGAATAAATTTAAGCATAAAACACATCAGATGGATTGTATGTATGGAGATTATACCTCAGAACAATATGGGAAACAGTAAGACAGCAGTCTATGTCAAATCTGCACAACTAAAAGAGTATGGAATAGGGGAAACCAAAAGTATGGCTTGAGGAGAGTGTGAAATGGGCAAGGAGTTAGTCCTTAATTGAGAAGAATGGGCCTGGGCACTCTATCATATGCAACACAGTATATACTCAGAGTTGCAAACCTTCAGCTTCTCACTTGGAGTAACTCCATCTCTTATAGGTGTTGTTTCTTTCCTTCGTTATTAATGTGGATTTTTAGGGACCATAAGAAGCATATCTAAAGACACATAGTTAGGAGGAAAGGAAAAGACTTCCAGTTAAGGAGATGGACCGAGAAGCTATAGGAAGCATATTTTCAGCCACAATGAACACATAGAAACACTGGATAAAATATCCAAAAAAAGAGATAAATATGTAGCCAAACTCAGAAATAAGAAAAAGATCACTCAAGAGGTCAGAAACAAAAAAGAGAACTTTTTAAAAAAAATTTTATTTATTTATTTGAGAGAGAGAGTGCAGAGCGAGAGGGAGCACAAACAGGAGGAGGGGCAGAGGAAAAGGGCGAAGAAGACTCCCCACTGAGCAAGGAGCCTGATGCGGGGCTCCATCCCAGGGTCCTGGGATAGAGACTTGAACTGAAGACAGACTTAACTGACTGAGCCACCCAGGCGCCCCCCAAAAAGAGACCTTAAAACCATAGCTGTGTCCCATGAGGAATTAGAATCATGAATTGTCACCTTGCAACAATGTAGAGCTCCAATTGGTGCTACCCATGAGCTGTAGGAACTCCAAATGAAGAAATTATTGTAAGAACTAACATGGAAGTAGTGAAATCCGTAGGGTTCCTACAGAAGACTCACTGAAGATGATCTCGTTTTAAAAAAATATTACAAAGCGGGTCTGGAAACCCATTACTCTGAGATAATCAGTAAATATAAGAAATGGAGAGCTCACTTTTGAGGAACTAGATACAACCAAGTAATCTGAAAGAAAAAAATGTATGTACATTTAAAATAGTCTTTAAACTATTTTAAATGGGGCGCCTGGCTGGCTCAGTCAGAAGAGCATGTGACTCTTGATCTCAGGGTCATGAGTTTGAGCCCCACATTTGGTGTAGAGATCACTTAAAAATAAATACATAAACTTAAAGAATGGAGGTAATAATGGAATTAATAAAAGACATTATGAAAAACAGAAACCAACAGAAATGATAGAAATTAGACATATAGCAATTAAAATAGAATCCTCAAGTAGTGGGCTAATAGGAAACCAAATTTAAAAGAAGAAATCATAGTAGACACCTTCCAGAATGCAGTACAGAGAATTAAAATATATGCCCAACTAAACAGGTGCAGAAAATGATTCAATTAAGTGTAAAACCTATGCCTTATTTTAAGAAGGTAATCTCCAAGACAACTAGATAAAGAAGCAAACTGCCTTAATCTGGAAAAGGATCTGGAAATCTATCAAAAATTTATACCAACCATTGTATTTCATGGCTAAACTTTAGACTTTATGTAATTTAACAAGCAGATTCTAAATTTCATATAAAAGAGTAAAGCTCTATGGGGTGCCTGGGTGGCTCAGTTGGGGGGTGGTCGGGTAGTGGGATCAAGCGCCTGGTCAAGCTCTGCAAGGAGTCTGTTTGTCCCTCTCCCTCCCCCTTTGCTCCTCCCCCCTCATTCACTCACACACACCCACCAACGTTCCCCCCCACCTCTCTCTCTTAAATAAATAAATAAAATCTTAAAAAAAGAGTAAAGCTCTAATGGAAATTCAAGACATTTCTGAAAAAATGCAGAAATTAAAGTAAGGATCAGGAGAGGAATGTCAGCCTTTACTTCTAAAATTCATATTGTATTGATGTGTCTAGAGAATGCGGTAAAACAAGAGAAAATTGGAAACAGAGAAGAAAATTTTGCTGTTATTTGCAGACATGAGTATCTATACAACAGGCAAAAATTGCTAGTCATAAGATCAACATAAAAATAATAAAGAAATTCCTATGTGTCAGTAGTAACAAATTAGATAATAGAATAGAAAAAAATCTCATTTACAATAACAAAAACTATACACTAACTAGGAATAAGCATAACAAATGTGCAAACTTTTATGTGGAAATATATTAAACATTATTGCAAGATGTTGAAAAACAAAGATTAATGGAGAGGTATATCTGTTGAAGTATGGGAAGATTCAATATTTTAAGATTGTCAGTTTTACCAAGCTAGTCTTTAACTTAACACAATTTCAAATAAAATCCTACCAGAATGGTTTATGTAATTTAATAAACTGATTCTAAGTTTTATATAAAAGAGTAAAACTCTAATGAAAATTCAAGACATTTCTGAAAAAAATACAGGGAGAGGACATTTGTTATGGCAGATAAAATGAATCTTATAAAGCTGTAGTGATTAAAACAAAGCAGTGTTAGTATGAGAATAGATAAATAGATCATTGGAATAGAATAGAGAGCCCTCAAACAAGACCAGATATATGAGAATTAGTATTGTCTTACAAATCTTTGAGGAATTTCTTAACTATTCAATGGGTACTATCAAAACATTTGATTATCAGCATGTGGAAAAGAGATTTTTACTCCATACCATTGACAAAAAGTAAATTTCAAATGAATGTACCCAAATGTGGAAATCAAAACTTTAAAACTACTAGGAAAAAATGTAGGAGAATATCTTCATGTTCTCAGCATAGGTTATAAAGAGCACAAATCACAAAGGGAAATATTGATAAATCACACTACATTAAAATCGAGAACTTCTGTATAAAATTCATATCACAAATAACATTAGAAGTTGAACAACGTCTTTGGAGAATATATTCGCAATATGTGTAACTATCAAATGATTGGTATCCAGAATACATAAAGATCGTCTCTACATCAATTATAAACAGACAAATCAGAAAACAGTAGGCAAATGCTATGAACAGGCAGTTTGCAGAAGAGGACACACAACTGTCCAATAAACATATGAAAAATGTTCAACCTCTCAAGTAATGAGGAAAATGCAAATAAAAACAAAAATTAGGTTCTATTTCACACCATCAGATCAACAAAAATAAAGTCAGTAAATATCAAGTTTTGATGGATCTCTGGCAAACTAGGAACAGTCAAACACTGCTAATGAAAGTATAAATTGGAGCAAATGCAATTTGGCATGACTAGTGAAGTTGAAAATATACATACCTAGCAATTCCACTTTAAGATATGGATCCCAGAGAAACTTTCACTTGTGATCAAGGAGACATGTGCTGTGCAGGATTATTGTCGTGGCAAAAACTAGTGACAACTTAATGTTTATCAAAATGAGATATATTCATATGATGAAGTATATGGCTCTTATAAAGGAACGGACCCGCCTCCAAAAATATACTGAGATATGTTGAAATAAAAGAGCAAATTGTACAATTATGTGAGTGGTATGACACCATGTATGTAAATACATGTATGAATATGCATGTATGTTTATATATACATAATATATATACAATTATATATAATTGTATGTTTCGTGCATATTCATGCATATATATATATATATATATATATATATATATGATGAAGCTATAAGAACACAGACTGGAAAGATACTAAGATACCAAATTCAGAATAGTGAAAGGAGAAAGGTAAATGACACAGGAGAAAGAACACAAAGAAATCTTCAACTCTCTGCAATTTTGTTCTCGTATTTACAAAAAATCTGAAACAAATGACAAAATTCAATTATGTGTTCTGCATACTTAATTACTTGTTATATTATTCTCTGTACTTTGCCTGTACTTAAAATTTTGTTCCAGTAAAAAAAATAAACATGTTACATAAGGTGGACAAGGATTTCCAGAACCACTTATTTGTACTTATTAGAGGTCCTTCTTGTCCCTTACAGAACTTTGAAATGACCCTACATCTGCTGTGGGGATATTACATGAGTAAGGATTGCTGTGTATAAAGATTACACAACAAAATGTTACTTGAATAAATGTGCACAGATACATATATAAGATATGTGATATATACGGTGTATATATGATAAATATGCCTCTTTTTATTGCCCAAGATACTTGGCAGAATGAGCTCTTACCTAAAACTGCTAATCACAGGCTAAGACCTGAGGAAGTACCCAAAGGAAAACTCTCTGTACGACTATGTCAGGGCAGAGAGCCAAGATGACAGAGGATCACTAAGAGGCCTCAGGGAGAGATGGAGAGGGGAGGCCACTTCACCCTGGGCAGGGGGTCCAACAGCTAAGATCTCTAATTCAGGTTTCTGGCTGCCCCTGATAGAGCAGAGGAACCCTTGGAGCATGTCACCAAGAAGGAGCAGCTTCACAAATCTCTTTCCACCTCAGAGCTCCATGAAGGATCCCTATGAGCCTGGCTGTCTTGAAGAGGTGCTGTCATGCATGGGCGACCTTCTTAGTCTCTAACACAAGGCAACCGATAGAGAGGTCCTGGGCCTCCCTCCCTAAGACTGTGGTTTACTTAGAATTAAAACTACACATCCTATAAAAACACTTGTCCTTCCCTGTGCAAAGCAATGCTGCTGATCCACGAGCAGGGGGAGCGGACGCTGAGCTGCTCTCCGGTAATGGTGGACTGAGTCAGTGCTGGGCCATTGGTGCCATTTTAGCCTTTCCATTAGTCCTACTTCCGACTAGGATCCTCACATCATCACTCACACTTCTGAGCACTTTCCAGAAGCAAAGCGCGACACTTTGTGACAGCGTAATAGAGAGGTAGGATGAGCTGCGGTCCCCACTGGTCAGGGGTTTACAAATCAAGCCTATGGATCTAAGAAACAAAACCCCAAGCCGTCTATGGTAAGTGCCAATTGAAGTTTCAAGTAGTAGATGCTGCAACAGGCCGGGAGTGGGTGAGGTCCTAAAGGAAGGCTTCATCAGTGAGATGGGACTTGGCATGGTTCTAAAAGACAATGGCAGCATACCTTTGAATCCTACTCATGTGTGTTTTTTTCTCTTCCAGAAAGGATGTTCTTAGATCGGGGATGGCAAATGGATTTCGTCTTCAATGACCATTCCAGTCGATAGGTGTCCAGCAGGAAAGGCTAAGATTGCTTCTGGGCTGGGAGGAAAGAGTCGGTATCCTTCTCAGGTAACTGCCACGGGTATAGCTTAAGTAGGTGGCAGTGTGTGTGTGCCATTTTTTGTAAATCATTACACGTGATTTACAAAGATGGCTTTGCCCGCCCAGTGAAACGCACGCATTACCCGTGTGTGGTCCTGCAACCCTAAATTCCAGTTTCCCCTCAGATGCGCTAGAAGACGTACAGCTCTACATCTAATTACAGAGCTGGAAAAGAAAGCTCTCTATCCTGAAGGTGCTTCCAACAGCCACGATATGGCTTAGGCATTATTCTACTGTGCATGTGTAGAGAAATCTTATTCAGTATTTTCATAAAAGAAATCATCGTGACAGCGTATGTCAAGAAGAGTCACGCGTGATTTGAAATTCTGTAGATATGTTCCTTCAGAATCATAACAATAATAATGACAATAAAACATTCGTGTGCACACAAAACTTTCCCGAAAGATCATATGCAAGCTGATGCAAATGCACAGTCTGCGCCTGGAAAGGCAGATATAAATACCTACAGCACATTCCCATCAATCTCAAACTGGGTCATCAGGAAGACGCGGCGGAAAAGCGCAGTCTCCGCACTCAGAAATACCTTGATGCAAATCCTGACTCCACCATCTTCGGACTCGATGGCCTTGGACTATTTCTTCAAATAGGAAACGGCGATAGCAATAGCGAGCCCAGAGGATTGTTAAAAGGGAGAAATGAGGTGTGTATGCAAAGCACCTAGTAAATGCCTAGTACATTGTACCCTTTCGACACATTTAAGTTCCTGTCTTCTCTTTTACCCCTTGTACTATCTATGGAATACCTGACTCCATCTCTGCAAATTCTTTCTGGATTTTCTATTCCACTTTCAGCCGTGAGCAAAGGAAAATAGTTCCTCCGTTTCTGAGTGATTCTATGTGCTTTTGCTCCTGATCCCCAAACCTCCTTCTGGGAAGGCAACCCTCGGGCTCCCACGACCCCCCACCTCCTTCTCCACATTCTGTCACCAGAGGCAGCCCTCGCGGCTTTTCTACCTTGCAGGTTGCCCCAGGCAAGCTGCCGGGTGATACTTTTACCAATAATTACAACCTTCTGAAAGGCATGCTTCATGGGTATTAAAAAAGGTGAGTCTATGCTTAGTAATATAAGAGTCTAATTTACATATTCTTTTAGGTCAGAGACTGGATATCATGCTTCTTTGTTCCCTATTCGTGTAAGTTATTAATATTAGTAAGTACGTAGCCAAGATCATGAAATATTTATCTACTGTATAAATGGGCAAAGGGTCAGGGAAATAAAGGGTTTGGGAGGGCAGAAACGGGAGAGAATCTGGAAAAAAGACTGCTAAGGGTGGGGAGCGGGGGAGACGGGTGGATGTACCTCAGCAGGCCATAGATTCTCAGCGAAACAAAAATAAATAAAATAAGGAAAAACAAACTCTGTGCCCCAGTTATCCAAATTAGTAATGGACAGTTTGTGGGCCATGAAATGTCTCATTACGTGCTGCTCTATTTTGCTGGCTTCCCTTATAGGCAGCTAAGCACACACTTACGGCTTTTTCAGCCCCTCATGGAAACTCTACCCCGACCAGAAGTAATTTCCACCCTTTATTATGTCCTGTTGGGGAATTCTATATCCTCTTCACCCCAGAAAAGATTTCAAGTATCACTGAAACCTCAGCTCCAATGACCCGAATCGAGTTTGGAAGGAACTGTGATTTTTCAGAAAACTCTTCAAATGCTGAGCAGCTGTTGCAGATGCCACTTTATAAATAGCCACCTGCTCACTGAGCAGTGACAATGTGCATCAGACTGATGAAAATGATGCTGCTTTTAACCTCGGACTGTACCGGATACTCCTCTGAGAAAAGTGGACTTTTCTCCCTCTCTATGTCTTGCCACAGAGACACAGGGAAAGACACTTCCACCGCCCCCCCCCACACACACACAGATGAAATTGAGTCTTGAATCAGTTGAGTGACCTACATAAGCATTCCTGAAAATAATATTTCAAAGTATTTTAGTGAAACCCTATGTATAAGCATGCACGTACGCACGCGCAGAGTCTTATGGGTTTATGGAAAGTTTTGTGAGTGGATAAAAAGAGAAAAGAATGACTTTTTTACATTGTTGATTCCATATACAGTTGACCCTGAGCAAAAGGAGTTTGAACTTTGTGGGTCCACCTATGTACAGATTTATATATATATGTATGTTTTTATATATATATGTTTTTATATATATACAGTACAATACTGTAAATGTATTTTCCTTATAATTTTCCTTCTTTATTTTTTCCAAAGTTCAAATCTTTTTTTAATTTTTTTATTATGTTATATTAATCACCATACATTACATCATTAGTTTTTGATGTAGTGTTCCATGATTCATTGTTTGTGCATAACACCCAGTGCTCCATGCAGAACGTGCCCTCCTCAATACCCATCACCAGGCTAACCCATCCCCCCACCCCCCTCCCCTCTAGAACCCTCAGTTTGTTTTTCAGAGTCCATCGTCTCTCATGGTTCGTCTCCCCCTCCAATTCCCCCCTTCATTTTTCCTTTCCTGCTATCTTCTTTTTTTTTTTTAAACATATAATGTATGATTTGTTTCCGAGGTACAGGTCTGTGGTTCAACAGTCTTACACAATTCACAGCGCTCAAAAATATGGAACGCTGCAGGAATTTGCGTGTCATCCTTGCGCAGGGGCCATGCTAATCTTCTCTGTATTGTTCCAATTTTAGTATATGTGCGGCCGAAGCGAGCACTATAATTTTCCTTTTTAAAAAGATTTTATTTTTTAAGTAATCTCTACTCCCATCATGGGGCTTGAACGCACAACCCCAAGATCCAAGAATTGCTCACTCTACCGACTGAGCCAGCCAGGTGCCCCCTTACGATCTTCTCCCTCTTTTTTTTTTTTTTTAAGATTTTATTTATTTATTTGACATGAAAGACACAGCGAGAGAGGGAACACAAGGAGGGGGAGTGGGAGAGGGAGAAGCAGGCTTCCTGCCGAGCAGGGAGCCCGATGCGGGGCTCGATCCCAGGACCCTGGGATCATGACCTGAGCCGAAGGCAGACACTTAACGACTGAGCCACCCAGGCACCCGCCCCTTATGGTTTTCTTAATGTCTTTCTCTAGCTTACTTTTTGTAAGAATACAGTATACAATACATATAACATGCAAAATACGTGTTAAGCGACTGTTTATGTTACTGGTAAGGCTTCCTGTCAACAGTAGGTTATTAGTAAAGTTTTTGGAGAGTCAAAAGTTATGCGTGGATTTTTGACTGCACAGGAGGGTTGGCGCCCCTAACCCCCACGTTGTTCAAGGCAAGGGTCAACTGTATATTGTTTGTGAGAGGTTAGCTTTTTTAAAACAATAGAAGAAAAGCTAATGCTTACTGTTCACCAACTGAAGAAGGGTGTTGGGGCAGATTAATGTGAGCGCCAACACAGTATGTCTCAAAGTTGAATTAAGTATGGAGCCCTTCTAAATGGTTACAAAGAAAGTTCTCTTGGACCCGTAAGACTATGTTTTTGGATTTTCAAGTGTCCTTTGTCCTTAGTTGTCGAGACAATGACTTTATAAACTAAATTCTCGTTTTATGCAACTATCCTTAAATCGGGGATTATCAGCAGGAAAGGATTTGCTTTTACAACCAGCACCAACAAAATGAAGATTACTATTACAATAAAGAGAGAACAAAAAATTCTTCTTTGTCGGAATCATGTTTTTTTATTTTTGGTATGTTATGGTGTTTTGACATCTTGAGGTTTTGCTAATCCTAGAGAGACTGCCCCTCCCAGGGCTCACAGAATTCCTGGAGATAGTAAACAGCTTGCCCGCAAACACACCTTTCATATGCAAATCAACCCATCCCTAGGCCTTACCACCAACCACTTCCTTTATCAAACTTACACACCAAACCAGTATCCTCCCCCCAAATCACCCCAGGGCTACATACCATCCAAATGGGAACCGCCCCATAACCCAAAGCCCGCTAAAATTATTCAAACTAGCCAATCTTAATGCTCCCCTGGCCTGGTCCCTTCCTTCCTGTGAAAACCACAATAAAGGCTTTTTTGCCCATCGTCTCTCCTCCATCCTTCTGCCTCCTGATCCACCCTGGCACTTCCTGTGTGACTCGGCATGGTGTGACATGTCCCCTCCACTTGGGAACTAGGAGTAGTGAACTCTTCTTTCAAAGACAGTTACCTTCACGCCCGTCACCTCACCATAGCCAATTAAAACAAATCCTGGGTGCATTTCAAGACATTCTTAGAATCTCAGACAGGAGCCCTAGTTTGAGAGACATGGCTCTAGAACAGCCATTCCAAAGTGTGTTCCCTGGACCAGCAGTTATCACCTGGCAGCTTGTTCGAAGTGCAAATTATTGGACTCCATCTGAACTTAATGCATCAGACCCTCTGGGAGGGGGGCCCAGCCGTAAGCCCTCCAGGGGATTTCAACACTTCCTCCAGTTAGAGAACCATCCCCCTCTAGCCCTCCATGGCAACCTTCTATGAGCTTTTGGTTGTGAGGCTCTCTCTTCACTCTCCTGCCCCTTTTCCTTACGGCACGTTTTTGGGGTGCCAAGCCTTCCTTCATGAAGCTGTCTCTGTACGGCGGGCGTCAGTTCCTGGCCTTTAAAGCCACCCTTCTCGGCTATCAGTTTCACTCTGTGGAAGCAAAACTCGTCATCTCTCTCTCTCTCTCTCAAAATTGCCCAAGTGCAGGCTCGGCCCTGAGAATGACGCGTCCTTATGTTTTGTGTCCCAGGCTCTCCCTTGGCTGCACCCAAGTTCCCACCTCGGGTCCACGGGAACCACCGGTCTTACAGGGGTGAAGGGGCACCATGCACAGGAGAGACCAAATCTCAAAACTGGAGGTCAGGGCCTACATTTCCAAGACCTTTATGGCTTTAGCTGCTCATTCCTGTCGCACAAAGAAAAGTAATTAGCCTTTTTCTCAAACTGAAGGCTTCCTAAAGCTTGGAAGCTGTAAGACATATAAATACATATATATTTGAATGTGATTTTGATGAGAACGTTTCCATAATCATTTTCAACCGAGTGAAAGTCCTCTCTCTTCCCCAAGCGCTGAAAAATGATCCAACGCAACCTGCTACAGTTTAATAGGGAGCCTTATTCAAATTAACGTAATCCTACTTGTTTCTCACAAAGAGAGATGTTTTCTTTCCCTTGTTTGCATAGATGAATGTTTAAACTTTTCATCCACGTGTAGTGACATCACACGCTCAGCTTTATTTGCCAAGTAAACAAATCGGCATGTGAAAGCCTCATGCACAAAAAACATAAATATTTCCTAATCATTATCACTGTCTCGCGTTATTTATCTGGCTCCCAGCACAAAAAGCATCATTTTAAGAAGCCTTCAGAAATGTCTCCCAAGGGGCTCGGATTTCAGCAGAAGTGTGAGCATGGGGGCTTGGGAGAGAGGAATGGAAGTCCGCGCGGTCGGCTTGCCCCAAAGGAAACCTGGCATCCATCGGGCTCTGCCAGAAGTCCACCATAGCACCTCGTAAAAGTCATTTAACCTCTCAGGCTCTCGTTTCCCCCCTCTTCTCATTTTAGTTTATTTTTTTCAAGATTTTATTTTTAAGTCATCTCCACACCCAACATGGGGCTCGAACTCACAACCCCGGGATTAAGAGTCGCACACGCCCCTAACCGAGCCTGGAGCCCCGCCACGCAGCCCGCTCTCTTCTTGGATTTTTTTTTTTTTTTTTTTTTTTTTTTGTAGATAATATCAACAGGCCAATGCCCCCCTGTGCCTCAAAACTTCTACAGTCTAGGGGCGCCTGGGTGGCTCAGTTGGTTAAGCGACTGCCTTCGGCTCAGGTCATGATCCCAGGGTCCTGGGATCGAGTCCCACATCGGGCTCCCGGCTCAGCAGGAAGCCTGCTTCCCTCTCCCACTCCCCCTGCTTGTGTTCCTGCTCTCGCTGTCTCTGTCTCTGTCAAATAAATAAATAAAATCTTAAAAAAAAAAACTTCTACAGTCTAGAAAGAGTTGGATCCCTTCTTGCCCCATTACGAGACTTGGTCAGCTGTGAGAACACAGCTTTGGCGCTGACATGGGTGGTATTCGTGGAGGCAGGCAACTGTTCCAGAAGCACAGCGGTCTGGGGTGGCCTCCTGCCCTGGAAGGACCTGACCATGCATCGCCTTCCAAGCTCCTTCTTATTCAGGGAGATTCTTTGCCCTGCAACAGGCTCTCCTGCTGACTTTCCTTCAGCGGGAAGAGCGAGGCTTTAATCTCACAATGCCATGAGGTTACATTCTCCTCCCCAAACAGTGGTTCTCGAACTTGGCTTCACATTTGCCTCACGCGGGGGAACTCGAAAAAAAAATCACACTATCTAGGTCCCCCCGCCCCCGGGGATTCTGATATTTGCCTAGGGTATGGCCAAGGCATTGGGATTTTCAAAAGCCCCCCAGCTGGTTCCAAAGGCAGCCAGATTCCAGAACCAGTGCCAAGGGATGTCGCTACAGCCATTCAAAAGGCTGGCCTCAGATCCCTCGGGGAAGATGGACGTTAAAACAAAGAAAGGGGAAAGGAAGAAAGGAATCGCCTGGGGAAAAGACCAAAGGGGAAGCGAATGGGCTGAAGGAGGAAGGATTAGGCAGGTACTGAAGGCAATCTCCACTGTCCTCAGAAAGCAGGTGCTGAACAAACACTTGGCTTCTGGCTTCACGAGAGCCCAGGGGACATGAAAGCTAATCCTGTGCAGAGATGTGTCTGTTTTCCACCTGGCTCTCTGCTATCCCTCCCTAAACACTGCCTGGTGTGAGGACCGCTAAGGGGGCAGACTTTTTCCGCGTGCCACCCTGAGCTTGGCACATATGGTCAAGGATGCAGCCTGGCTGCTGAAGACAGGAGCTGGCCCCCACCCCCGCAGACCCCCCGATTTGGTAGCCAGTGGACCTGGGCATCACAAACAGATGATTGCGTTTCCCAAGCCTGCACTTTAATTGCCTTTCCTGGCAAGCAGGCTCCCAGGCAGTTTAAGAGAATCGATCTGGCGGAGGCATTTCTTTGGTTGAGGTATTACACTGAAAGCCGTCGCCTGGGAACAAAAGTGATCATATTAGAATCCGGCAGGCGCAGAAACTGCAGGGCACTCAGACAGATACCTTATTTCATATAGCACCTTAGAGTTTACCAAACCCTCCGACATACTCTGTCATTTAGGTTTGCCTCAGAGCATCCCCGTGAGGCAGGTAGAGCATGAACCCTCATCAATTTTTGCACCTAAGAACACAAAAAAGCTCAGAGTGGCTTAGCCACTGGTCCAAAGTAGCACAGCCCCTCGCTGGTTCTGGACCTATTTGTTCCTGGGTTATTCTCCCTGTCCTTCCTCTTGAGGGACAGACCCCTTCTGGTGCCTGTTCTGGCTGGTTGACTTCGGTTCCTCAGTGTCTGCTTCATGCCCCCCCCCCCACCTCTGTTTTGTGTGTGTGTGTGTGTTTTCCCCTCGCTCATCTCCGAGTTGCCAAGTGCCTTGTTTGGCTCCTCAGCAATTCCTTTACCTGAGTAACCAGCTCCCTGCATTAAAGTGCTCTGTGTTGAACACTCAAGAGGGTTCTGTTTACCGGCTAGACTCTGTATCAGGCAGGTCCTGGCAGGAAACAGATGGTGCACTCAACAGGGGAAGCAAGAAGCCTCAAGAAGAGGCTGTTTACACCGATGTGGGCAGGAGAGAGGGAGCTGACAGGGCATGGCGGGGAGCTGCTTAGGGACTCACCTTCCCAGGGCCACCAAGGGCAAGGCGAGGAGGGTGCATTACCAGAACCAGGCAAGAGCTATAGCCTTGGAAGAGAGGGCCCCTGACATGAGCTGTGGCTGTCGGTGTGGGAAAGCGGTGGCAGCCAAAATCACATCTAATGGGAGGGAGGGAAATAATACACCTTTCTCTCTTCCCACCCTCCTGCGTCCTGCTGCTGTCTCCCACTGACCAAACCCGACTGAAAGCCAGGGGACAAGGGTGATGAGGTCCACAGAGGTCAGTCCCCAGGGTCACAGCCAGGGCAAAGGAAAGAGGGAAGCGTGTGGATGCGAGCGTGCGTGCGCGCGTGTGCGTGTGTGCTGGGAAAAGAGAAAGCAAATGGAGAGCAATCAGTTTGGCTCTGACTCATAGAACCAGCAAAATGTTGAGTCAGGACTAGCACACTGATGCTCTAATTTCAGGTCCCGAATTTGTTCTAGGGTTGATCAGACCCGGGAGAAGGATGACACAGAGATCTTACCTTTGTTTCTGATTATTTTTTATCGCATAGGAAGTGCTGGATATTGAGGCAATTCCAGCTTTGACCTGTTACTTTGGGGTGTTCAAGCCCTCTCTGGGCATGGTGCCTTCAGAAAGAATATTTATCTGATAGATCTCCTAAGAATAACCTCATTCTGGTCGAGATTTTAGCGAATTCTGACTTTTCTCATTTGGGGGGGTGTCTGTGTGTGTATGTGTGTGTGTGTGTGTGTGTGTGTGTGTGTTGCTTTCATTGTTTTTCAACGAGCACATAGTTTTATAATTTAAAAAATCGTGCTCTTCTATTCTCAGACTTTATAAAAAGATGATTTTCAGGCCAACTCTACCTTCAACCCCCAGCCCCATTTCTCCATTATTAATAGTATTCCCGAGTTTCTACGAGTAGAGAACTTCCTTGTTTGACAGACAAGGAACCCTGAGCCCTTAAGGGAAGCAGATTGTCCCAAGTGTCTCTGCTAGCCGGGGGACAGAGCTGGGGCTGGATCCAGCTCTCCTGTGTCCCTCCAGCTCCCCGGTGTTCCTCACAGGGAAGACTGGTTTTGCCTCTGCAAAAGCAAGATTCACTGCCTTCTTCCCTGAAAGCTTTTATTAGACTAAGAGCCCGTTTAAGTGGAAGAAGCAAAGAGAGGACAATGGAGGGGTGGGAAGATGGACCGAGTCTGGCTGGGAGGGAGGCACAGGCGGGGGTGGGGGAGAAGACAGGGATAGAGGGGGTGTCGCTGGGAGAAGGACTGGCTGGAAGAAGATGAGGGCTCAGCGACCAACATACATAAAGACAGACAACAGTGACCCTCCATTGCTGTTCCCTAGGAAAATGCATCCTAATATGGTTTTACTAAAACTAACATCTGTGGAACCATGATGGAGTAGGGTTTTGCCATGCTCAGAGGGCTTTACTGGTTTCTGCACACTATGAGGTTGCCCTCCCCTCCGCCCGGCAGCATAGGTCTTTTATAGACACATGCTTTGTCTTGGGAAGAATGCACAGCTGAAATGGATTGCTTAATGTTCTAGACAAGAGTGGATCTGGTAATGTCTGAGGAAATTCCAGAGAATGTGCTTTAGAATTTCACATGGACCCACTGGAGTACTTAGCTTTTATGCATGTGTGTGTGTGTGTGTCTGAGAACTCAGTCCACCTCTGAGTTTAGCTGTGTGGCTGGGGCAGGCTGTCTCCGTTAAGTGGCAGAAAGCTCTGGAGCCCCTGGAACAAACGAAATATGGGGAAATGCAGGACGGACATCATGAGAGAAAGACAAAGAAGACCCATTGGCTGGCAAGGCTCTGCTCACAGCCCACAGCACTGGTCACTCAATACTTAAAACCGTGACATACCACAAAATATTCCAGCAGCTATGAGCTGAAGTGCAGAAAAATTTTGCCAAGTGGGCAAACATATTTGATACACAATTCTTTCCTTTCCCTCTTGTCTTCTT
This sequence comes from Neomonachus schauinslandi, assembly GCF_002201575.2. Classification (NCBI taxonomy): domain Eukaryota; kingdom Metazoa; phylum Chordata; class Mammalia; order Carnivora; family Phocidae; genus Neomonachus; species Neomonachus schauinslandi. The sequence goes on from NC_058419.1 coordinate 86,924,974, forward strand.
CCCCCCCACTCTGAGTGTTCTCACCACCTGCTGCTGTCCTGTCTCCCTGAAGCCTCCAGAAGCTTCAGAGGCAGCAATACACTTGGACCCTCAAGTTCAGATGACTCTCTCCTTGGCCCATCAAGAACACTCCCATTCCTTGGAGCACCTGGCTGGCTCAGTCAGTAGAGCATGCAGCTTTTGATCTCAAGGTCCTGAGTCTGAGCCCAATGTTGGGTACAGAGATTACTTAAAAAACAAAAAACAACATTCCCATTCCTTGAGGGCCCCACATTGACAGAAATGGCCTTTAAAATTCCACCCTGAGATTTTTTTTTGTTTCTAAATTTCTTGTCACTTAGAACATCAAGGTGATTCTCTAATTTATACTAAGGTGTGAATGGCTTATGAAAGTTAGATGTGTTGGCTCTCCTAAGGACACTTGTACTTTTATTTTATTTTATTTTATTTTATTTTAAAGATTTTATTTATTTATTTGAGAGAGAGAGCACATGAGAAGGGGGAGGGTCAGAGGGAGAAGCAGACTCCCTGTCGAGCAGGGAGCCCGATGCGGGACTCGATCCAGGGACTCCAGGATCATGACCTGAGCCGAAGGCAGTCACTTAACCAACTGAGCCACCCAGGCGCCCCAGGACACTTGTACTTTTAAAAGTGGACACCAAATATGAAGCCAAGAGATGGCTTTTGGGTGATAGAAAAAGAACTGGCTTTGGAATTAGAAAGTCTACCCTTAAATTTGCTACCCTCATCGGTGACATCAGGCAAGTGACTTAAACTCTCTCCCTTGCTAACCCTCAGTCTCCTCATCTGTAAAAATGTAGCTAATTGGGGTGCCTGGGTGGCTCAGTCGTTAAGTGTCTGCCTTCGGCTCGGGTCGTGATCCCAGGGTCCTGGGATCGAGCCCCGCATCGGGCTCTCTGTTCAGCAGGGAGCCTGCTTCTCCCTCTCCCTCTGCCTGCTGCTTCCCCTGCTTGTGCTCTCTCTATCTCTGTCAAATAAATAAAATTTAAAAAAAAATGTAGCTAATTATCTTCGTCATAAGATTGTTGTGAGGATTAAGTAAGATGATGTGTGTAAAAGCAATATATGCAAATATAAGGTATGATATAACTCAAACATTTAATCAATCATGGTACAATTCCAGGCACGATGATAGGTTGTGGCCTTCCTGTTGCCACTCCTTTTATACTATAACATGTTCTAGACAGAAACCAGTCTTACTAAGATGACATTCTGGCGGTGGAGGGGGCTGTTTATTGGATTTTTCCAAGTGTGAGCACCAAAATCATGAGAGCAATAGTAGAAGGAGATCAACCCAGTCCAGGTAAGTGTCACAACTCCTGGACGGTTTATTTAGCTCTGAACTTTACGAATTCAACAAGAGTTAGTTGAGAAAGAAGTATCTGAGTCTATACAAAAACTCACTAGAGACAGGCTGGTAGATATGGTGTCTGCAGATAAGCATCAGGAAGTTGCTGGCAAAACCAAACCAGTTCATGTCACAAATTGTCCAGTTGGTACTTGATTCCTATTTAGATTTCTTAATTATATCTACTTCAATTGTAACAATCAAGAGCAAGACAGATGTCGAAGGAAAGTTGAGCGATATACCTCCATTCTCACCTCCTTCATCCAACAGAAAATTTCTTCGTTGTTCACTGGCCCAGAGGGCCCCAGCCAAATATACATACTGGGATTTTCCCAGGGACACCTATAACAATTCCCCAGACAGTTACCCTTCCAGCTTAATCACTGCATACCCCCCACCGGCTCAGAACCAGTGGCTGATGTCAGGCACCTACTTTATTGGCTGGACTTCAGTTTTCCCTGCCCCTTTGAGCTCATCACTTGCGGAGCCCAAACCAGGATGTGCAGCCTTACAAAAGAGTGTTTTTCAGTTTGTGAGCCTCTCTATGTAGACAGTCTGACAAATCACCAATTTAGAAGCTGCCTTAAACTGAAATAAAAATTGAATCACACGAAATGGGTTTATCTTAAAAAATTGAAATCTGTGCTATCCAATAGAACTTTCTGTAATGATTGAAATGTTCTAGATCTGGAATGTCCAATGTGGTAGTCACTAGCCACGTGTGGTTATCCGGTGCTGGAAATGTGGCCAGAGCAACTAAGGAACCAAATTTTTGTTTTATTTTATTTTGTTAATTTAAACTTCTATGACCACATGTGGCTAGTGGCTACCATGCTAGTCCTTGTAGATTCTAGAACATATGGTAACCTTCACTTATTTACCTCTATTATGGCTTTCTTTTCTGGTTACATCCTTGTGCTATCTTCTCTGTGGGCTTCTTCACGTTTCCCTAACAAGGTAAAATGATGACGACCGCTAATGTGAGACTCGAAACTAGCATAAAAAATGTAACCATTCTGTGTACAACTATATCACCCATCAAGAGTTTCATCCTGGGAATTCAACAAAGTGAATTCAAAAATTCACAAACAAAACTCAAAAAATTGCACTCAAGGAGATTTATTATTGAACTAACCCATCAAGAGTTTCATCCTGGGAATTCAACAAAGTGAATTCAAAAATTCACAAACAAAACTCAAAAAATTGCACTCAAGGAGATTTATTATTGAACTAACACTAGGATAGCACTTACTCTGTCAGGCACTAAATACTTTTATCAATACAAACCGATTTAATATTCATAAGAATCCTAATAGGTAGATATTCTTATCAGCCCCGTTTAACAGATGAGGGAACTGAGGTGTAAAGAGGTCAATAACGTTTTATTTTTCTTTTTTAAGATGTATTGATTTTAGAGAGAGAGCGATCAGGCACGTGCACGCCCACAAGTGGGGGGAGGGGCAGAGGGAGAGAATCTTCAAGCAGACTCCCGGCTAAGTGTGGAGCCCCACCCTGGGGGTTCGATCCCGGGACTGATCAGATCATGTAAAGAGGTCAATAACTTGCTCTACACGTCATAGTTAGGAAGTAGCAAAGTGAAGATTCAAACCCAGGGAGTCTGCCTTCAAAAGTCCATCTAGTATTGGCTTCCAAGCTTCCAGTTTTTCTAGATCAATCCGGTTCTCCTCAAAAATCATCACCCTCTGGGGGTGCCGGGCAGGCTCAGTGGGTGGAGCGTGCTACTCTCGATCTCGGGGTTGCGAGTTCAGGCCCCACGTTGCGGGTAGAGGATACTCAAAAAAATCATCACCCTCTGAACTCCCACAGCACTTACCTTCTGTACAGGTCACCCAGCAGGGAACGGGGGGCTCTTGGCTATAACCTAGTTGGTGCCAGGAGACAGAAACCAGGTGAGGGAAGCAGCACGCCTCATCGAGATGAAGGTACCACAGGGGTACAGAATCCCCAGCAATGGATGAGTAGAGAGCAGAGGGAAATCTGAAACTGCTTATCCCCTCCCCCATCCACGCAGCCATATATCATCCTGCCAGGAAGAAGAAAATACCTTAAACTACACCTGACTTATTCTCTCTTGGAAGTACACTTTAGGGCGCCTGGGTGGCTCAGTCGTCTGTCTCTCTCTCTGTCAAATAAATAAAATCTAAAAAAAAAAAAAAAAAGTATTAGGAAGTACACTTTAGCATTCTGCACTGAGTCTCAAGACCGCAGGATGATATTTCCTCTAAATTCTGCTCTGCTGGTCCCCATTTCTTTTCTGTTTTTACACTGTGTTCTTGGAATCTGTTCCAATAACCCATACCTATTAAACTCAAGCCATGAAGATCCCGGGGCACCCCCGACTTAAGCTGCTCTCAAATGAAACCAGAACAATAATCACAGCTAAGCCTTTGGAATCTGGGGGCCTGTCAGGAGCCAATTTCTCCAAGCATAAAAGGGACAACAGCGGTTTTGATGTGGAAATTTTACCCCGACCCTAGTTCTGTATGGAATGATTCCCCAGAATTATTGCCGGCTTCTATGGAAACAACAGATCGGGTATCCCAATGCTCATCTTCATGGAATTGTTCAACTTCGCTGAGGAGATGTAGTAAAGTCAAAGAATGCAGTGGTCGCTTGGTTCTGAAATGAAAACCAGTTTCACCCAATGATCTTTGATCATTCAGTAACATGCACAAGAAAATGGACCATTTCCTTCCCTTTATTGTCAATCATACTGCATTCCAAGGACCATGCTGATTTACCAGGAGACGTTCAACCTTTCTTTATGTTTCCAGGGAAAAATGGACAGGAGAGAATATAAAGAAAAATAGCTGACAGGTAAACAACTGTCAGGAGGAGAAAATCGGCCATCTCTAATGTCAGCCTGGAAACAAGTATTTAATATCCCCAAATATTCCTATAGTGGTGGCTATCAAAAAGCTTGTAGTGATGGGCACCTGGGTGGCTCAGTTGGTTAAGCGACTGCCTTCGGCTCAGGTCATGATCCTCAAGTCTCGGGATCGAGTCCCACATCGGGCTCCCTGCTCAGCAGGGAGTCTGCTTCTCCTTCTGATCCTCTTCCCTCTCGTGCTCTCTATCTCTCATTCTCTCTCTCTCAAATAAATAAATAAAATCTTAAAAAAAAAAAAAAGCTTGTAGTGGAAATAATGCAGACAGACATGTCCTACCACAGCTGAAATTTAGAGGATAGAAAAGCCATAAAAGCCCCCCCCCCCCCCCCCCCGTAACTGAGGTCCTGTAACTAAGGTGGGACAGAATAGCAGTGAGTAGAAGCTCACTACTGGCTAATGCTTCCAGGATGAGTCTATGGGAAATATTAACCATGGCATGGCCCAGAAAAAGGCAAATATGACTTTAACAGATTGGAAGCATTAGTGATGGATGAAGGGACAAACTGTACCCAATTAGGCCTGGTCCTGTTCATTTCTGTTTTCACTGATTGTGACAAATATATATGGCAGGATTTGGTAGAAAGCTGTTCATTTGTTTAGATCATTAAATATGCAATATTTAATGGGGAATGTTTTATTTTTACAAGGTCCCGGTAGAAATTAAAATTCACTCAGTTCGTTAACAATTTGGAATTGTATTTTGTTTTGGCAATAATGTAATGACAACATCACAGGCAAAATGAGCTATTTCATCATTGCCTTTGGTTTTGAATGTAAGCTTTTAAAAAGTGTACTAAAGCGCACAAAGAAAGCTCTAGTAATCATGAACTGTGGTTTAGTGAAATACTGGGTGGTTGTGTTTTTTTATTGCAAATTGTCAAAGGTGCATTAGCAATATATCAATTGCAATTATACTGAAAAAGACACCTTGACTTAAAGTGAAGTGTTATTTCCTTTCCTTCAGAGATTTATTTGAGTATGGAGAGAACACACTGTTACATACCCTGGGTTTGTATTCAGGCCTGCTGAATGTATGCCACAATATTTTTTGCTGTGCTTTCCTCCATTACTTACGAATCATTATATGCCTCCTGTTATATAATATTTGTCTGATAATTATTGATTTGCAATTAATTTAATCTCATGAAATCATTCATTTTTAAATTATAAAGGGCACTAACGTAATACCAGCAAATTAAAACGTAATATTTTAGATTTATATGCCATATAGGTCTATCTGCCTACTGGATATCTCCACTTGGATTCTGGGTACCTTGAACTCAAGAGTGTCCAAACTCTGAACTCTTTATATTCACCCAGAACTTGTTTCTGCTTCTCTGTTCTCTATCTCACTTGATGCCACCACCCATCACCCAGTTGCCGGAGCCAAAAACTGGGCACAAGCTTAGATTCCTCTCTGTCTCCTCACTGCCTCATCTAGTTCGTCCCCAAGTCTGACCAGGTCTACCTCCTTAATATCAGTCAGCTGTGTCCTCTTTCCTCCATATCCACTGCCACGTTCTTATTTCAAGCCAGCACCATCTCCTGCCTGGACTCTTGCAAAAGCCTCTCACCTGGTCTCTGTGCCCCTGAGGTTGTTCCAACATGGTCCTCGAGTATGTACATCCCAATGTCGCCTCGTGATCCACTAATCCATGACTTCATCCCCTTCTCCTCTTCGATCATTTTTCTCACTCCCCATCTGTCTGTCTGACGTCCTGGGTTGGTCCTCCCCACTTCTTATTCTCCTTTACCCCAAATTCCTCTTTCAAGGTCCTCCTGGGAGCCATCCCTCTCTGCCCCAACACCGCAGGCTGGCTACCCCTCCTGTTATGTTGCATTGTAATTAGTGAGTTACTTGCCTGACTCGCAGTGCCTCGAGGGGAAAGAATGGGTCGTTTTCCAGTTTGTGTTTCCAGGGTCCAATACCTCTTTTCATTATAAGTGTGCAATAAATATTTGCTTAATGAATGAATGAAATCCAGTGTACCCCATGTGTAATGCTCCCTGTTTGGGGGAGTGAGAACTTGCTCGAAAGTGAAGGCAAGGTTAATAGCGCCAATGATGCTGGGTGCACGTTCGGAGACCATTCTCCAGAAGTCTTTGGGTTTCTGCACATCTTACAAGCAGAGACTCTGACTGCCTTTGTTCCAGACTAATTGTTTTCAAATGTTTGTATAGCAAACAGCCTTAGAGTTAGATAGAGATAGTGTGGACCAAAGGGCAGGTTTGTTTACCGTCCGGTAATAACATCAAGAGTGTGTCTCCCTCTAGAGCAAAGGTCAGTCATGCTTACTGACCGCTAGAAAAGATTCAAGTTCCCTAAGCTCAGGCTCCTTTCCTACAATGTAACCCACACACGTGTAGGGTCACTTGGTTCTCTTGGTGCTTCCCTGTGAGAACCGAGACTTAGGAAACCAGCGCAAGGGGCGCCTGGGGGGCTCAGTAGTTAAACGTCTGCCTTCGGCTCAGGTCATGATCCCGGGGTCCTGGGATCGAGCCCCGCATCGGGCTCCCTGCTCGGCGGGAAGCCTGCTTCTCCCTCTCCCACTCCCCCTGCTTGTGTTCCCTCTCTAGCTGTCTCTCTCTCTCTGTCAAATAAACAAATAAAATCTTAAAAAAAAAAAAAAAAAAAAAAGGAAACCAGCACAAATGCTGGTGGTATTCTGGCTACAACTATTGCTTATGAAGAAGGAACTGTCCTTTGCCTCTGACCTACGAATCTTATGTCCTTGGTCAGCATCCATGAAACTGTGCTAAGCTAAGCTGGTAGCTTACAAGTAGAGTAAAATCTCAAACCTTTCTCAGCTCCCAGTGTTAACTTGGGAGAACACAATTTACGGACATATTTATAGCCAGGGATATCAAATTTCCTGGCAAAGGTAGGATCCACATTATGTATCGTGGGAGTGGTGGTGATCTTTTTTTTTTTTTAAGGTTTTATTTATTTATTTGACAGAGAGAGAGACAACAAGCAGGGGGAGCGGCAGGCAGAGGGAGAGGGAGAAGCAGGCTCCCCACTGAGCAGGGAGCCTGATGTTGGGCTCTATCCCAGGACCCTGGGATCATGACCTGAGCTGAAGGCAGACGCCTAACCGACTGAGCCACCCAGGCGCCCTTGTGGTGGTGATCTTATACTGGGGGTATGCTTTTGTCTGATGATATGAGAAAAATAGGTTGCCCCATTAACTTCACAGACCACCCTCCTCAAAGATTAGGCAGGTAACATAATGGGGTGATGTGGGCTGAGTTGGAGCCACTTATACGGCTCCTGCCGATTGTTGCCCCAACAGAATGAGGAACACTTCCTAGTGTTCACTTCTGCCAAGTGAAGGAAGCCTTAGATATGGATTTTTATCAGAAATATTCTCATCAGGGGGAGCCTGGGTGGCTCAGGTGGTTAAGCATCTGCCTTCGGCTCAGGTCATGATCTCCAGGTCCTGGGATCGAGCCCCACGTGGGGCTCCCAGCTCAGCGGGGAGTCTGCTTCTCCCTCTCCCTCTGCCTCTCCCCCCTGTTTGTGCTCTCTCTGTCTCCCTCTCTCTCTCAAATAAATAAATAAATCTTTTTAAAAAATATTCTCATTAATAAATGTTGAGAACCAATTTACCTTCTTAATAACACATTTTACATTAAGCTAAACAAAAGCCCACTGCTATGTGCTACCTCTGCATTAGAACAAATGGAGGGGCGCCTGTTGGTTCAGTTGGTTGAACATGTGACTCTTGATCTCGGGGTTGTAAGTTCGAGCCCCACATTGGGTGTAGAGATTACTTAAAAAAAATAAAATCTTCAAAAAAGAACAAATGGAAAATAGCTAAGTTCTTGTGAGCTGTTTGCCCACAATGCCAAAAGGAAATCGAGACTTACATACAGCTGCCAGTTAAATCAAGGTGGATCAGGACCCCCATCCCAAATCCCTATCTCCAAGATCCGGGTATCTACCCTCTTCTTTCCTCTTCCACACATGGTCTCTTGTTGCCTACATTCTTTCTGCTCATCTTTCTCTAATTACAGGCTGCATTCGTGTTTATGTAAACCCAATTTCACCAAAGTCGATTTGTGGCATTTTTTTTTAAAAAAATCATAAATGATAATAATATCTAATGTTTGTTGGGCACTCAACTGTGTATCAAGCTCAACAGCAAGCAATTTGCATACATTATCTCATTTAATTCTCATAACAATCTTTTCAGAGTATTGTCCCTATTTCACACTGGAGGAAAAAAAATGGTTGGGAGGATGGTTGCCAGGGGATGGGGGGAGGGGAGAGCGGGGAGCTGTGTCATAGAGACTTCCATTTTTTTTTTTTTTTAAAGATTTTATTTATTTATTTGACAGAGAGAGAATGAGAGACAGAGAGCACGAGAGGGAAGAGGGCAGAGGGAGAAGCAGACCCCCTGCTGAGCAGGGAGCCCGATATGGGACTCGATCCCGGGACTCCAGGATCATGACCTGAGCCGAAGGCAGTCGCTTAACCAACTGAGCCACCCAGGCGCCCCGAGACTTTCATTTTTGAAAGATGAAAAGAGTTCTGGAGATTGGCTGCGCAACAATGGGAATGCACTTAACACTACTGAACCGTACACTTAAAAACTGATAAGAAGGTACATTTTATGTTCTATGTCTTTCGGCACAATTTTTGAACAAACAAATACGAAAAATAAAGAAGACTGGAAGAAGGCAAGTCAAAATGGAGGTTATGTCGAGGAGTACTGTTAGAACAGTAGTTATATTTTGAGAGGGCACTTTTCTCTACTTAGAAATTTCCAACAATCAACATAAAAAAATAGTTGGGAGTGGGGTTAAAAGGCGAATACCGTATGAAATACCCCCAAAGGGCACACCGATGTATCCATTTTCGGAGCTATCTTTCCTATTCTCCAGCTTCTGCTGTGTCTTCCATACCACTCTGTTCACAACCAGCCACCTGGTGGGTTCATTGGCTTCCTAATGACCGCTAGTTGCCAATATCACAGAAGAAATAAAGTTGTGATTATTTCAAGCAATATGTAAACCCAGTTAACAACCCACCTTCTGTAGGCTCATCATGGCCAGGAGCTAAGGGCTACTGTTTGGGCTTCTCTGTCCCTTCTTTCCTCAGAGCCCTACAACTCTGCCCCCACAAGGCGTCAAATCATACTCGCTGGTCAATTCACAAATATTTATTGAGCAATGACTACACTCAAAACAGGAAACTACTGTTTTCTTAGGCAAACTCACATCCTTTCTGGGGGTGTTATCCCTGTTTCTTTGGGTTCCGAATCAAGCCAAGGGGGAAGAGCCCAAGCCATGGCTCTGAGAAGACCACAGATTGCCCCATGGGCTCTGTTGGAAATGCTGGATTGGAGAGAAAAAGAAATTCCAGTAACTTTGTAGACCAGATTTGGCTCGCATTGGCCAAGTTTTCCTTTGTTTGGCAAGCATTGGCCAATTCAAGCTAGAGCTAGGGATTTCAGCTCCCAGTGTGTATGTACACATAAGGATCATTATGTAATAAGAATACATAAAATACATATTTTGTTCAGACTTGGTAAAGAGACTTTATTAAAGAGGATTGTTGCAAGGTGGAGGAGACTATTCCAATAGGGACAATGCTCCTGACCATAAGATCTGCAAGTGTCTCCCATAAAATAGAGTTTAATACCCAGTTTATTAGCATCATATGCCATGCAGAGCTATCTAAAAATATTTTATTATTGGGGCGCCTGGCTGGCTCAATCGGAAGAGCATGTGACTCTTGATCTCAGGGTTGTGAGTTCGAGCCCCATGTTGGGTGTAAAAATTACTTTAAAAATATTTTTAAAAAATATTTTATTGTTGGGGTGTCTGGGTGGCTCAGTCGTTAAGCGTCTGCCTTCGGCTCAGGTCATGATCCCAGGGTCCTGGGATCGAGCCCCACGTCTGGCTCCCTGCTCTGCGGGAAGCCTGCTTCTCTCTCTCCCACTCCCCCTGCTTGTGTTCCCTCTCTCGCTGTGTCTCTCTGTCAAATAAATAAATAAAATCTTTTAAAAAATTTTTTTATTGTTAATCCTTGCAACATATCTAAGTATGTTTAATTGCACAGTTGGAAGGTCTGAAGTATTTGAAGATAAGGAAACGTGGTCAAGTCTCCCTTTTATTCAATAGTGGGTCAAGGGATGGAATTTAAGCTTCTTCTCTACTAATATTTAGACTGCACCAAATAGAAAAACAGGGGTCCTGGGGGTAGCTGGATTTGGTGGCATTAAAAACTGAGATAATGGAGCAGTGTTATAATCTCTTGCTCCAGATACCTGATATTCTGCTATCATTTTTCAGTAATTTTATTTTTCCAAAAGAGCTTCCAATTTTAATATTTTGTCCTACTATCAGAATATGAATACTTGCCTTCACATAATTTTTAGTTGGCCAATATGCTGTCATAATATTGATGGACTTGTCAAAACAGCTGGACATATTCCACTGCAACAGATTATAGGTAGTCCTTGTTTTGCAAACCAGGCAAAGCAATCTTCACCAACAGGAAAAATTACAAGTGTTCTGTGACCTTTAAAAATTGTCAAAAACATTAAAATTTCTCTTACTGTTGGCTAGAAATGTATAAGAAATGAAAAAATAATAAAATTAATATTTAGTACACTGCAATTGAAAACATTAGACACATTGAGGAGTAAAGGGTTTTTCTTTTTTCTGTGTTTTTTTTTTTTTAAGATTTTATTTTTGAGTCATCTCTACACCCAACATGGGACTCAAACTCACAACCCCGAGATCACATGCCCTACCGACTGAGCCAGCCAGGCCCCCCTAAAGTGTTTTTTTTTTTTTTTTGTAAAAAAGAAAAAAAACTTATGAAGAGTAGTTTGAGCAGCGCTTGCCTCTTTCCCATAATATAATTTTGGATAGGGAGCAAACTTTTTCTATGCATTGGCAAATTAATTGTCATACTCCTTTCTAAGTATGAATCAGCGTCCAACATTTTGTCCTTTGCACTTCTTTTTGAGAGAGGGAAAGAGAGAGAGCACACAGTTGCGGGTGAGGCAGGAAGGGGCAGAGACAAAGAGTCCCAAGAAGGCTCCATGCTGAGTATGGAGCCCAATGCAGGGCTCAATCTCATGACCCTGAGATCATGACCTGAACCGAAATCAAGAGTCAATGCTCAACCAACTGAACCACCCAGGTGCTCTTGTCCTTTGTACTTTTAATGATATAAATAAATAAATAAATAAATATTTTTGTTTAATGTGAAATTTTTGCCAATGTCATTTCCTCTGGTACATGATGCTTTTCGTCACAACCACGTTCCTCATTTATACGTTTGATTGGTTCTCCTTCACTAAGTTCTTCTGACTGCATATCTAGAATTTCTTGAGGACAGAGGCATGGTCAACATTCTCACAGTCCCTTATTTCTTCTACAACTCCATTTATGTTCAATTCAAATTTAACTTCCAACATTACTACTTTTCCTTTCTTTGTGGCACTTTCATCTTCGTTGGCCAACTTTCTCTTTTGATTACCCATCTTTGTAAAATGTCACATGGATTCATCATTGGGCACCAAGTAGGCCACACAAAGCACACGCTCTGTTGTCCTTGTTGGAACTGAATAACAGATCGGCAGTGACCAATCAGAGACAGGCTTTGAAAGACGTCATGTGATTTGTCACTGATTGGGCTAGGCATCTGTTAGTTATGTAGCCATTTGTGGACAAAAGAGCTAGCAGCAAAGTTCGTACTTTATGCAGTCACATTGTTGGGGGACTGGTGTTATTAACTAAACTGTGGTATCTGAAATATTTTCATATCAAAACCATGCAAAGCAAGGACTGCCTATATAACAAAACCTTGGGATCCTGTAGACTTTCTCTCCCAACTCTGAGTAAATGAGTGTTTCTCCAGGGTTAGTATCAGAGTTTAATTTGCACAGGTAACTTGGCAACTATGGGATGACCCAAGAAGTCCCTAGAACTCGTACACAAGTGACCCTCCCCTTGGAGGAGGGAAGATGGCTTGGGGTTATGACCAAGGCTCTTAGATACCTGGGACTGAACAGTTCTAAGGAAGAGGAAAATGCCAGGCTCAAAGCCTGCTCTTGAAAGCATTGCAGTGGAAGTCGGAGGGCTCACATTAGGCAAGAATCTGGTGGCACCTCTGACCTACAGAAGACACATGAGAAAACAAGTAGGGCTCAGCCACTGGCTCAAATTTACATCTTTTCTTGGGGTGCCTGCGTGGCTCAGTCGGTTAAGCGTCTGCCTTCAGCTCAGGTCATGGTCTCACGGTCCTGGGATTGAGCCCCGCAACAGGCTCCAGGCGGGGAGTCTGCTTCTCCCTCTCCCTCTGCCCCTGCCCCTCATTCCTGCCAGCTTGCGCGGGCACATGCTCACGCTCTCTCTCCCTCTCTAATAAATAAACAAAATCTTAAAAAAAAGTTACATCTTTTCTTGAAAGAGCCTCAGAGCATTACATTCACTGACTGAGGGGGCTTCCTGAGCAGCTGCCTAGTAAGGATGTTGCTGAGAAAGGAACTCTGCACTGCCAGGCAACAGAAGGATCTGGGACTACTCCAAGTACAGAGCTGCAGGGAGATGCTGCTGAGAGAAAGGGTGGAAAAATCATACAGGATGGCCTGTTTTGGGTTTCTTTGGCCACTATTTACTAACTTCTGTATTTTATAAACCTCACACAGAAAAACTCTTTCTTTTTTTTTTTTTTTAAAGATTTTATTTATTTATTTGACAGAGATAGAGAGAGCACAAGTAGGCAGAGTGGCAGGCAGATGGAGAGGGAGAAACAGGCTCTCCCCTGAGCAGGGAGCCGGATGTGGGGCCTGATCCCAAGACCCCAGGATCATGACCTGAGCCGAAGGCAGCCGCTTAACGGACTGAGCCACCCAGGCGCCCCAAACTTACTCTTTCATTCAATGAGTAATTACTGAGTGTTACCTCTGGCCTGCACTATGCAAGGCCCTGACATAAGCTGGTGCAAGTGACAGACCTCTCGGGAAGGTGGCCATCAAATGGCTAATGATGCAGCTGATCGTTTAGTTATAATCAAGATATCGAAGTAAGTGCCGCAAAAGAGACTCACATAGTGGCATGACAGTGTGTAAAGGGGTGGGCGTATTTGGGAAAGGCTATCTTGAGGGAGTGACATTTGAGCTGAACTGTGAATGAAATGCCAGTTGGGTTGCCCAGAGCCCTGGCATGTCCCCCATATTTGGAAGCTTTATGACATTTCCATAGAAAATGATTATTTCCCCTCTTCCTTTTCCAGACTAAGAGAAAATGTCTCTAAATTTTATGGATTTTTTATTATTTTTATGAAGCACAGATTTTTAAGCCCCATTGGTCTGCTCTGGACCTCATTTGGGGTGTCACCCAGCCCTTCTCTCGGTGCAAAGACCTTCCCTCATCTACCTGCCTTGGCTCGCTCTCTGATGCTCCGCCTGTCCTCCCCATTTTCCCACCTTTGACCTAGCCCTGCCCCATAGATTTGACATGTCCTATTGACCTTCTGGCCACAAACCAGGCTGTTCTGAGCAGCTCCAATTCTCTATGCAAGTGTCAAGCCCTCCTACCTTGACATCGCATCCACTGGCATATGGCTGTCCCTTGATTGACCACAGCCTCACTCATAAGACCCAGATAATTTTGTTAAATGCATAGTCCCACTAAAAATGTAAGATCTACAATGGCAGAGCAAATGTCTCCCGTGAACGAAGCAGTACTCTTGGCACAGTCATCAAGAATTCATCTATAAAGACCCCAGCTCCCCACCCCCTTGGCAGGGGCTATGGACATAGGTCTGAGATGTGTACTCAACAGTCTTTCAGAGTTTTCCAGTGGGGCTGAAGCCCAGCTGTCCATAGTGATAACCCACTTGATACTATACTCTTTACTGGCTCCCTTCCCTTCCCTTCCTTATCTCACTTCCACACTGCTTTGCCAGTGTTAATGGGCTCATCTCCTGGATAAACTACTTGCACTCAAATCCTCGTCCCAGGATCAACTTCAAGGAGAACACAAACTCAGTCGGCTGCCTATAAGGGAGCACCATCTTCCTGGCAACGTGCTGAGTCTTTGACATGCCGTATCTCACTTAATCTTCAGACAACTTTAAGATGTATTTATTGTATTTTCCCATGTCTTACAGATAAGAAATTGAGGTCCCTAGAAGTAACTGGGCCTAGATCATAGAGCAAGTTCATGGTGAAGCCAGGATTCCAAATTAGACAGCCTGACTCTAAAACTGCATCCTTAGCTACAACCTAAAGTTTTATGTTTTAGAAACAGCCATCAGGGGGCTACATTAACTTAAACTGAGCTCACCAAGTACCATCAACAAAGGTCATGTGCAGGCATGAATGCTCTCAGAATGATTTGCCCTCATTCTGTTTACTTCTAAGGCCAGTCCTACTTTAGGGCAATCTGGGCTCAGGCAGAACTTCAAGATACGGATTACATCTTCAATTGCTTGTGTATAAAACATTATTAGAGGGGCGCCCTGGTGGCTCAGTCGGTTAAGCTTCCGCCTTCGGCTCAGGTCATGATCCTGGAGTCCCAGGATCGAGCCCCGCATTGGGCTCCCTGCTCAGGGAGGAGTCTGCTTCTTCCTCTGCCCCTCACCCTGCTCATGTTCTCTCTCTCTCTCGCTCTCTCTCTCAAATCAATAAATAAAATCTTTTAAAAAGATAAATAAAACATTATTAGGGTGTATTTGTTACCTTAATGGAGAAGGGCTAGGTTTCATCCTAATCCTCATGGAAATCCAAATGGAGTCCAAATGAGTGAAGTTTGACTGCATTTTGAAATTTATAAAAGTTGACACATACAAAAGCTAAAATATGAGTGAAAATCATACTCCATGTTTCAAGATGAGGTCAACGAAAGGTGGTGGCAAGAAAAAGGAAAATTTTCTCTCTGAAAGGCAGAAAATAAAGAACAAGCAGTGGGAGCTAAAAATCCGAAAGACAGCTGAAAAAGTTCTGAATTGTAACTCCCAGGGTTTTAAGTGTTGAGATGAGTTTTCTTCATGTGAAACAAAAGGCAAATCAGTTAATGAGGCTGAGGTGAAGTGTTATGAATCTGCAGAGAAAGCAAGCTGACAGCTTGATTGGCATATTGAAGGAGAGGAGGAGAATGAATGGAAAATTTATCAGACAAAATTTACAGATGCCTTTTTCACCTCAGAAATGAACGAGGATGTAGATGGGGAAAAATGCTTTCATCCTTAAAAATAAGAGGCTAAGAAATATGGGCCTTGACTGGAAACAGGGAGGATTTGTCCAACTGATATAAAATCTCATCGATGCATCTAAAGGTGAGAATGAGACAAAAATCATGGGGATAGAATACCTATGAAGTACAATTGTGAGTCTAATGCCCCCTGAGGTATCCAGCAAGGCCCAGGTACTTTGAGGACCAACCTGCCTGGTCCCAACAGAAACAAAAATAACTGGGCCCAAGGATCATATGGGCAGGAGTAGCAATATTGGAGGATTTTGTCTTCCCTTCATCTCTTGCTTTGCATTTAAGGCCCTGATCTTGTCACTAGGTTAGCTCCCAACCACATACATTCTTTCTTTGTTTCATGGCTTGTAGCTTTTTCTCTGAAGTGCTCAGTTAGACGGTGTATCTGGTGAACTTCTCCGCTCGGGCCCCTTGACCATTTCTGTGGTTTCCACCAAGCAGAGAGCCTCAGAATCCTCACAATCGTCAATTCCGGATTTGTTCCTGAGGGTTGGACTCCAAACAGGAAGAGTACCAAATAGCCAAAAGGATGTTTTGGGGTTCATGGGGACCAGGGGGGGCCCTTCCAACTTCCAAGGCAGAGCAGTGACTTGAAAGTCATGGGACCCATGCATGGGTTTTGGCCTAGCCTGCTTTATGGTTATAGCTGTGATTGGGGCCAGAGCAGGTCAGTGTCCCTTATGATTATCCTTTATGGGCTGTGCACTGCGAGACATTTTCTTGACTTCCAGTGGGTCACACGCCTGTTCTTTGCTGTATCTTAAGGCACTGTTGAACCCAGATTGCTCTAAAGTAAGTGCATTAGTCAGGGTTCTCCAGAGTAACAGAATCAATAGAAGATCTATATCTATGTCTATATGTCTGTATATTTCTTTTTTTTTTTTTAAGAATTTGTATTTCTTTTTTTTTTATTTTTAAAGATTTATTTATTTGACAGAGAGAGAGACAGCGAGAGAGGGAACACAAGCAGGGGGAGTGGGAGACGGAGAAGCAGGCTTCCCGCTGAGCAGAGAGCTCGAGTGGGGCTCAATCCCAGGACCCTGAGATCATGACCTGAGCCGAAGGCAGACGCTTAACGACTGAGCCACCCAGGCGCCCCTGTCTGTATATTTCTATTTCTATATAGATATCTATAGGTCTATATCTCTCTATATAGATATCTAGATCTCTAGATTTCTTTATCGAAAGATCTGTATCTTTGTATATCTATATCTTGTATATATCTTTCTATAGAGAATGATAGAAATACATAAATATCTTGAGAGATTTATTATAAGGAATTGGCTCACATGCTCATAAAAGCTGAGAAGTCCTACGATCTGCAGTTGGTAAGCTAGAGACCCAGGAGAGCTGATGGTCTGAGTTCCACCCTGAGAGCAAGAGAAGACTGATGTCCCAGCTCAGGGGTCAGGCAGGTGGATTTTCCTCTCACTGGGCATTTTTGTTCAATTCAGGTCTTCAACTGATTGAATGAGGTCCACTCACGTTAGGGAGGGCAATCTTCTGTACTCAGTCTGCAGATTCAAATGTTAACCTCAGGGGTGCCTGGGTGGCTCAGTCATTAAGCATCTGCCTTCGGCTCAGGTCATGATCCCAGGGTCCTGGGATTGAGCCCCGCATTGGGCTCCCTGCTCGGCCAGGAGCCTGCTTCTCCCTCTCCCACTCCCCCTGCTTGTGTTCCCTCTCTCGCTGTGTCTCTCTCTGTCCAATAAATAAATAAAATCTTTAAAACAAAACAAAACAAATGTTAACCTCATCCAGAGACACACCCAGAATAATATTTGATCAAATGTCTGGGCACCCCATGGCCCAGTCACGCTGCCGTTAAGCATATCACTCAGATTATCCCTATAGTGAGCGGTACCCATTTTCTAAGAGCTATTCTGGGAGGACTCTCCACCCCCCACCCACCAACCAGAATGTCTGTCCCACGCTTCTGCAGTTCAGGAATAAAGGAGAATGATGAGATGTTATTTTGTATGTATGTATGTATGTATATCTGTATGTATGTATTAACAGTAATGTTGCAATGGTCCAAAAGACTAACGAAAAGCCTTTATTTCTGCTCCTGTGCCTTCTGATCCCTGGAAAACCTTGTAAATTAGGGCAGAACCCATGACTTTTTAGACTCCCCAGAAGAGTGGAAGAAAGAATGGGCTTAGAAAAAGATGAGCGTCATCTAATACAGTACAGCTCACTCTTGTGTATTCAATATTACAAGTTTTTTTTTTTAAAAGATTTTTTTTTTAATTTATTCATTCGAGACAGATACAGAGAGAGAGAGAGAGAACATGAGCAGGGGGAGAAGCAGAGGGAGGGGGAGAAGCAGGCCCCCTGCCGAGCAGGAGCTCGATGCGGGGCTTGATCCCAGGACCCTGGGATCACGACCCGAGCCGAAGGCGGACGCCCAACCATCTGAGCCACCCCAGGCGCCCCACAGGTTTTTTTTTTTTTTTTTAAGATTTTATTTATTTGTTAGAGAAAGAGAGAGCACAAGCAGGGTAAGTGGCAGGCAGAGGGAAAAGCAGGCTCCCCACTGAGCAGGGAGCCCGATGTGGGGCTCGATCCCAGGACCCTGGGCTCATGACCTGAGCTGAAGGCAGACGCTTAACCGACTCAGCCACCCAGGCGTCCCCAATATTACAAGTTTTTAATAAAAAGTTTTCTCCCCAATTGGGCCTGATTTCCTGATATACTACCCATTGGTCCTCTTTCCCCCTAGCTTCCACCTCTCCTCCTTCAACCTGCGGCTGTTGCTGGAAAATGACCACCGTCATTCACCAGGAAGTTCCTGCCTGTCAATGCTTAAATGACATATTAGTTGGAATCTTCCATTTATGTTGAGACAGTATCCAGATGCCTTATGCCTTATTTTACACCTCCTTTACACAAACACAGGCCAACTGATAGCCACAAGCATGATGAGTTTTGGTCATTAAAATTCCTGAATTCCTTTGGGTTCCATTTGGAAACAGATTTCATTACGGTTTTAATAATCATTCCTGGTTGTTACTTTGGTTTTGTTTCTTTATTTGTCTGATTTGTTTTACCTCATGGCCAAGCTGTGAGAAGTTCTGTAGAGATAAGGTGTTCATATGTCCCAATTTGCCTGGGACAGTCTCCATTTATGATCGCCTTGACTTAATTTGTTAATGACCCCTTTTTTCATTCTCAAAAGCATCCCAGTAGAGATGATAAATCATGTGTTCACCCTATAAATAGGGGCCATTTGGAACAGATTAATGTTAATTTAGTCTCATGGGTAAATGGTAAAGGTTTCCACGGTGTTCCTCTGTGCTTTTCTGAGACCAGATTCGAATTCCAGCATAGATGTTTCTGGGCTCCAAGGTAAACATCTGAAAAGGAGGTCCTTTTTGGAGTAGTCTCCACCATGCCATTTCAAGGACTACTGGAAATTTCTATATATTTGATATTAAATATTCCAATCTCAGGAACTTTCAAATTTTGCTCCAAAGATCTATTCCTAGAACCCGAAGTTTTTTAAACATTATTTTAATGTAAACTTGGGACCTCTATCCTTCAAATTTAATTTTTTTATTTTTTATTTTTTAACGATTTTATTTATTTATTTGAGAGAGACAGAGCAAGAGAGAGAGAGCACAAGCAGGGGGAGGGGCAGAGGGAGAGGGAGAAGCAGACTCCCCGCTCAGCAGGGAGCCCCACTCGGGTCTGGATCCCAGGCCCCCGAGATCACGACCCAACCTGAAGGCAGATGCTTCACCAACTGACCCACCCAGGTGCCCCCAAACTTAATTTTTAAAATAAACGAACTTGATTTTGAAAAGAAAAGTTTATTTTTACTTGAAAACCTGAAGAACCTGCATTTACCTACGCGTTTTTCACTCTAGACAGCTGATTTCTTTCCTTAGTAGGTCTGTGTCAGTAGGATTGTCCAGGGTCCATTAGAGCCCAAGTTGCTGCTCAAGACTGTTCATGTAGCCTAGCCTATTTGACTGCACCCAAATGTGAAGCAGAGCAATCCTCATCCTTCTGATGCACTTCTGGAATCATTGTTCAGTTCACTGTTATGAGACCTTTGCCTGAGTATAAACCTGTGCTTGAGTCAACCGTCATGGGGTGCAATAGGAAAGAGTAAGGGCTATGTGACACAGCTGGATGAAAGCTGGACGGAAGGGGGAAATTTCCTGGTGCCCCGAGTCTCAGGAAAGGTTGTGGGATGAGCCTTCTTGTCCTTCTTTTCTTTCTTCCCCTCTTCCCTTCCTGTTCTCTGACTTGCATTTATTTTCTTTTGTTCTTAACCCCTTGTCCTCTCTTCTTCTCCTCCCTTCTACCGTTCCTTTCTCCTCTTTCCCTTGTTCCTCCTACTTTTTTGCACCTCATGCTTTGTCCCCTTTTCCTCACTCTGCCTTTGGGCCTGTCATTGGCCCCATCTTGCAATGGATCTGAAAACCTCTCATTTTTCTCATCTCTTAAGCCTCTGACAAAAGCTAGGAGCCCTCTCCCTGGGATAGAGCACAGATGTGCAAATTGAGCATACAACTTCAGGGAGTTGATGATGCCTGAAGCTTTCCAGGTTAA
Organism: Neomonachus schauinslandi; assembly: GCF_002201575.2. NCBI lineage: Eukaryota > Metazoa > Chordata > Mammalia > Carnivora > Phocidae > Neomonachus > Neomonachus schauinslandi. Next base: position 86,945,047 of record NC_058419.1, read on the forward strand.
GAGCTTCTAGAATAAGTGCACTTGTGGTCCACTTCTCGTTATAAATCAAGTGATAAAATGGTTGCAAGGAATCACCTTAAGGAAACAGAAACAACTTCAGTGAAGGAAGTTGACAAATAGGTAACCAGCATGGATGTCAAAAGATGGCGCTAAGTCATATAGCAGGCAGTGAGCTTTGGAGAGCATATGAGACCCAGAACAATTTCAGACGTCCACACACTCCTACAGTTGGTTGTTAGTTAGCCAATGCTGAAAATAGGGACATAGCATCATCTACCCGATGACATCTGTTTGTTGCACCTGCAGCTGTCATCGGTGGTAGCTGTGGATGGCACCCTCTCTATACTATAGGGCCCTAAAGCAGTATATACTTGTAAGGAGTGACATTAAAGTGAATTTAACTGGTCAGTAACGTAATAGCCTCGAGTAATTCTTTTTATAAATGAGTTATCTGAACATTGAAGAATAATTTTAGGCTAGTGGGAGTTATTTTTATTTTAAACACACACACACACACTTCATTTAGTCCCTGTTCGTTCCAAAATATATTTTAAAATTTCTTCCTTGAGGTACTGTCCTGTGTATGGGGAAAAAAACTGGGGCACCTGGGTGGCTCAGTCTTTAAGCGTCTGCCTTCAGCTCAGGTCATGATCCCTGGGTCCTGGGATCGAGCCCCACGTCGGGCTCCCTGCTCAACGGGAAGCCTGCTTCTCCCTCTCCCTCACTTGTGTTCCCTCTCTCGCTGTCTCTCTCTCTGTCAAATAAATAAACAAAATCTTAAAAAAACAAAACAAAACTGCATTGCATATTTCTTATCTTTCCCCAAATCTCCTATTTGGGTTTTTTTTCTCATTTTCTACCTACTGCCCAGGAGAACCAGATGACAATTTTATATTCAAAAGAATTTGCATGATATAAATGCACTCTTAAATAAGCATAATAGAAATGTATTGCTCTATTGTAAATTACTAATATAATCTCATTTCCATCTGGAAATTCTTTAAAGCATGGTTAAATTTTTAGTAATGGTAAGTTAATGACATATTAAAAATGAAACAGGAACCATTTAGCTGAAATATCAACAATATTATTATTATATATTTTAAAAGGTCATCATTTATTTGAAACGTAATTATGGAATGACTCTAAACCACACAGAGACTTACTTTTAAAAGTATACATTACATTTTCCCACTGATACTTAGCTGTATTTTAAACAGTGGTGGTTGGATTTTTAAAGAGAGGAAGCACTGTATCATTATCGTGTGTTTATCCTTTGAACAAATTTGGCCCATAGGGCACTGACCTTCTAAAATCAAAACCAACGGTGCCACATCAATGAATCGATAGTGTTAGGTCTGCTCTTTTCTTTTGCCCTAGATTCAGGTTCTAGGGGTTATGTGAACTTAAGATAAAAAGGAATATGATGAAAATAACTTGGCTAGCTGGAAAAAAAACCCACTTGGGCAATGGGGAAGAGTCAAGTGTATCAGTTAAATGGCACTTTGTTTTTGGGTAAAAATCTCTCGAAATTATCATGATACATTGAACATAGTGTGTGTTGGCAGTTAATTCCTGATTATTTAAAAAAATGAGGTGCCTAAATGATCCAAAAGAGGATAATATTTTGAGACTTCTGTTTCACTGAACATGTATCTTCCTGCTGCGTTTTTCTTAAACAACTATTAAAATCATTTTATGTTGCCCAAGGGGCACATCTCAGTCTGATGGTAAGGCGTACAGGCTCCTTGAAGTGTGCCGTGGTGGGGAAGACCCACATCAAATGAAATATTTACCACAGAAATATTTACCGATAGAAAGTAGAAGTGATAATAATTAATTGGTATTTATATAGCACTATACAATTTATAAATTTTGCATATGTGCTCCCCAACTTTGGGAGGTAGGAAAAACATATGTAATTATTACCCCTTGCTTACAGATGGATGGAGGATGGATGGATGGATGGATGGATGGATGGATGGATGGATGGATGGATACAGAGAGAGAAAGAGAAGGAGAGAATGAATCAATAATAGGATTATATTTTTAATGAACCATGTAAACACTTAAATTTCAGTTTAACATAAACCCCAGTTGTATCCTTCTTAACTGCCACAGACAAGTTTTCTTAATTTTGCTGATATAGGTGTTATACGTTATTTTCTCTCTCTCTTTTAAAGATTATATATATATATATATATATTTATTTATTTACTTGAGAGAGAGAGCATGAGCAGGGGTAGGGGAGAGGGAGAAGCAGACTCCCCACTGAGCAGGGAGCCCAATGCAGGGCTCAATCCCAGGACCTTGAGATCATGACCTGAGCTGAAGGCAGTCGCTTAAAAGACTGAGCCACCCAGGTGCCCCAATTTTTATAGTTTTGAAAGACCCTAATTCAGTCATTTTGAACTTCAATGCACTAAAAATTCCCCGGGGGAATTTGTTTAAAGTGAGATGCTTGGGGGGGCGGTGTCTGTCTGGCTCAATTGGTGGAGCATGTGAGTCTTGATCTCAGGGTTGTGGGTTCGAGCCCCACATTGGGTGTAGAGGTTACTTAAAAATAGAATCTGTTTTAAAAAATGAGATGCCTGGGCCCCACACTCAGATATTACAACTCAATTTCTCAGTAGGGTCAGTGAATTTGAATTTTTGACAACCCCCCCAACCTCAAGAATTCAATTAAATGGGATCAAGAGACTCAAGTAGCCCTCAAAACATCTTCCAACAAAGTACATCTTGCACATCTCCACGTACCCTTTCTTCAGAAGCTGATTCATAGAACAAATTGAGAGTCCAAATGCTTGGAATTCTCATAAGGTGGGTGATCCTTGTGAATCACTCTCTGTTTACAGTGAACATTCTGTTTTCTTGAAGCACCTTGATTATAGAGATGAACATATTGTACCCTGTGTTCTGGTGTGGGTCTGCCTCTTTCTCTCACTTGACAGTGAGCTACCAAAGGCAAAGGCTTCACTGTTAACAGCCTCCCCCCTGCCCCGCCTTGCACATAAGAGGTTTGCGACAAATACTCATTTGATTGACTTAAGTGGACAGGATTTTAAAAATAAAAAATGCATATGCTTTCCTCTTCCAAGAACTGCTCAGAATTGCCTTAAGATAATTATTTCCTGGGTAGCAGTGAGCAGAAAGCCTTAGGAAGGGTTCTTCCCACCCTCAAAGAGGCACGCGGAAAATATTGTCTTAAAGGGCTCTTCCCCATGGTTCAGGCCTCCCTTGGGCTCACCCTAACTACAAACTCATGTAGAACAGATAATTTACTTACCCATATTTTCCTAAAGTATTTTCTCATAAAACACTTGGAGCCAAGTAGAAAAATTTCCCTGAAATGTTGAGGTAGAAATGTAAAGCTTTGGAGTGAGGTTTCCGTGCAGGTCTTGTTTGATGAGTTATGAGCATTGAACACACACACACACACATATGCACACACACACACGAACGCACACATGCACACGTGCACACGCACCAGCAACAACATCTGCAAAAACGTCCATGTGCATCATTCCATTGTGCTACTCAAAAATATAAAAGAAAATGAGTTAAATAAAAACACACAACAGTGAATGTGTCCACTGGGAGTACTTCCTTGTGTTTTACATTATCACAGCTCAACATAAAGTCAGACCCTTAACTTGATTTTAATGTATTTAAGCAATAACCATCAAGGCACAGCGTACTTTCTGGGAATTAATGAGAAGCAAGAAGGGTTGATGGCCCAAAGTCAAACCAAGGACCGTTAACCCCAGCCGGCTATTAATTCCCCAGGAAATGCCTGGCACTGAAGTTGGTATTACTATTTATAAGCCCTTTATATATGAAGAAAAGAAATACATATATCCCCCCTGCCGTGCCTTCATTTCGCAGAGTGCTGTGGGAGAAAGCAGGGAGCTGAATCACACTGTTGGTTCGGCATCAGGCCTTTCCTGCTAAATTAAAAGTAATTATCAAAATGAAGGCTTTGGTCTCCAGCCAAAGACATACGTAAGAGCCCCCACACTACCCTCCTCTTCCTTGTCCCCACCGCTGGGAAATTCAAGGGCAGTAGTAATGCCAGCCCCTTCCCAGGACATTTTTTAATGAGGTCTCACACACGAGCAGTAAAGTGCGTGAATCTTAAGCATACAGCTTGATAGAATTTTTAGATAGGTACTCACTCGCATTATGGCCCAGATCAAGGTGTAGAACGTTTCCAGAACCCCTAAAGCCCTCCCCATTCTTTCACCCAGGCAGCACCCCAACATAGGGAATCACAAGTCTGCCCTCAGTCCCATAGAGTCATCTTGCCTTTCCCTAAATCTCATAGAAATATAGTGTGTACTCTCTTTGTGTCTTTTTTTTCCTCACTCAACATTATGTCTGTTAGTCATGTGTTGTCCTTTTTTATTGCTGCTCCAGCATAACTTTTTTTCCCTGAGATTTATTTATTTCTTTGAGAGAGAGGGAGCACGGGAAGGGGAGGGGCAGAGGGAGAGAGAACCCCAAGCAGACTCCCTGCTGAGCGAGGAGCCCGATGCAGGACTCGATCTCACGACCCTGAGATCATGACCTGAGTCGAAATCAAGAGCTGGCCGCTTAACCAACTGAGCCACCCAGGCGCCCCTCCAGGGTAACTTTTAAATGCCCTCAAGTTTTATAAAACAAAACCAGAATACTTTTTTTTTTCTTTTTCTGACCTGTAAGAAGGTTTTATGCCTCAAAGCTTGAATGTCTAGATTCTGCTTACCCTGATAAGGTAAGACATATTTATGGGACCCCGCACACTAAAGGCCAGCAGCACCGTGCGTTTAGGACGTAAGAAATCCTACCTGTCACAAGGTAGCTGCTTTAGAAGGCTGTTCTAGGGCAGTGTAATCAGAATTGGGTGTAAACAGACATTCATAAAAATGTGATTGGGGTATCTTTCCTAACCTCCTCCCCCTGCCCCATTATGAAAGGAATTATTACTAAGTTCCTAGTATGCACTGGGTGCTTTATCATTTTTGTCCTCACAACACCTCTTGAATCTAAGTATTGTCTTCTCCAGTGTACAGTTGGGGAAACTGAGGAATGCTGGCTGATTTGCCCAAGGTTATAATAGTAAGTGGCAGGGTTAGGACTTGGCATCTGTCTGACTCGGAAATTCAAGCCCTGTCATCATACCCACAGCCAGGTGAGAAGGGTAGACCAGAGGAAATCAGCGACTGGGGCGAAGAAAAAGACCGAAGCAGGATTTGCACTCTGATTCCAGCATGAAGCCTGACGTTTGTGGGGCACACCTGAGCCATTAGCCCCTGGATTATTTAAGTGACTTTTTAGTGGAGCTTAGCTTTAGTCTGCATTCCTCTGTGTGGGGTATGTCTTAAGCGTCCTTTCAATATTCTTCCAGTGTTGACACCTAACATTTATTGAGAACCAAATATGTGCCAGGCACCATTCTAATGCTTTATATGCATTGCTCCTTCTATAAGCAAATTTACTCTTGCCCTGTATTTTGACCCAACCATCTAATTCACATACAAATTCCTAAAGGACAGAATGTGTCTTATCTTTCTTCTTCTCCTTCTCCTTCTCCTTCTTCTTCTTCTTCTCCTTCTCCTTCTCCTTCTTCTTCTTCTTCTTCTTCTTCTTCTTCTTCTTCTTCTTCTTCTT